>NC_052147.1:278157891-278457891 GCF_902713615.1 Scyliorhinus canicula | reverse complement strand
AAGAAGGTAAATCAAGACTCCAACTTCACAGGAAAGGGCAAAGCGAGGACACAGGGTTCAAGCAGGATTTACCCAAGACGATATTGGGGGGTTGTGGTGAATGTACTTCATGTAATTCACACTGTATAGTATTGTGTCCTTGTGGGCTCGGTCTGTGAGCTGTTGCGCGGCTCTGCCCACAGGGGGAGATGAGGAGCTTGTCCAGGGCTCCACCCTCGGCTCTGCCCATGGCTCAGCCCATGGCCCCTCCCACTACCGGAAGTATAAAGTGCTGCAGCCTTGTGAGCCTGCCCTCAGTTCTTCTGGTCGCAGGCAGGCTCAGTTGTAAGTCTTTTAAAACCACAGTTTACTTCCTATCGTGTCTCGAGTGAATTGATGGTCACATGAGGGGTCCCTATAATTAGTATCAGTAACTCGTGGCTGGAGGATTTTTTAAAAACAGCATCAATTCCTGCCCTTAGTTGCCTGTTGCCGTTTGTGTGTTATTGTACATGTATGTACGAATGAATGTGTGTGCATGTTAATGTGCAAGTATGTGTCATAATGCATGTGCCTGTTTATTTGTGAGTTCATCTATGTTTCTGATCAGGGAATAGTCTCCGTTTCTGAGGCTAAGTGCCGGTGCCAGTGGAGAATCCGTGGTGATCCATGATGGGACAATTGGTGCGGATGCCTCAGCGATTCTGGTACCGGTGAGGGGCTAGTACCGGCGCTCTCACTGCAGATATTTATATACATACCCATTTATCAACACCCATTTCTTAAAGGTACTCTCACATGACAATTGGAGGCAGGTATAGGGGAGATATCCGAGGTCGGTTCTTTACACAGAGAGTGGTGGGTGCGTGGAATGCACGGCCAGCGGAGGTGGTAGAGTCAGAGTCATTAGGGACATTTAAGCGACTCTTTGACAGACACATGGACAGCAGTAAATTGAAGGGGTCTAGGTTAGGTTGACCTTAGATTAGGATAAATGGTCGGCACAACATCGTGGGCCGAAGGGCCTGTACTGTTCTATGTTCTATAAAATCCTACATAGCCGCGCAGTGGGAGCACTATTATTGCACTGACTGGGAAAGGTTACTGAAGGTACCACATCACAACCATCTCAAGAGGGGTTACAGCTGGGCAATAAATGTCGGCCTTGCAGTGATGCCTACGTCGTCAGAAGACATAGGAATTCTTGAGAGCAGCCTTGGAACCAGCACGTGAGGCAGGATTCTGAGACTATGGGCTGGATTCTCCGATTTTGAGGCTATGTCCGGACGAAACGTTTAGTTTTACGATGGAAAAATCGGCGAGGACCCAGAACCGATCCTCCGACCGGTGGGGGGGGGAGGGGAGGGGGGGGGCTAGCAGCCACGCCACGTAAAGCGCACGGCCTTTATGAAATGAATGGCCGGAGAATTGCCGGGTTCGTGGCTGAGTATGCGCACGGCGACAACCTGCAGCGGTTGCGCCGTACAACATGGCGTCGGCCGTGCGCGGATCCGATCTGCCAGACAGTGCCTCCCTGCAACCCCACTCGCCACCCCCCACCAGTCACCCCAACCCTCGACGAAGCCCCCCTGGCCGGCGGCACGGCTCCCCCCCCCCCCCCCCCCAGTACTGTCCGCAGCCGCCACGCCGGATTCCCGAGAACTGAGAGCACACGTGCCCCGCGCCATCGGGAACTCGGCCCATCGGGGGCAGAGCATCGGGGGAGGGCCTTCAGGTAATGTCCGGAGGCCTTTTCAATGGCGTGCACTGTGCTCCCCGTGACGCCGCTTTGTAAGGGGCGGAGTATCCGAAAACAGGCACCGCCCCCGATTCAGTCGTTAAAAAGGGATTCTCCGCTCGATCGCCGATTACGAAATCAGCATCGGCATGCGGAGAATTCCGCCCTAAGTGTTGATGCCAACGCAGAATTCGTGGACTTTCACGACAGAAAAACTAGGACAGCACCCAGACTGATCCAGCGACTGTGGATGGGCAGCACCCGCGCAACGTGGAACACAATCGATTCCAATGAGAAACGGTGCCGGATTCGCCGGGTCCGTGATTGACACTCGGGAGGCTGACAAGCTGCAGTCGCACATACACATTACCCTCCCCACACACACTCACCCCATCGAAAAGGAGGCACTGTGCTTGGAGCGCCCAGACAGCTGATGGGTCAGCTGGGGCCAGAGGGCACTCGGGGGGGCAGGGTGGCCTGGGGGGGGGAACGACACCTATACGACCCATGGCACTCAGTTCACAGTGGGCTGTCAGCAGTGTGTGCAGCAGCATGGCTGCCTTGCCGGCTGCAGCAATGGTGTTCCGTGCCCGTCCACCCCGGCCCCACAGCCCACCTCCTGGCCACCCCCCACTACTCCCCCCGGCCCTGGCACAAGCCCCCGGCCAGCGGCACAACTGTCAGCAAACTATGGCGATGTTGGACTTTTTCCGTACCCCCTTGTGGTGATATGCATCACTGTAAATACACAAGGAGTTAATGTAAGTACACGTAGACTAGCTAGACACTAGAGGGAGCACCAGAGACATGACACACAGACATCCAACCAATAGATCAGTAAGATAGGACACGACCAATGGGCATTCACGATGCACACAGAGGTGACCCTACCACAGGGGGGCATTACACCAACCCATATAAAAGGACACAGCACACATGAGCCTTCTCTTTCCAGTGGAGATACTAAGTGAGTACACAGGGTTGATTTGAAATACATCACACCCACCACGTGGATTGCAGCAGACTGGTTCGTCAGTCTGAGTAGCTATAGCAGGATGAACAGGAGAGTCGAATCCAAGTAGGAGAATCGTTAACAGTTTAATAAACATGTTGAAGCTATCTCCACGTCTGAACCTTCCTTTATCAGAGTGCACATCAAGGAAGCAGCTTATGCCACGTCAAGAGCATAACAAGACACCACTCTCTCTCCCTCAGCAGCTGCCAGGCTGGTTTCATCATTTTTAAAAGCACAAGTGACTCTCACCGTCAGGAATTTGGCCCATCGGAGGCAGAGAAATGCTGAGGCCCTGGAGAATACCGGGTTGGGCCCGCTGATAATATGCAAACAGTGTCTACTGTACGTGCGTTCAGAATAGATTGACGCCATGTCGAGGTGCTAGAGCATTGCGATTTGGCATCAAATCGGCCTCCGCCACGACTTTGGCTTCGGAAACGATTCTCCACCTAAACGCCTTTCCAAATTTGGGATTCGGCCAACGGAGAAACCCGGCCCCTGGGGCGGAATTCTCCGCCCCGCTGCACACATTTTCGGGTGCGGCGAGCCCCCGTCGTCAGCGGGACCCTCCATTCCCTCCAGCCTGCCGATGAGGTTTCCCATTGTGGGCGTGAGCGCGCTGCCGGCGAAAGGGAATATCGCTCCGACGGAGATTCCCGTCCCTGCTGTTTTTTCAAATCAGCCTCTTTGAGATATTTCAGAGTCAGCTGGGGAGATGGGAACTCTCTGCTTTGGAAGGCACATACTTGAAGCTGCAAAGGAATGTTAAATAGCAGCTAAGGAATATAGATTTTATCTGTTAGCCCCTTGGACAAAATGATCATGTTGTGCTTAACAATGTCATATGAAAGGCAAGTTGAGGAGGGTTGTTATTATAATGGTTATTTCTCTGGGCTAAAATGGCAAAGGATTGGCTGCGGGATTCTCTGAACACCCCCAAACCTTTGCAGCCAATGAAATACTTTCAGAGCCTAAGCACTGTTGTAATGTGGCTAGGAAATAGATATACAGCAGAATGCTCCCCAAAAATGGTCCATTCCCATTCACCTGAGGAAGGAGCTGTGCTCCGAAAGCTAGTGATTTGAAACAAGCCTGTTGGACTTTAACCGGGTGTTGTAAGACTTCTTACAAAGAATTTGAGGGGGTTTAAAGCCTTGTGATGTGGTTTTTGCTTTATATGAAGTTACAGCTGCTGCTTTTGAGGCATCTGCCTGAGGCAGCAGCTGGAAGGGACAGGTGAGTTAAAAAGCAGTGGTCTTTTCGCTGTTTCTGTCTGGACTGCTCTTTAGTTTCCAGACAGGGGTGACTGATGAAGGGGAGAGTCTCTGTTTTGTGGACGGGTATCTGTTATCGGGGATTCTCTGATATTGGGGGGGGGGGGGTTCTTTAGTCTGGGCATTCTCTGATATAGGGAGTCACTGGTATGGGGGGGGGTCTCTGATATAGGGAGTCACTGGTATGGGAGGATCTCTGGTATGGGGGGGTCTCTGGTATGGGGGTTCTCTGATATAGGGGGTCACTGGTATGGGGGTGTCTCTGGTATGGGGGTTCTCTAGTATGGGGGTTCTCTGATATAGGGGGTCACTGGTATGAGGGGTTCTCTGGTATGGGGTTCTCTAGAATGGGGGCTTTCTGGTATGGAGGGTCACTGGTATGGGGGGTCTCTGGTATGGGGGGGTCTCTGGTATGGGGTTCTCTAGAATGGGGGCTTTCTGGTATGGAGGGTCACTGGTATGGGGGGTCTCTGGTATGGGGGGTCTCTGGTATGGGGGTCTCTGGTATGGGGGGGCTCTGATTTGGGGGTCTCTGGTACGCAGGGTCTCTGGTATGGGGTTCTCTGGTATGAGGGGTCTCTGGTATGGGGGTTCTCTGGTATGGGGGGTCACTGGTATGGGGGGTCTCTGGTATGGGGGGTCTCTGGTACGGGGGGTCTCTGATATGGGGGTCTCTGATATGGGGGGTCTCTGGTATGGGGGGGTCTCTGGTATGGGGGTCTCTGATATGGGGGGTCTCTGGTATGGGGGGTTCTCTGGTATGGGGGGTCTCTGGTATGGGGCGGTGTCTAGTATGGGGAAGTCTCTAGTATGGGGGGTTCTCTGGTATGGGGGTCTCTGATATGGGGGGGGTCTCTGGTATGGGGGGTCTCTGATATGGGGGGTCTCTGATATGGGGGGGTCTCTGGTATGGGGCGGTGTCTAGTATGGGGGTCTCTGGTATGGGGCGGTCTCTGGTATGGGGGGTCTCTGGTATGGGGGGTCTCTGGTATGGGGGTTTCTGGTATGGGGGGCTCTGATTTGGGGGTCTCTGGTACGCGGGGTCTCTGGTATGGGGTTCTCTGGTATGAGGGGTCTCTGGTATGGGGGTTCTCTGGTATGGGGGGTCTCTGGTATGGGGGGTCTCTGGTATGGGGGTCTCTGATATGGGGGTCTCTGGTATGGGGGGTTCTCTGGTATGGGGGGTCTCTGGTATGGGGCGGTGTCTAGTATGGGGAAGTCTCTAGTATGGGGGGTTCTCTGGTATGGGGGTCTCTGATATGGGGGGTCTCTGGTATGGGGGGTCTATGATATGGGGGGTCTCTGATATGGGGGGGTCTCTGGTATGGGGCGGTGTCTAGTATGGGGGTCTCTGGTATGGGGTGGTCTCTGGTATGGGGGGTTCTCTGGTATGGGGGTGTCTCTGGTATGGGGCGGTGTCTAGCATGGGGCGGTCTCTGGTATGGGGGTTCTCTGGTATGGGGGTTCTTAGATGGGGATCTTTTGTGGGGATCTGATGGGGGTCTCGTGGGGGGTCTGACTGGGTCTCTAGTGGGGGGGTCTCTGGTATGGGGGTCTGTGGTATGGGGGGTCTCTGGTATGGGGGGTCTCTGGTATGGGTCTCTGGTATGGGGGGTTTCTGGTATGGAGGGGGTCTCTGGTATGGGGGGGGTCTCTGGTATGGGGGGTCTCTGGTATGGGAGTCTCTGGTATGGGGGTTCTCTGGTATGGGGGGTCTCTGGTATGGGGGGTCTCTGGTATGGGGGTCTCTGGTATGGGTCTCTGGTATGGGGGGTCTCTGGTATGGGGGGGTTTCTGGTATGGGGGGTCTCTGGTATGGGGGTCTCTGGTATGGGAGGTCTCTGGTTTGGGGGGTCTCTGGTATGGGGGGTTCTTTGGTATGGGGGTCTCTGGTATGGGGGTCTCTGGTATGGGGGTCTCTGGTATGGGGGTCTCTGGTATGGGTCTCTAGTGGGGGGGTCTCTGGTGAGAGTCTGATGAGTGGGTCAGGTGGAGTTAGGTGGGGGTCTCTAGTGGGGGTCTAATGGGGGGGGTCTAATAGGGGGGTTGGATCACGCTCATTTGTGGTTACTGGGGGGGTGGGTGGTCACCCAGCAATTCCTGTGGTGGGAGGGGGGAGGATTCCCCGACTTGTCAGCAGGGGGAGGGGGTTGGCAGGGTTTGCATTGCAAGGGGGAGTGTGGCAGGCTACCGGCCCTTGCTATTGGTTGCCCACTGAAAATTCTGGCCAGTAGCTGGGTTTGTGATGGAATCCCTCGCCACTCCCGCCATGGATATATTTATACGGTGAGAGACGGTGAATTGCTTTTGGGTGCAAAGCGGCCGTCATTCGGCTCCGCCGGCAGGAGAAGATGAGGTGGCATTCTCCGACCCCTGTCGCTGATCCCGTAATCGCCGATCGGGCGGAGAATCCCCTTTTATGACCGAATTGGGGACGGCGCCTGTTTTCGGAAGCTCCGCCCCCTCTAAAACGGCATCATCGGAGGTATACCATCACCTGATGGATGTTACCAGAAAGCTGTCCCCCAACGCTCCGCCCCACCCCCCCACTCTCCCCCCCCCCCCCCCCCCCCCCCCCCCCCCCACCCCCGGAGGATCGGCGGGAGACTCGCCGATTTTTCCATCGTAGAGTTAGACACTTCATCCGGACGCAGCCTCAAAATCGGAGAATCCAGCCCATAATCTCCCAAACGGGGAGTCCAGCCCGAAGTGCCATTTCGGGCGAGAAAATCGGTGCAAATTGTGATCTTCCAGCATTTACTCATTTTCTTGGAGTGGGACGTGATTGGCACCGACCCCGAGACAGGCGGGGCCTAAACATACCGGCAGGCCTGTGTTCACAGAGATAGAAAGGGCAGGCCCATCTCAAAGTGACAGGTTGGGCCATGCCCCCCCCCCCCCCCATTGCAGGCATTGGGGCTTCATCCCCCCTCCCCCCCATTGCGGGCATTGGGACTTCATTCCCCCTCCCCCCCATTGCGGGCATTGGGGCTTCATTCCCCCTCCCTCCTCACATTGCGGGCATTGGGACTTCATTCCCCCTCCCCCCCCATTGCGGGCATTGGGGTTTCAGTGCCCCCCCCCATTGCGGGCATTGGGGTTTCAGTGCCCCCCCCATTGCGGGCATTGGGGTTTCAGTGCCCCCCCCCATTGCGGGCATTGGGGTTTCAGTGCCCCCCCCATTGCGGGCATTGGGGCTTCATTCCCCCCCCCCCATTGCGGGCATTGGGGTTTCATTCCCCCCCCCCCATTGCGGGCATTGGGGTTTCAGTGTCCCCCCCCATTGCGGGCATTGGGGCTTCATTCCCCCCCCCCATTGCGGGCATTGGGGTTTCATTCCCCCCCCCCATTGCGGGCATTGGGGTTTCATTCCCCCCCCCCCCCATTGCGGGCATTGGGGTTTAGTGCCCCCCCCCCACCATTCTCGCCGGTGTTAACCCCCACTTCACCGCCACCCACAAGGATCGCTGGCATTGGTGCACCGGGGTCCTCCCAATGGGTCTCCCTTCAAACCACCGCCCCCTCCTCACTGGCATCAGGCACCCCTGCCCCACCTCTACCAGAGGCAAGAGTGCTAACCTCCTGAGATGGCTTGAGAACTAAATCTGGAAATAAATAAAAACTCTGGTGGTCAAAGTGACCTTGAAGCTGTCAAATTGTCTCAAAAAACCCTTGGCAGTTCACTAATGCCCTTTTGGGAAATAAATTGCAGTCCTTAGGGCCCTTAGGCTAGAGTGTATGCTCCCCTGCCAATGAGTTCGAAGGAGTGGGGTGCAGTAGATTTAGCGGGCAGCCTGCCAGGGGCCTATCTGCCCGCCCCTGTCTCCACCATAATTATACTGACAGCCTGGGGGGCATTGGTTGGCCCATCCGGCAGTTGGGCGTCTGAGTTCCTTGAGTGGGCAATCAATAGCCTCAAAAGGGCCTTCTGCCGCTGCCACCAGCATTTAACTGGCAGTGGGGAGAGTCTGACGCCAGCCCAGCGTGTTTCCCTGCAAGGGCTGGAGATGGGCAGGAGCAGGTCCCTTTTTAACCGGCCCTCTGGACCTACCAAAGGGTTGCCCCAAGGTATAATACACCCTTCCCCCCACATTTCCGTCCCCTGCACCATGGCCTCGCGAACCCTGGTCTCCATTGCTCCCGTTGGCCCCCGCAGCCCATGTACAGTTGGGCGGGATTCTTTGGAAACCGGCGGGGCGGGCAACTCTGGCGTGAAGGCGTGGTGTGAACCACTCCAGCGTCACGCCGCCCCGAAGGTGTGGAATCCTTGGCACCTTCAGGGGCTAGGCCGGTGCTGGAGTGGTTTGCGCCGCGCCAGCCGGCGGGGAAGGGGTTTGGCGCCACGCCAACCGGCGCCAAAGGGCCTCTGCCGGCCGGTGCGAGTTGGCGCATGCGTGGAAGCGCCAACGTGTGCTGGGGCCAGCCCAGCACAAGCGCTGGGGCGGGTTCAACTCCGCGCCAGCTATCGTGGACGATTACACGAGCCGGCGCGGAGGAATAGAGTGCCCCCCAGGCACAGGCCCGCCCGCAGATCGGTGGGCCCCAATTGTGGGCCAGGCCATCATGGGGGCACCTCCCAGGGCCAGATCCCCTCGTACACCCCCCCCCCTCTCCCCCGTGGACCCCCGAGGCCGCCCGCAGAGCCAGGTCCCATCGGTAAGGACCTGTTGTAACATACGCCGGCGGGTCCCGCCGAAAACGGGTGGCCACTCGGCCCATCACAGGCCGGAGAATCGTCGGGGAGGGGCGCTGGCAGCGGCTACAGACCGGCGCGGCGCGATTCCCGCCCCTGCCAAAACCACGGCGCTAGAGAATTCGGCAGCCGGCAGGGGCGCGATTCACGCCGCCACCCCCCTCCCTCCCACCCCCCACCCCCGCGGCGAGTCCCTCCTGGACTCTGAAGTGGCCCAACCGACCAATCCAATGTGTAATTCCCTTCTCAGAGGCAACTAGGGATGGACAATTATTGCCAAATTTTTGCCAGTAAGGGCCAGAGCCTGAGGATGACGATGAAAATGGGCTTCACACTCAGAATGCGAATGTACCGACTCCGAGGGTGGAATGTTATTAAATCCACTAGGGGGAGACCTCAACCTAACCTCTCGCCTTCTGCGATTCCAACCAGCTTGTTTCTGTTGCAAGAGTTCAGGATCAGACTTGTAAATTAAAGATTACGATATGCAAAACGATTTAATGCCCAAAAAAAATAAATTGTTTGACTGAAAAGAGACACAAATCAGGCGTGCTCAAACTTAAAGGGAACGAAAATGAAGAAAATAGCTCAGTTTGTTTTGGACTGGGAATGATCCGACTAATTGTTTTATGCACATTGCAAATACATTTATCTCTATTCTTTTTCCAGGAAAGCTGAGCGTTTAATCTCCGTGAAACTCACAGCGATCCCAGATACAGAAAACACTTGGACAATTCCTGAGCTCTGGCAACAGATGACTGCCCCCGGGGCAAGCCATTTTAATGCTGTTTTGAAAACAGCAAAGATTAAAGCTCTCTGTTACCACAGCAGCCAAGGAACATTTCTGAACTTCCCTTTTATGGCTCTTTGTTTTGTGTGGTCTTACGGGCGAAACAACAAAGGCGAATGCCATTAATCAATCTTTCTCATCTATCTATCAATCTGTTCATTTATCTTTGTCTAATTAGATCTATCCGTGGCATTATCAGCCCATGGGGGTCAGTTTTTGCTTCCAGTTACTGTGTAGTAGTCTGGCTCATTATAGAAGCCACCCCTTTACCATTCCATTGAAATGATAACCAATTGGGTTCTGTAACAAGGAGAATCTGATGTGAAATGAAATGAAAATCGCTGATTGTCACAAGTAGGCTTCAATGAAGTTACTGTGAAAAACCCCTAGTCACCACATTCCTGCACCTGTCCGGGGAGGCTGGTACAGGAATCGAACCGTGCTGCTGGTCTGCTTGGTCTGCTTTAAAAGCCAGCGATTTAGCCTTGTGAGCTAAACCATCCCCCTGTGTTCGCTGAATGTTCAGGTGGTGTGTCTATCTGCAACCACCAGCCTGTCTGCATCAGTTTTTCCACCTGACCATCTATTCACTCAAGCCCCATCAATCTTTCTCTCTGCCCATTCGTTAGATGACATCATAAACCAATTAATTATCATGTTACAACGCCTCGAGGACAGAAGGTAACACGTTCAGGTCCCACTCCCGAGTCCTGCTAGGCTGATATTTCAGTGTCACACTGAGGGAGTGCTGCATTGTCCAACATGCCAACCTCAAGGCCAAGTGTTGCTTGTTCAGCTGGACGGGCAAGATTCAATGACAGGCGCCCGGGGTCCAGGAGTTTTCTTTCAGCTTTCCGGCCAATATTGCGCCCTCTGAAAATGAAAATCGCTTATTGTCACAAGTAGGCTTCAAATGAAGTTACCGTGAAAAGCCCCTAGTCGCCACATTCCGGCGCCCGTTCGGGGAGGCTGGGACGGGAGCATCTATGCGCATCATAGAATTTACAGTGCAGAAGGAGGCCATTCGGCCCATCGAGTCTGCACCGGCCCTTGGAAAGAGCACCCTACTTAAGTCCCACGCCTCCACCCGATTCCCGTAACCCAGTAACCCCAAACCTTTTCGACACTAAAGGGCAATTTATCATGGCCAATCCACCTAACCTGTACGTCTTTGGACTGTGGGAGGAAACCGGAGCACCTGGAGGAAACCTACGCAGACACGGGGAGAACGTGCAGACTCCGCACAGACAGTCACCCGAGGTCGGAATTGAACCTGGGACCCTGGAGCTGTTATGCAGCAGTGCTAACCACTGTGCTACCGGCCACTGGTGCTTGTGGGATCTTGCTGAGCACAAATGGCCTGTTGTGTTTGCCTATGTTACATACCCTATGTTAGGGTACGCAGTATTTTGGAAAGATTGGGTGAAAGGAAAAAGAGCCCTACTGGTGAGGATAGGGATCAGGGCTGCCATGAGAAATGACAGAATCACTGGAGATCAAGATGTGGAATCAGCCTGGGTAGAAATAAGGACTAAACAAAGAGAAGAAGTCCTTGGTAGGAGTAATCTATGGGTCACCAAACAGTAGTTCTGCAGTGGGACACAGTATAAACCAGGAAATACTGGGGGCTTGCAAGAAAGGTACAGCAATATTAATAGATGTTTTTATTTTGCATGTGGCCGGGGGAATCAAATTGGCAAGGGTAGCCTGGAGGCAGAGTTCGTTGAATGTATTAGTGCAGTGGCACGGTAGCACAGTGGTTAGCACTGTTGTTTCACAGTGGCAGGGTCTCAGGTTCGATTCCCGGCTTGGGTCACTGTCTGTGCGGAGTCTGCACGTTCTCCCCGTGTCTGTGTGGGTTTCCTCCGGGTGCTCCGGTTTCCTCCCACAAGTCCCGAAAGACTTGCTTAGTTAGGTGAATTGGACATTCTGAATTCTCCCTCTGTGTACCCGAACAGGCACCGGAATGTGGCGACTAGGGGCTTTTCACAGTAACTTCATTGCAGTGTTAATGTAAGCCTACTTGTGACAATAAAGATTATGAGAAAAAGTATTGTTGAGATTGTTTCCTGGAACACTATGTTGGGGACCCAAGCAGGGTGGAGTCTACTGTCATTTTGGTATTCTGTAATGAGGAGGGATTAATTAATGACCTCATAATAATAATCTTTATTGTCACAGGTAGGCTTACATTAACACTGCAATGAATTTACTGTGATAAGCCCCTAGTTAAGGACTCACTAGGGAGTAGTAACCACAATATGGTAGAATTCAAAATTCAGTTTGGGGGTGTTATGGGTTAGGGTTTAGAGAACTCCAAAGTGTATCATGGAGTTCACCTGACCCACAACTTTTAATAGATTGTGGTATGGAGAGCACACGGCCCACTCTACAGGTGTGGTACAGCAGAAATGGAAAAGTATTTTTTAAAGCAAAACAATGTTTATTATATGAACTCAAGTTAACCTTTTTAAAACATACAGTGAACATCTTAGCAACCATTAATTCAAATACAACCCCCAAAAAATACAACACTAAGTAATCCGTAATAGCTTCCCAAACAACATCCAGAAGACTCGCGAAACACCTCTTAACGGAAGCACATCAGGTTTACATTCACTACTGAGAACATTCATAATTCTGAATTCACCAAATGATCAAGAGATAGTCTTTTCATGGCAGAGAGATCAACAGTACACCTGTTCTGTCTGGCTTCAGCTCCAACACTAAAAATGAAACTAAAACACACCCTGCAGCAAACAACCTAAAACGAAAGTAAAAAGCTGACAGACAGCCCAGCTCCACCCACACTCTGACATCACTGATAAACGCCCATTTCTTAAAGGTAAATTTCTTAACCAGCCATTTCTTAAAGGTACTCTCACATGACAGGGGCGAGGAAGTGGAGTGCCACACTAGTGTTCTGGAATTAAATAAAGGAAATTACATCAGCTTGAGGACAAATGTGGTCCGTATAGACTGGGTAGGAAGGCTAAAAGGTCAGACAGCTGAAGAGTAATGGTGCTGTTTAAGGAGATACTCAATTCCTCACAACTAAAACATATCCCAGTGAGGAAGAAAGATGGTAAGAGGGGTAAAAAAACATCCATGGCTAAACAAGGAGGTCAAGGACATTATAAAGATAAAAACTAAGTCATATCATATTGCAAAGGCCAGTGGCTGGCTGGAAGATTGGGAAACTTTCAAACATAAACAAAGGGATACTAAAAAGGAGCTAAGATAAATTACGGGGAAAAAACTAGCTCAGAGTATCAAAAAGGTTAGCAAAAGCTTCAACAGGTGCATAAAAGGAAAGAGAGTTGCTAAGGTGAATGTTGGTCCCTTGGAAGATGAAGCCAGTGAGTTAATCGTGGGGAACACAGAAATGGCAGAGATACTAAATCAATATTTTGCCTCAGTCTTCACAGTGGAGGACACGAGTACCATTCCTACAGGAACCGGCAATTCAGAGGTGATAGAAAGGGTGGAACTTGGAACAATCAGCGTCAATAGGGAAACGGTACTCAACAAACTATTGGGATTGAGGGCAGACAAGTCCCCAGGGCCTGATGGCCAACATCCCAGGGTGTCAAAGGAAGTGGCAGCAGAGATAGTAGATCCATTGGTTAAGTTATTCCAAAATTCCCTGGACACGGGAAAAGTTCCAGTGGATTGGAAAAATGCAAAAAGGGAGGGCAGGGAGGGAGAATGTGGGAAATTACAAGCCAGTTAGTTTAACATCTGTTGGAAAAAAATGTTTGGAATCAATTTTCAAGGAAGTAATATCAGGACATTTGCAAAGCCAAAGCGTCATCCATCAGAGTCAGCATGAGGGGAAAATCATGCATGATGATTTGCTTGAGTTCTTCGAAGATGTAACATGTCAAGTGGATAATGGGGATCCTGTAGATGTAGTATATCTGGACTTCCAGAAGGCATTTGATAAGGGCCGGGATTCTCTCAGCCCGGTGCCAGGCCGGAGAATCGCTGCGACAAGCGCGATTCGCGCCAACTGCCCCGACGCCGGCACGCGATTCTCTGCAGAGCGGAGAATCAACGCCATTGGACCCGGCGTGGTTGGCGTGGCGCCGGTCGGGGGGCCCTCTACAAGGCCCCCCCTGCTGATTCTCGGCTCTGAATGGGCCGAGCGGCCGTCGTAAAAAAAAACAAGTCCCGCCGGCGCCATCCGCACCTGCTCTCAGCCGATGGGAACTCGGCGTGGAAGGGTCGGGGGCCGGCCTGTGGGGGGTAAGGGGGGGTCCGACCCCGGGAGGGCCTCCGATGTGGCCGGGCCTGTGATCGGGGCCCACCGATCGGCGGGCCGGCCTCTTTGGTTGGGGGCCTCCTTTCTTCTGCGTCGGCCCCTGTAGCCCTGCGCCATGTTGCGTCGGGGCCGGCGCGTTGAAGGGAGCCACTGCGCATGTGCGCATTAGCGCCGGTGCCACTGCGCAGGCACGGATCCCACGGCGCCCAGTTGACACCGGGATCAGCAGCTGGAGCGGCGTGAACTGCTCCAGCACCATGCTGGCCCCCTCTAGGGGCCAGAATTGCTGATCCTGAGGCCATGTTGACGCCATCGAGAAACACGATGCCGTTTCCGACGGCGTCAACACTTAGCTTCAGGATCACCGAATCCCGCCCAAGGTGCCGCACAGAAAGTTGATTCACAAGGTGAGATCTCATGGGATTAAGTGCAACTTATTAGCTTGGATAGAAGACTTGCTGATGGACAGGAGATTGAGAGTTGGGATAGATGGGTCTTTATCTGGATGGCAAGTTGTAACTAATGGAGGGCCACAAGGTCCGGTCCTAGGGTCCCAGCAATTTACAATCTATATTAACGACTTTAATACTGAGATAGAAGATTCTGTAGCCAAATTTACAGATGACACAAAAATAGGTGGGACAGTAAGTTGCAATGAGGAAATAACAACCTTACAAATGGATACAGACAGGCTCGGAGAGTGGGCAAAAATGTGGCAAATGAAATTTAACATGGATAAGCGTGAGGTCATGCATTTTGGTCGAAAGAATGGGAAGGCAACCTATTATCTAAATGGGGAGAGACGTCAGGGAGCTCTGATGCAGAGGGATCTGGGTGTCCTTGTGCATGAGTCACAGAAAACGAGCGAGTAGGTGCAGCAGATAATAAATAAAGCAAAAGGAATGTTGGCATTTGTAGCAAAAGGAATAGAGTATAAGGTAAGGAAGTGTTGTTACAACTGTACAAGGCATTGGCGAGACCGCACCTGGAGTATTGGGCACAGTTTTGGTCCCTTTATTTGAGGAAAGATGTAGTGGCTTTGGAGGCAGTTCAGAGAAGGTTCACTGGGTTGATTCCAGAGATGAGGGGTCTGTCGTATGAGGAGAGATTGAGCAGTTTAGGCCGATACTCTTTAGAGTTTAGAAGAGTGAGCGGAGATCTAATCGAGGTATACAAGATGCTAAAAGCTATGGATAAAGTAGACGTGGAGCTGATGTTTCCTCTTGTGGGGCTTTCTAGAACGAGAGGTCATAATCTTAGAATAAGAGGTAGCAAATTTAAAACAGATTTGAGGAAAAACTACGGGCGCGATTCTCCGCAAATGCGGAGAGTCGTGAAGGCTGCCGTGAAACTGGCCGTGTTTCACGGCAGCCTCCGCACCCCCTCCCGGGACCCGGTTCTGCTCCCCGGTCGGGGCTAGCAGCAGGGCCCCGTGAACCTCGGCATCGCAGGCTTAACGAATTTCGCTAAGCCCGCGCGCCAAGGTTAACGGCGGCTGACGCAAACGATGACGTCAGCCGCGCATGCACGGATTGGATGGCTCCAATCCGCGCATGTGCGGATGACGTCATCACGCAAATGCGTGAAACCCGCTCATGCGCGGGCCGTTATCCCCCTCAGCCGCCCCGCGGACTGATCCTGCGGGGCGGCGGAGGAACAAAGAGTGCGCGGGGTTCAGACCCGCTGCCCGTGATCGGTGCGGCCGTGCCAATCGGTGGCATGGTTCTCCAGAACGGCACTTTGTGGCCGTTTTCACGAACTGTGAGAGCAGGTGTGTTGGAGTTTGTGAAAACGGCCGTAAAGGCCTGGGAAATCGGCCCATCGGCTAGGGGAGAATGGCTGCTCGCCGTAAAAAACGGCGAGCAGCGATTCGTGTCGTGGGGCGGCCGTGGGGGGAGGGTGGGAGAATAGCGGGAGGTCGTGAAAAATGTCGGGAAGGCCCTCCCGCTATTCTCCGACCCGTCGTGGGGGGCGGAGAATCGCGCCCTACTTCTCCCAAAGGGTTGTAAATCTGGAATTCGCTACCCCAGAGTGTGGAGGATGCTGGGACACTGAGTAAATTTAAGGAGGCATTAGACAGATTTTTAATTGGTAATGGGTTGAAGGGTTATGGAGAACGGGACAGTGGAGTTAAGGCCAGGATGGGATCAGCCATGGTCACATTGAGGGTGTTAGGCTCGGGAGGCTAAATTGCCGACTCCCGCTCCGAGGTCATGTGTTCTAGGGAGGAGATGTTCTGGCTGATTTCACAATCCAGCTCTTGGGGTGGAATTCTCCAACCCCCCGCAGGGTCGGGGAATCGCCCGGGGCCGGCGTAAATCCCGACCCGCCGTGGCCGGAATTCTCCGCCACCCGGGAATCGTCGGGAGTGGGAATCGCGCCCCGCCGATCGCCGTGCCCCCCACGGCGACTCTCCGGCCCGCGATGGGCCGAAGTCCCGCCGCTGTCAGGCCTCTCCCGCCGACGTGGTTTAAACCACCTCTGTCCCGGCGGGATTGGTGGCGCGAGGGGGCCCCCGAGGTCCTGGGCGTGGCGCGGGCGATCGGACCCCAGGGGGTGCCCCCATGGTGGCCTGGCCCGCGATCGGGGCCCACCGATTGGCGGTCGGGCCTGTGCCGTGGGGGCACAATTTTTTTTCCCGCCGCCGCCACGGCCTCCACCATGGCGGAGGCGGAAGAGAACCTCCCTACCGCGCATGCGCCGGTGGTGACGTCAGCGGCCGCTGATGCTCCGGCGCATGCGCGGACTCACGCCGACGCCCTTTCGGCGTAGCGCCAAAGGCCATTGCCGTCAGTCGGCGGAGGGGGAGCCACTCCGGCGCGGGCCCAGCCCCTAAAGGTGTGGAGAATTCCGCACTTTCGGGAGGCCCGACGCCGGAGTGGTTGGCGCCACTCCGCTACGCCGGGACCCCCCGCCCCGCCGGGTAGGGGAGAATTTCGCGCTTGGTCTAACATTGTAGGTAGCAGATGAGGAACATAGCAGCCATGATCGAATGGCGGAGCAGACTCGATGGGCCAAATGGCCTTATTCTGCTTCTATATCTTGTGAATGTATGAATAAGTGAACTTCAGAACTCTTCTGCCTCCCTTTCTTAACTCTCCTGCCTCCTCTATATTCTGGCATCTTGTGCATCCCAGATTTTTATTGCTCCACCATTGGCTGTTATGTATTCCACTTCCAAGGCCTTCAATTCTGGACTTCCCCCCATAAACCTCTCTGATTCACTATCTGCTCACATTCTTTAGGGCACCCATCAAAACCTACTTATCTTACCTAATATTTGGTCCCCTTTCCTCATATCTTCTCATGTGGCACAATGTCATATTTTGTTCCTGTCGGGCACCTTGGAGTGTTTTGTGCTCCATTACTGGTGCTATATAAATTCAACTTATGTTTCTACCTTCCTATCACTCTTTCTTCCTCCTCCCTCCCTTTCTTTGTTCTTTCCTTCCTCCTTCCATTCAAAAAGGGAGCGAGGCAGAAAGTAGGAAAGTATGGACCGGTTAGCTTGACCTCTGTGGTAGCGAAGTTTACAGAACAGAATTTACAGTGCAGAAGGAGGCCATTTGGCACATCGAGTCTGCACCAGCTCTTGGAAAGAGCATCCTACCCAAGCCCACACCCAATTCCCATGACCCAGTAACACTAAAGTCAATTTTGGACACTAAGGGCAATTTATCATGGTCAATCCACCTAACCTGTACGTCTTTGGACTGTGGGAGTAAACTGGAGCACCCGGAGGGAACCCAGGCACACACGGGGAGAACGTGCAGATTCCGCACAGACAGTGACCCAAGCCGGGAATTGAACCTGGGACCCTGGAGCTGCGAAGCAATTGTGATAACCACTGTGCTACCGTGCTGTTGTTGGAATCAATCATTAAGGATGAAATGGCTGAACATTTGAAAAGACAAAGCTCAATCCACCATTGTTAGTATGGTTTATGAGGGATAATTTATGCTTGATAAACTTGCTTGAGTTTTTTGAGAATTGTGGTAAACCACTGTAATGTATAATATGTGTATTGTGGTAATGGCCACTGTATTATGTGTAATGTGGTAAACCACTGCCGATGGCTCTGCCTCCCTTTAAGCCGGTATAAAGGTGGCTGGACTCTGCCTCTGTCCCAGTTCAGGATCAGAGGATAGGAGGCTTTCTGTTTAGTGTATTAAAGCCTCAGTTACGTTCACCACTCATCATGTGTTTATTGATGGCATATCAAGGATGTAACCAGCAAGGTGAATAATGGGGAACCTGTGGATGTGCTACATCTAGACGTTTGATAAAGTGCTACATAAAAGACTGATCCTGAAGGTGAGATCACAGGTGATTGGGGGTAGAGTACTAGTTTGGATTGAGGATTGGTAGAAAGTAGAGGGTTGGGATAAATGGGTCCTTCTCTGGCTAGTGAACTGTAACTAGCAGGGTGTTGCAGGGGTCAGTCCTCGGACCTCAACTATTTATAATCTGTATAATTGATTTGCAAGCAGGGACAGACAGTAATATAACAACATTTGCGGTTGATCCTAAAATAGTTGGGAAAGCAGGTCGTGAAGAGGAGATAAAGATTTTACGGACAGATACGGACAGGCGAGGAGATTGGGCCAGAATTTGGCAGATGGCGTTTAGAAGGTTGTCCATTTTGGCCGAAGAAATACAAAGGCAAATTATGATCGAAATGGAAAGCAAATTCAAGATGCACCTGGGCAGAGGGATCTGGGTGTCTTTGGTCATGAATCGCAGGAAGTCAGTATGCAGGTACAGCATGTAATTAAAAAGACAAACGGAATATTAACGTTTATCGCAAAAGGACTGGAGTAGAAAAGTAGAGAAGTATTCATGCAATTGTATAGGGTGTTGGTGAGTATTGGTCATCAAAGTATTGTGTCCAGTTTAGGTCTCCTTATTTGAGGAAGGATGGCAATGAAGGCAGGTCAGAGGAGATTCACCAGATTGATTCCGGGGATGAAAAGGTTGACGTATGAGGAGGGATTAAACAGTTTGGGCTTATACTTGCTGGTGTTTGGAAGATTGAGAGGGCACCTGGTCGAGGTGTATAAAATACTAAATGGGATTGATGAAGTAAACATAGACCAAATGTGCCCCCTAGTGGGGAAATCTAGAACGAGAGGTCACAGATATTAGGTTGAGAGGTGGTAGATTTAAATCTGAGATAAGGAGTTGCTACTTCTCGCAGAGGGTGGTGGATTTGTGGAACTCGCTGCCCCATAGTGCAGTGGAATCCAAATTATTAAATGGTTTCAAGAAAGAGATATTTTTGATTTAAAAAACAGGCTAAAATAATATGGGCAACTTGAAGGGAGGTGGATTTGAGACCAGGATTGAATGGCGGAGCAGGCTCGAAGAGCTGAATGGCCCATTTCTGCACCTAGTACCTATGTTCCTATGTTCCTCCATCCATTCATTCGTTCCTTCTTTCTTCCCTCCTTTCATTTTTCCTTCCTTCCGCCCTCCTGTCATTTTTATCCTTCCGACCTTCCTCTCCCCCTCCTTTTGTTCCTTCTTTCCTACTTTTTTCCTTCCTTGTTCCTCTCTCCTTCCCTCCCGTTGTTCCTTCTTTCCTCCCTTCCTTTGTTCTGTTCTTGCTCCCTCCCTTCCTCTGTTCTTTTTCAAAATTCATTTACGGGTTGTGGGCGTCGCTGGTTAGGCCAGCATTTATGGCCCATCCCTAATTGCCCTTCAGAAGGTGGTGGTGAGTTGCCCTCTTGAACCGCTGCAGTCCTTCAGGTGTAGGTACACCCACTGTGCTGTTAGGGAGGGAGTTTCAGGATGTTGCCCCAGCGACAGTGAAGGAGCAGCGATATATTTCCAAGTCAGGGTGGGGAGTGACTTGGAAGGGAACCTCCAGGTGGTGGGGTTCACCGGTATCTGCTGCTCTTGTCCTTCTAGATGGTAGCAGGCGTGGGTTTGGAAGGTGCTGCCTAAGGAACCTTGGTGAGTGACTGCAGTGCATCTTGTAGATGGTGCACACGGCTGCCACTGTTCGTCGGTGGTGGAGGATTTGAATGTTTGTGGAAGGGGAGCAATCAAGCGGGGCTGCTTTGTCCTGAATGGTGTCGAACCTCTTGAGTGTTGTTGGAGCTGCACTCATCCAGGCAAGTGGAGAGTATTCCATTACACTCCTGACTTGTGCCTTGTAGATGGTGGACAGGCTTCCAGAGGTTAGAAGGTGAGTTATTCGCCGTAGGATTCCTAGCCTTTGACCTGCCCTGGTAGCCACAGTATTAATGTGTCCAGTTCAGTTTCTGATCAATGGTAACCCCCAGGATGTTGACTATGGGGGATTCAGTGATGGTAATGCCATTGAATGTCAAGGGTCAGTAGTTAGATCGTCTCTTGGAGGAGATGGTCACTGTCTGACACTTGTGTGGCGCGAATGTAACTTGCCACTTGTTGGCCCAAGACTGGATATTGTCCAGGTCTTGCCACATTTTTTACATGGATTGCTTCATTATCTGAGGAGTTGTGAATGGTGCTGCATATTGTGCAGTCATCCGCAAACAACCCCACTTCTGACCTTATGATGGAAGGCAGGTCATTGATGAAGCAGCTGAAGATGGTTGGGCCTCGGACACAACCCTGAAGAACTCCTGCAATTATGTCCTGGAGCTGAATAATTGACCTCCAACCACCACAACCATCTTCCTTTGTGTCAGGTATGACTCCAACCAGCGGAGAGTTTCCCCCCCCGATTCCCATTGACTCCAGTTTAGCTCGGGCTCCTTGACTCCACACTCGGTCAAAGGCTGCCTTGACGTCAAGGACAGTCACTCTCACCTCATCTCTGGCATTCAGCTCTTTTGTCCATGTTTGAACCAAGGCTGTAATGAGGTCAGGAGCTGAGTGACCCTGGCAGAACCCAAACTGAGTGTCTGTGAACAGGTTATTGCTGAGTAAGAGCCGCTTGACAGCACTGTTGATGACTCCTTCCATCACTTTGCTGATGATGGAGAGTAGACCGATAGGGCAGTAATTGGCTGGGTTGGATTTGTCCTGTTTCTTATGTACAAGGCACACCTGGGCAATTTTCCACATTGCCGGGTAGATGCCAGTGTTGAAGTGTTGTACTGTTGGCAGTCTTTCCTCCTCCCTCCTCCTTTACTTAATTTTTTCTTCCCCTCCCTCCCTCCCTCTCTCCCTCCCTCCCTCCCTCCGACTTTCCCTCCCTCCTTCTTTTGCTCCCTTCCTCCCTCGTGCAAGAGCGGTGCCTCCACAAGTGACGGGACGTAACAGTGAAACAGTGAGCATCTCTTTCGCAGCAATTAAGTTTTTCCTTTCTTGCTATTTTTGTTTTGCATCTGGAGACTGATTTATTGAACAGTAAATCATTTTTCCATTTATTTCGGAAGATTACAGAGCGCGGAATGTTTTTGCCATCAGGTGGAATGTGTTGGTGGATAATTTTCAACATCCACGCTCTGTAATCACCGAATAGACTAAACAAGTTGCAAGAACTTATTGTGTCTTGAGTCTCAAAATATCATTCAACTGTTTTCTTTCTGTTAAAAATAGATCCCGCACTGTAAAGGTTTTTGGAGTTTAATTTAAAAGTGATTTCTAATCGCTGACCTTTTTACCTTTTGAGTTGCTGAAAGAAAGGGGGCACTTCAGGGGCAGATTTTCGTGGCAATTTTGCAAATTCCGCCTACTGGCCTGAATTTGCAGATACGGAACCGCTGGTCATTTTCCAGGCAGTCACCTCCCCAGAAACCCCTGAAACTGTAGAAAAACTATGAGCAGTGCTTCAAACCTGTTCTGCCATTCTGCCTGTTCACAGAAGCATAGATTGGTTACAGCAGAGGAAGAGGCCATTTGGTAACCGTGTCTGTGCTGACCCCATGCAAGGGCATCTCGCCCAGTCCCCCCCCCCCCCACCTTTACTCTGTACCCCTGTCAATCCTTCCTCTTCAGATAATCGGCTGTGTGGCCTCCTCCCAATTAGTAATTCATATGTTTAATAATAATAATCTTTATTATTGTCACAAGTCGGCTTACATTAACACTGCAATGAAGTTACTGTGAAAAGCCCCTAGTCGCCACATTCCAAGGAGACGGTCTCAGCTTCTCAATCCACCCAGGGAACTGAAATCCTTAACCCTGGGACCATTCATGTGTTATTTCTCCCTCAAGCTTTCACATCCCTCCAGAGTATGGTGTCCAGAAGTGGACACAATTGCATCATGGCTAGATATATACGTAAACCCACTTCGGGTTCTGCTTAACACTGAGAAAAGAATCACTAAAGTGCAGAAGGAAGCCATTTGGCCCATCAAGTCTGCGCCTAATTTCCTAAAGAGCCCCCATGCCACCACCCTATCCCCATAACCCTTCCTGGATTAAACTTTTGAACTCTAAGGGGCAATTTAGCACGGCCAATACACCTAACCAGCTCATCTCTGAGCGGTGGGAGTAAACCAGAGCACCCAGGGGGAAACCCACGCAGACATGCTGCACTGATGGGAATCCTGCATTGTCAGTGCTGTACTGATGGGAGTGCTGCATTGTCAGTGCTGCATTGATGGGAGTGCTGCATTGTCAATGCTGTGCTGCTGGGAGTGCTGCATTGCTGTGCTGCATTGTCAGTGCTGCACTGATGGGAGAGCTGCATTGCCAGTGCGGCACTGCTGGGAGTGCTGCATTGTCAGTGCTGCACTGATGGGAATCCTGCATTGTCAGGGATGCACTGATGGGAATCACACATTGTCAGTGCTGCACTGATGGGAATCCTGCATTGTAAGTGCTGCATTGATGGGAGTGCTGCATTGTCAGTGCTGCACTGCTGGGAGTGCTGCATTGTCAGTGCTGCATTGATGGGAGTGCTGCATTGTCAGTGCTGCACTGATGGGAGTGAAGCATTGTCAGTGCTGCACTGCTGGGAGTGCTGCATTGTCAGTGCTGCACTGCTGGGAGTGCTGCATTGTCAGTGCTGCACTGCTGGGAGTTCTGCATTGTCAGTGCAGCACTGATGGGAGTGCTGCATTGTTAGTGCTGCACTGAAGGGAGTGCTGCACTGATGGGAGAGCTGCATTGTCAGTGCTGCATTGATGGGAGAGCTGCATTGTCAGTGCTGCACTGATGGGAATCCTGCATTGTCAGTGCTGCACTGATGGGAGAGCTGCATTGTCAGTGCTGCATTGATGGGAGTGCTGCATTGATGGGAGTGCTGCATTGTCAGTGCTGAACAGATGGGAGAGCTGCATTGTCAGTGCTGCATTAATGGGAGTGCTGCATTGTCAGTGCTGCACTCATGGGAGTGCTGCATTGTCAGTGCTGCACTGATGGGAGTGCTTCATTGTCAGTGCTGCACTGATGGGAGAGCTGCATGGTCAGTGCTGCATTGATGGGAGTGCTGCATTGGCAGTGCTGCACTGATGGAAATCCTGCATTGTCAGAGCTGCACTGATGGGAGAGCTACATTGTCAGTGCTGCACTGATGGGAGAGCTGCATTGTCAGTGCTACATTGATGGGAGTGCTGCACTGATGGGAGAGCTGCATTGTCAGTGCTGCACTGATGGGAGAGCTGCATTGTCAGTGCTGCACTGATGGGAGAGCTGCATTGTCAGTGCTGCATTAATGGGAGTGCTGCATAATCAGTGCTGCGCTGATGGGAATCCTGCATTGTCAGTGCTGCATTGATGGGAGTGCTGCATTGTCAGTGCTGCACTGATGGGAATCCTGCATTGTCAGTGCTTCACTGATGGGAGTGCTGCATTGTAAGTGCTGCATGATGGGAGTGCTGCATTTTCAGTGCTGCACTGATGGGAGTACTGCATTGTCAGTGCTGCATTGATGGGAGAGCTGCATTGTCAGTGCTGCACTGATGGGAGTGCTGCATTGTCAGTGCTGCACTGATGGGAATCCTGCATTGTCAGAGCTGCATTGATGGGAGTGCTGCATTGTCAGTGCTGCGCTGATGGGAGAGCTGCATTGTCAGTGCTGCACTGATGGGAGTGCTGCATTGTGAGTGCTGCACTGATGGGAGTGCTGCATTGTCAGTGCTGCATTGATGGGAGTGCTACATTGTCAGTGCTGCACTGATGAGAGTGCTGCATTGTCAGTGCTGCACTGATGGGAGTGCTGCATTGTCAGTGCTGCATTGATGGGAGTGCTACATTGTCAGTGCTGCACTGATGAGAGTGCTGCATTGTCAGTGCTGCACTGATGGGAGTGCTGCATTGTCAGTGCTGCACTGATGGGAGTGCTGCATTGTGAGTGCTGCACTGATGGGAGTGCTGCATTGCCAGTGCTGCACTGATGGGAGTGCTGCATTGTCAGTGCTGCATTGATGGAGAGCTGCATTGTCAGTGCTGCACTGATGGGAGAGCTGCATTGTCAGTGCTGCATTGATGGGAGTGCTGCACTGATGGGAGAGCTGCATTGTCAGTGCTGCATTGATGGGAGTGCTGCATTGTCAGTGCTGCACTGATGGGAGAGCTGCATTGTCAGAGCTGCACGAATGGGTGTGCTGCATTGTCAGTGCTGCATTGATGGGAGTGCTGCATTGTCAATGCTGCACTGATGGGAGTGCTGCATTGTCAGTGCTACACTGATGGGAGAGCTGCATTGTCAGTGCTGCATTGATGGGAGTGCTGCATTTTCAGTGCTGCATTGATGGGAGTGCTGCACAGATGGGAGAGCTGCATTGCCAGTGCTGCATGGATTGGAGTGCAGCATTGTCTGAGCTGCACTGATGGGAGTGCTGCATTGTCAGTGATCCATTGTCAGTGCTGCACTGATGGGAGAGCTGCATTGTCAGTGCTGCACTGATGGGAGAGCTGCATTGTCAGTGCTGCACTGATGGGAGAGCTGCATTGTCAGTGCTGCACTGATGGGAGTGCTGCATTGTCAGAGCTGCACTGATGGGAGTGCTGCATTATCAGTGCTGCATTGATGGGAGTGCTGCATTGTCAGAGCTGCATTGTCAGTGCTGCATTGATGGGGGTGCTGCATTGTCAGTGCTTCATTGATGGGAGTGCTGCATTGTCATAGCTGCACTGATGGGAGAGCTGCATTGTCAGTGCTGCACTGATGGGAGAGCTGCATTGTCAGTGCTGCACTGATCGGAGTGCTGCATTGTCAATGCTGCATTGATGGGAGACCTGCATTGTCCGTGCTGCACTGATGGGAGTACTGCATTGATGGGAGAGCTGCATTGTCAGTGCTGCACTGATGGGAGAGCTGCATTGTCAGTGCTGCACTGATGGGAATCCTGCATTGTCAGAGCTGCATTGATGGGAGTGCTGCATTGTCAGTGCTGCACTGATGGGAGTGCTACATTGTCAGTGCTGCACTGATGAGAGTGCTGCATTGTCAGTGCTGCACTGATGGGAGTGCTGCATTGCCAGTGCTGCACTGATGGGAGTGCTGCATTGTCAGTGCTGCATTGATGGAGAGCTGCATTGTCAGTGCTGCACTGATGGGAGAGCTGCATTGTCAGTGCTGCATTGATGGGAGTGCTGCACTGATGGGAGAGCTGCATTGTCAGTGCTGCATTGATGGGAGTGCAGCATTGTCAGTGCTGCACTGATGGGAGAGCTGCATTGTCAGAGCTGCACGAATGGGTGTGCTGCATTGTCAGTGCTGCATTGATGGGAGTGCTGCATTGTCAATGCTGCACTGATGGGAGTGCTGCATTGTCAGTGCTACACTGATGGGAGAGCTGCATTGTCAGTGCTGCATTGATGGGAGTGCTGAATTTTCAGTGCTGCATTGATGGGAGTGCTGCACAGATGGGAGAGCTGCATTGCAAGTGCTGCATTGTCTGAGCTGCACTGATGGGAGTGCTGCATTGTCAGTGCTCCATTGTCAGTGCTGCACTGATGGGAGAGCTGCATTGTCAGTGCTGCACTGATGGGAGAGCTGCATTGTCAGTGCTGCACTGATGGGAGAGCTGCATTGTCAGTGCTGCACTGATGGGAGTGCTGCATTGTCAGAGCGGCACTGATGGGAGTGCTGCATTATCAGTGCTGCATTGATGGGAGTGCTGCATTGTCAGAGCTGCATTGTCAGTGCTGCACTGATGGGAGTGCTGCATTGTCAGAGCTGCACTGATGGGAGTGCTGCATTATCAGTGCTGCATTGATGGGAGTGCTGCATTGTCAGAGCTGCATTGTCAGTGCTGCATTGATGGGAGTGCTGCATTGTCAGTGCTTCATTGATGGGAGTGCTGCATTGTCATAGCTGCACTGATGGGAGAGCTGCATTGTCAGTGCTGCACTGATGGGAGTGCTGCATTGTCAATGCTGCATGGATGGGAGTGCTGCACTGATGGGAGAGCTGCATTGTCAGTGCTGCATTGATGGGAGTGCTGCATTGTCAGTGCTGCACTGATGGGAGAGCTGCATTGTCAGTGCTGCACTGATGGGAGATCTGCATTGTCAGTGCTGCACTGATGGGAGTGCTGCATTGTCAGTGCTGCACTGATGGGAGAGCTACATTGTCAGTGATGCACTGATGGGAGAGCTGCATTGTCAGTGCTGCATTAATGGGAGTGCTGCATTGTCAGTGCTGCACTGATGGGAATCCAGCATTGTCAGTGCTGCATTGATGGGAGTGCTGATTTGATGCGAGTGCTGCATTGTCAGTGCTGCATTGATGGGAGTGCTGCATTGTCAGAGCTGCACGAATGGGTGTGCTGCATTGTCAGTGCTGCATTGATGGGAGTGCTGCATTGTCAGTGCTGCAATGATGGGAGTGCTGCATTGTCAGTGCTGCATTGATGGGAGAGCTGCACAGATGGGAGAGCTGCATTGCCAGTGCTGCATGGATTGGAGTGCTGCATTGTCAGAGCTGCACTGATGGGAGTGCTGCATTGTCAGTGCTCCATTGTCAGTGCTGCACTGATGGGAGTGCTGCATTGTTAGTGCTGCATTGATGGGAGTGCTGCATTGCCATAGCTGCACTGATGGGATAGCTGCATTGTCAGTGCTGCACTGATGGGAGAGCTGCATTGTCATTGCTGCACTGATGGGAGAGCTGCATTGTCAGTGCTGCATTGATGGAGAGCTGCATTGTCAGTGCTGCACTGATGGGAGAGCTGCATTGTCAGTGCTGCATTGATGGGAGTGCTGCACTGATGGGAGAGCTGCATTGTCAGTGCTGCATTGATGGGAGTGCTGCATTGTCAGTGCTGCACTGATGGGAGAGCTGCATTGTCAGAGCTGCACGAATGGGTGTGCTGCATTGTCAGTGCTGCATTGATGGGAGTGCTGCATTGTCAATGCTGCACTGATGGGAGTGCTGCATTGTCAGTGCTACACTGATGGGAGAGCTGCATTGTCAGTGCTGCATTGATGGGAGTGCTGCATTTTCAGTGCTGTATTGATGGGAGTGCTGCACAGATGGGAGAGCTGCATTGCCAGTGCTGCATGGATTGGAGTGCAGCATTGTCTGAGCTGCACTGATGGGAGTGCTGCATTGTCAGTGCTCCATTGTCAGTGCTGCACTGATGGGAGAGCTGCATTGTCAGTGCTGCACTGATGGGAGAGCTGCATTGTCAGTGCTGCACTGATGGGAGAGCTGCATTGTCAGTGCTGCACTGATGGGAGTGCTGCATTGTCAGAGCTGCACTGATGGGAGTGCTGCATTATCAGTGCTGCATTGATGGGAGTGCTGCATTGTCAGAGCTGCATTGTCAGTGCTGCATTGATGGGAGTGCTGCATTGTCAGTGCTTCATTGATGGGAGTGCTGCATTGTCATAGCTGCACTGATGGGAGAGCTGCATTGTCAGTGCTGCACTGATGGGAGAGCTGCATTGTCAGTGCTGCACTGATCGGAGTGCTGCATTGTCAATGCTGCATTGATGGGAGACCTGCATTGTCCGTGCTGCACTGATGGGAGTACTGCATTGATGGGAGAGCTGCATTGTCAGTGCTGCACTGATGGGAGAGCTGCATTGTCAGTGCTGCACTGATGGGAATCCTGCATTGTCAGAGCTGCATTGATGGGAGTGCTGCATTGTCAGTGCTGCACTGATGGGAGTGCTACATTGTCAGTGCTGCACTGATGAGAGTGCTGCATTGTCAGTGCTGCACTGATGGGAGTGCTGCATTGCCAGTGCTGCACTGATGGGAGTGCTGCATTGTCAGTGTTGCATTGATGGAGAGCTGCATTGTCAGTGCTGCACTGATGGGAGAGCTGCATTGTCAGTGCTGCATTGATGGGAGTGCTGCACTGATGGGAGAGCTGCATTGTCAGTGCTGCATTGATGGGAGTGCTGCATTGTCAGTGCTGCACTGATGGGAGAGCTGCATTGTCAGAGCTGCACGAATGGGTGTGCTGCATTGTCAGTGCTGCATTGATGGGAGTGCTGCATTGTCAATGCTGCACTGATGGGAGTGCTGCATTGTCATTGCTACACTGATGGGAGAGCTGCATTGTCAGTGCTGCATTGATGGGAGTGCTGCATTTTCAGTGCTGCATTGATGGGAGTGCTGCACAGATGGGAGAGCTGCATTGCAAGTGCTGCATGGATTGGAGTGCTGCATTGTCTGAGCTGCACTGATGGGAGTGCTGCATTGTCAGTGCTCCATTGTCAGTGCTGCACTGATGGGAGAGCTGCATTGTCAGTGCTGCACTGATGGGAGAGCTGCATTGTCAGTGCTGCACTGATGGGAGAGCTGCATTGTCAGTGCTGCACTGATGGGAGTGCTGCATTGTCAGAGCGGCACTGATGGGAGTGCTGCATTATCAGTGCTGCATTGATGGGAGTGCTGCATTGTCAGAGCTGCATTGTCAGTGCTGCACTGATGGGAGTGCTGCATTGTCAGAGCTGCACTGATGGGAGTGCTGCATTATCAGTGCTGCATTGATGGGAGTGCTGCATTGTCAGAGCTGCATTGTCAGTGCTGCATTGATGGGAGTGCTGCATTGTCAGTGCTTCATTGATGGGAGTGCTGCATTGTCATAGCTGCACTGATGGGAGAGCTGCATTGTCAGTGCTGCACTGATGGGAGAGCTGCATTGTCAGTGCTGCACTGATAGGAGTGCTGCATTGTCAATGCTGCATGGATGGGAGTGCTGCATTGTCAGTGCTGCATTGATGGGAGTGCTGCATTGTCAGTGCTGCACTGATGGGAGAGCTGCATTGTCAGTGCTGCACTGATGGGAGATCTGCATTGTCAGTGCTGCACTGATGGGAGTGCTGCATTGTCAGTGCTGCACTGATGGGAGAGCTACATTGTCAGTGATGCACTGATGGGAGAGCTGCATTGTCAGTGCTGCATTAATGGGAGTGCTGATTTGATGCGAGTCCTGCATTGTCAGTGCTGCATTGATGGGAGTGCTGCATTGTCAGAGCTGCACGAATGGGTGTGCTGCATTGTCAGTGCTGCATTGATGGGAGTGCTGCATTGTCAGTGCTGCAATGATGGGAGTGCTGCATTGTCAGTGCTGCATTGATGGGAGAGCTGCACAGATGGGAGAGCTGCATTGCCAGTGCTGCATGGATTGGAGTGCTGCATTGTCAGAGCTGCACTGATGGGAGTGCTGCATTGTCAGTGCTCCATTGTCAGTGCTGCACTGATGGGAGTGCTGCATTGTCAGTGCTGCACTGATGGGAGTGCTGCATTGTCAGTGCTGCACTGATGGGAGTGCTGCATTAGCAGTGCTGCATTGTCAGTGCTGCACTGATGGGAGAGCTGCATTGTCAGTGCTGCACTGATGGGAGAGCTGCATTGTCAGTGCTGCACTGATGGGAGTGCTGCATTGTCAGAGCTGCACTGATGGGAGTGCTGCATTATCAGTGCTGCATTGATGGGAGTGCTGCATTGTCAGAGCTGCATTGTCAGTGCTGCATTGATGGGAGTGCTGCATTGTTAGTGCTGCATTGATGGGAGTGCTGCATTGCCATAGCTGCACTGATGGGATAGCTGCATTGTCAGTGCTGCACTGATGGGAGAGCTGCATTGTCATTGCTGCACTGATGGGAGAGCTGCATTGTCAGTGCTGCATTGATGGGAGTGCTGCATTTTCAGTGCTGCATTGATGGGAGTGCTGCACAGATGGGAGAGCTGCATTGCCAGTGCTGCATGGATTGGAGTGCTGAACAGATGGGAGAGCTGCATTGCCAGTGCTGCATGGATTGGAGTGCTGCATTGTCTGAGCTGCACTGATGGGTGTGCTGCATTGTCAGTGCTCCATTGTCAGTGCTGCACTGATGGGAGAGCTGCATTGTCAGTGCTGCACTGATGGGAGAGCTGCATTTTCAGTGCTGCACTGATGGGAGAGCTGCATTGTCAGTGCTGCACTGATGGGAGTGCTGCATTGTCAGAGCTGCACTGATGGGAGTGCTGCATTATCAGTGCTGCATTGATGGGAGTGCTGCATTGTCAGAGCTGCATTGTCAGTGTTGCATTGATGGGAGTGCTGCATTGTCAGTGCTTCATTGATGGGAGTGCTGCATTGTCATAGCTGCACTGATGGGAGAGCTGCATTGTCAGTGCTGCACTGATGGGAGAGCTGCATTGTCAGTGCTGCACTGATGGGAGTGCTGCATTGTCAATGCTGCATTGATGGGAGAGCTGCATTGTCAGTGCTGCACTGATGGGAGTACTGCATTGATGGGAGAGCTGCATTGCCAGTGCTGCATGGATTGGAGTGCTGAACAGATGGGAGAGCTGCATTGCCAGTGCTGCATGGATTGGAGTGCTGCATTGTCTGAGCTGCACTGATGGGAGTGCTGCATTGTCAGTGCTCCATTGTCAGTGCTGCACTGATGGGAGAGCTGCATTGTCAGTGCTGCACTGATGGGAGAGCTGCATTGTCAGTGCTGCACTGATGGGAGAGCTGCATTGTCAGTGCTGCACTGATGGGAGTGCTGCATTGTCAGAGCTGCACTGATGGGAGTGCTGCATTATCAGTGCTGCATTGATGGGAGTGCTGCATTGTCAGAGCTGCATTGTCAGTGTTGCATTGATGGGAGTGCTGCATTGTCAGTGCTTCATTGATGGGAGTGCTGCATTGTCATAGCTGCACTGATGGGAGAGCTGCATTGTCAGTGCTGCACTGATGGGAGAGCTGCATTGTCAGTGCTGCACTGATGGGAGTACTGCATTGATGGGAGAGCTGCATTGTCAGTGCTGCACTGATGGGAGAGCTGCATTGTCAGTGCTGTACTGATGGGAATCCTGCATTGTCAGAGCTGCATTGATGGGAGTGTTGCATTGTCAGTGCTGCACTGATGGGAGTGCTACATTGTCAGTGCTGCACTGATGAGAGTGCTGCATTGTCAGTGCTGCACTGATGGGAGTGCTGCATTGTCAGTGCTGCACTGATGGGAGTGCTGCATTGTCAGTGCTGCATTGATGGAGAGCTGCATTGTCAGTGCTGCACTGATGGGAGAGCTGCATTGTCAGTGCTACATTGATGGGAGTGCTGCACTGATGGGAGAGCTGCATTTTCAGTGCTGCATTGATGGGAGTGCTGCATTGTCAGTGCTGCACTGATGGGAGAGCTGCATTGTCAGAGCTGCACGAATGGGTGTGCTGCATTGTCAGTGCTGCATTGATGGGAGTGCTGCATTTTTAATGCTGCCCTGATGGGAGTGCTGCATTGTCAGTGCTACACTGATGGGAGAGCTGCATTGTCAGTGCTGCATTGATGGGAGTGCTGCATTTTCAGTGCTGCATTGATGGGAGTGCTGCACAGATGGGAGAGCTGCATTGCCAGTGCTGCATGGATTGGAGTGCTGCATTGTCTGAGCTGCACTGATGGGAGTGCTGCATTGTCAGTGCTCCATTGTCAGTGCTGCACTGATGGGAGAGCTGCATTGTCAGTGCTGCACTGATGGGAGAGCTGCATTGTCAGTGCTGCACTGATGGGAGAGCTGCATTGTCAGTGCTGCACTGATGGGAGTGCTGCATTGTCAGAGCGGCACTGATGGGAGTGCTGCATTATCAGTGCTGCATTGATGGGAGTGCTGCATTGTCAGAGCTGCATTGTCAGTGCTGCACTGATGGGAGTGCTGCATTGTCAGAGCTGCACTGATGGGAGTGCTGCATTATCAGTGCTGCATTGATGGGAGTGCTGCATTGTCAGAGCTGCATTGTCAGTGCTGCATTGATGGGAGTGCTGCATTGTCAGTACTGCATTGTCAGTGCTGCACTGATGGGAGAGCTGCATTGTCAGTGCTGCACTGATGGGAGAGCTGCATTGTCAGTGCTGCACTGATGGGAGAGCTGCATTGTCAGTGCTGCACTGATGGGAGTGCTGCATTGTCGGAGCTGCACTGATGGGAGTGCTGCATTATCAGTGCTGCATTGATGGGAGTGCTGCATTGTCAGAGCTGCATTGTCCGTGCTGCATTGATGGGAGAGCTGCATTGTCAGTGCTGCACTGATGGGAGAGCTGCATTGTCAGTGCTGCACTGATGGGAGTTCTGCATTGTCAATGCTGCATTGATGGGAGAGCTGCATTGTCAGTGCTGCATGGATGGGAGAGCTGCATTGTCAGTGCTGCATTGATGGGAGTGCTGCATTGTCAGTGCTGCACTGATGGGAGAGCTGCATTGTCAGTGCTGCACTGATGGGAGATCTGCATTGTCAGTGCTGCACTGATGGGGGTGCTGCATTGATGGGAGTGCTGCATTGTCAGTGCTGCACTAATGGGAGAGCTGCATTGTCAGTGCTGCATTGATGGGAGTGCTGCATTGTCAGTGCTGCACTGATGGGAGAGCTACATTGTCAGTGCTGCACTGACGGGAGAGCTGCATTGTCAGTGCTGCATTAATGGGAGTGCTGCATTGTCAGTGCTGCACTGATGGGAATCCAGCATTGTCCGTGCTGCATTGATGGGAGTGCTGCATTGTCAGAGCTGCACGAATGGTTGTGTTGCATTGTCAGTGCTGCATTGATGGGAGTGCTGCATTGTCAATGCTGCACTGATGGGATAGCTGCATTGTCAGTGCTGCACTGATGGGAGAGCTGCATTGTCATTGCTGCACTGATGGGAGAGCTGCATTGTCAGTGCTGCATTGATGGGAGTGCTGCATTTTCAGTGCTGCATTGATGGGAGTGCTGCACAGATGGGAGAGCTGCATTGCCAGTGCTGCATGGATTGGAGTGCTGAACAGATGGGAGAGCTGCATTGCCAGTGCTGCATGGATTGGAGTGCTGCATTGTCTGAGCTGCACTGATGGGTGTGCTGCATTGTCAGTGCTCCATTGTCAGTGCTGCACTGATGGGAGAGCTGCATTGTCAGTGCTGCACTGATGGGAGAGCTGCATTGTCAGTGCTGCACTGATGGGAGAGCTGCATTGTCAGTGCTGCACTGATGGGAGTGCTGCATTGTCAGAGCTGCACTGATGGGAGTGCTGCATTGTCAGTGCTGCATTGATGGGAGTGCTGCATTGTCAGAGCTGCATTGTCAGTGTTGCATTGATGGGAGTGCTGCATTGTCAGTGCTTCATTGATGGGAGTGCTGCATTGTCATAGCTGCACTGATGGGAGAGCTGCATTGTCAGTGCTGCACTGATGGGAGAGCTGCATTGTCAGTGCTGCACTGATGGGAGTGCTGCATTGTCAATGCTGCATTGATGGGAGAGCTGCATTGTCAGTGCTGCACTGATGGGAGTACTGCATTGATGGGAGAGCTGCATTGCCAGTGCTGCATGGATTGGAGTGCTGAACAGATGGGAGAGCTGCATTGCCAGTGCTGCATGGATTGGAGTGCTGCATTGTCTGAGCTGCACTGATGGGAGTGCTGCATTGTCAGTGCTCCATTGTCAGTGCTGCACTGATGGGAGAGCTGCATTGTCAGTGCTGCACTGATGGGAGAGCTGCATTGTCAGTGCTGCACTGATGGGAGAGCTGCATTGTCAGTGCTGCACTGATGGGAGTGCTGCATTGTCAGAGCTGCACTGATGGGAGTGCTGCATTATCAGTGCTGCATTGATGGGAGTGCTGCATTGTCAGAGCTGCATTGTCAGTGTTGCATTGATGGGAGTGCTGCATTGTCAGTGCTTCATTGATGGGAGTGCTGCATTGTCATAGCTGCACTGATGGGAGAGCTGCATTGTCAGTGCTGCACTGATGGGAGAGCTGCATTGTCAGTGCTGCACTGATGGGAGTACTGCATTGATGGGAGAGCTGCATTGTCAGTGCTGCACTGATGGGAGAGCTGCATTGTCAGTGCTGCACTGATGGGAATCCTGCATTGTCAGAGCTGCATTGATGGGAGTGTTGCATTGTCAGTGCTGCACTGATGGGAGTGCTACATTGTCAGTGCTGCACTGATGAGAGTGCTGCATTGTCAGTGCTGCACTGATGGGAGTGCTGCATTGTCAGTGCTGCACTGATGGGAGTGCTGCATTGTCAGTGCTGCATTGATGGAGAGCTGCATTGTCAGTGCTGCACTGATGGGAGAGCTGCATTGTCAGTGCTACATTGATGGGAGTGCTGCACTGATGGGAGAGCTGCATTTTCAGTGCTGCATTGATGGGAGTGCTGCATTGTCAGTGCTGCACTGATGGGAGAGCTGCATTGTCAGAGCTGCACGAATGGGTGTGCTGCATTGTCAGTGCTGCATTGATGGGAGTGCTGCATTTTTAATGCTGCCCTGATGGGAGTGCTGCATTGTCAGTGCTACACTGATGGGAGAGCTGCATTGTCAGTGCTGCATTGATGGGAGTGCTGCATTTTCAGTGCTGCATTGATGGGAGTGCTGCACAGATGGGAGAGCTGCATTGCCAGTGCTGCATGGATTGGAGTGCTGCATTGTCTGAGCTGCACTGATGGGAGTGCTGCATTGTCAGTGCTCCATTGTCAGTGCTGCACTGATGGGAGAGCTGCATTGTCAGTGCTGCACTGATGGGAGAGCTGCATTGTCAGTGCTGCACTGATGGGAGTGCTGCATTGTCAGTGCTGCACTGATGGGAGTGCTGCATTGTCGGAGCTGCACTGATGGGAGTGCTGCATTATCAGTGCTGCATTGATGGGAGTGCTGCATTGTCAGAGCTGCATTGTCCGTGCTGCATTGATGGGAGAGCTGCATTGTCAGTGCTGCACTGATGGGAGAGCTGCATTGTCAGTGCTGCACTGATGGGAGTTCTGCATTGTCAATGCTGCATTGATGGGAGAGCTGCATTGTCAGTGCTGCATGGATGGGAGAGCTGCATTGTCAGTGCTGCATTGATGGGAGTGCTGCATTGTCAGTGCTGCACTGATGGGAGAGCTGCATTGTCAGTGCTGCACTGATGGGAGATCTGCATTGTCAGTGCTGCACTGATGGGGGTGCTGCATTGATGGGAGTGCTGCATTGTCAGTGCTGCACTGATGGGAGAGCTGCATTGTCAGTGCTGCATTGATGGGAGTGCTGCATTGTCAGTGCTGCACTGATGGGAGAGCTACATTGTCAGTGCTGCACTGACGGGAGAGCTGCATTGTCAGTGCTGCATTAATGGGAGTGCTGCATTGTCAGTGCTGCACTGATGGGAATCCAGCATTGTCCGTGCTGCATTGATGGGAGTGCTGCATTGTCAGAGCTGCACGAATGGTTGTGTTGCATTGTCAGTGCTGCATTGATGGGAGTGCTGCATTGTCAGTGCTGCATTGATGGGAGAGCTGCACAGATGGGAGAGCTGCATTGCCAGTGCTGCATGGATTGGAGTGCTGCATTGTCAGAGCTGCACTGATGGGAGTGCTGCATTGTCAGTGCTCCATTGTCAGTGCTGCACTGATGGGAGTGCTGCATTGCCAGTGCTGCACTGATGGGAGTGCTGCATTAGCAGTGCTGCATTGTCAGTGCTGCACTGATGGGAGAGCTGCATTGTCAGTGCTGCACTGATGGGAGAGCTGCATTGTCAGTGCTGCACTGATGGGAGTGCTGCATTGTCAGAGCTGCACTGATGGGAGTGTTGCATTATCAGTGCTGCATTGATGGGAGTGCTGCATTGTCAGAGCTGCATTGTCAGTGCTGCATTGAATGGAGTGCTGCATTGTTAGTGCTTCATTGATGGGAGTGCTGCATTGTCAGAGCTGCACTGATGGGAGTGCTGCATTGTTAGTGCTGCACTGATGGGAGTGCTGCATTGATGGGAGTGCTGCATTGATGGGAGTGCTGCATTGTCAGTGCTGCATTGATGGGAGTGCTGCATTGTCAGTGCTCCATTGATGCGAGAGCTGCATTGTCAGTGCTGCACTGATGGGAAACCTGCATTGTTGGAGCTGCACTGATGGGAGAGCTGCATTGTCAGTGCTGCACTGATGGGAGAGCTGCATTGTCAGTGCTGCATTGATGGGAGTGCTGCATTGATGGGAGTGCTGCACTGATGGGAGAGCTGCATTGTCAGTGCTGAATTGATGGGAGTTATGCATTGTCAGTGCTGCACTGATGGCAGCGCTGCATTGTCAGTGCTGCACTGATGGGAGAACTGCATTGTCAGTGCTGCACTGATGGTAGAACTGCATTGTCAGTGCTGCATTAAAGGGAGTGCTGCATAATCAGTGCTGCACTGATGGGAATCCTGCATTGTCAGTGCTGCATTGATGGGAGTGCTGCATTGTCAGTGCTGCACTGTTGGGAATCCTGCATTGTCAGTGCTTCACTGATCGGAGTGCTGCATTGTAAGTGCTGCACTGATGGGAGTGCTGCATTGTCAGTGCTGCACTGATGGGAGTGCTGCATTTTCAGTGCTGCACTGATATAGTACTGCATTGTCCGTGCTGCATTGATGGGAGAGCTGCATTGTCAGTGCTGCACTGATGGGAGTGCTGCATTGTCAGTGCTGCACTGATGGGAGAACTGCATTGTCAGTGCTGCATTAAAGGGAGTGCTGCATAATCAGTGCTGCACTGATGGGAATCCTGCATTGTCAGTGCTGCATTGATGGGAGTGCTGCATTGTCAGTGCTGCACTGATGGGAGTGCTACATTGTCAGTGCTGCACTGATGAGAGTGCTGCATTGTCAGTGCTGCACTGATGGGAATGCTGCATTGTCAGTGCTGCACTGATGGGAGTGCTGCATTTTCAGTGCTGCACTGATGGAGTACTGCATTGTCAGTGCTGCACTGATGGGAGAGCTGCATTGTCAGTTCTACATTGATGGGAGTGCTGCATTGTCAGTGCTGCACTGATGGGAATCCTGCATTGTCAGTGCTGCATTGATGGGAGTGCTGCATTGTCAGTGCTGCACTGATGGGAATCCTGCATTGAGAGTGCTGCATTGATGGGAGTGCTGCATTGTCAGTGCTGCACTGATGGGAATCCTGCATTGTCAGAGCTGCACTGATGGGAGAGCTGCATTGTCAGTGCTGCACTGATTGGAGAGCTGCATTGTCAGTGCTGTATTGATGGGAGTGCTGCATTGATGGGAGCACTGCACTGATGGGAGAGCTGCATTGTCAGTGCTGCATTGATGGGAGTGCTGCATTGTCAGTGCTGCACTGATCGGAGTGCTGCATTGTCAGCGCTGCACTGATGGGAGAGCTGCATTGTCAGTGCCTCACTGATTGGAGAGCTGCATTGTCAGTGCTGCACTGATGGGAGAGCTGCATTGTCAGTGCTGCACTGATGGGAGAGCTGCATTGTCAGTGCTGCACTGATGGGAGTGCTGCATTGTCAGTGCTGCATTGTTGGGGAGCTGCATTGATGGGAGTGCTGCACTGATGGGATAGCTGCATTGTCAGTGCTGCATTGATGGGGAGCTGCATTGTCAGTGTTGCATTGATGGGAGTGCTGCATTGATGGGAGTGCTGGATTGATGGGAGTGCTGGATTGATGGGAGAGCTGCATTTTCAGTGCTGCATTGATGGGAGTGCTGCATTGTCAGTGCTGCACTGATGGGAGAGCTGCATTGTCAGTGCTGCACTGATGGGAGAGCTGCATTGTCAGAGCTGCACTGATGGGAGAGCTGCATTGTCAGTGCTGCATTGATGGGGATCTGCATTGATGGGAGTGCTGCACTGATGGGAGAGCTGCATTGCCAGTGCTGCATTGATGGGGAGCTGCATTGATGGGATTGCTGCATTGTCAGTGCTGCTGCCTTCAGCTGAGTTGTTAAACTGGCTCGGCTGAATTGTAGGGCTCTGTATGAAGGAGACCTGGAATGCTCTGACTGGAACACGCTGGGAGGCAAAGTAGCTGGTATGATTCTTCACGTGATAGGTAATTCACTGCCCATTCGGGCAGCATTTTATAAGGGGTGGTGAACAAAGAACAATACCACACAGGAACAGGTCCTTCGGCCCTCCAAGTCTGTACCGGTCATGATACCAACCTTTGGCCGAAACCCTCAGCACTTCCTTGTGCCGTATCCCTCTATACCCATCCTATCCATGTGTTTGTCAAGATGCCTTTTGGAAGCCGTTAATGTAGCTGCTTCCACAACCTCCCCTGGCAACGCGTTCCAGGAACTCACCACCCTCTGCGTAAAAAACCTGCCTCGCACATCTCCTCTAAACTTTGCCCCAAAGACCTTAAACCTATGCCCCCTGGTGTCTGAGCCCTCCACCCTGGGAATGAGTGCCTGCCCATCCACTTTATCCATGCCCCTCATAATCTTGCCGACCTCTATCAGATCACCCCTCAACCTCATTCTTTCTTTTTTTTTCACTAATGTACTTTCGGGAAGGAAATATACCACCCTTACCAGGTCTGGTCTACATGTGACTCCAGAATCACAGCACAGTGGTTAATGCTTAACTGCCTTCTGAAATGGCCTTGCAAGGCAATTAGGGATGGCCAACAAATGCTGGCCTTGCCAGTGAGGCTCACATCCTATGGGGTATGTTGTTCATATTGTTACACACACGTTTTTCCTTTGCGGAATAGAGTGAAGCGTTAGCAGGATGATAACCATCTCTTGAGCATTCCTTTCTTGGCCAACAAGTCCTGGAGTAAGGCTTGAACTTTAGGCTTCAAGGTCAGAGAGAGGAGCAATACCTACTGAGCCACAAGACCATCCAAGTAACCATTGGATACTGTGACAGGGGTATAGAAGGCTTTTCTATATTGTTATGGGCCAGGATTTAGAAACTCAAAAGTGTATTACGAAGTTCACCTGACCTATAACTTTTATGTTGAATTTGGCTCGGATGAGCACAAGTCTTCACTGCAGGTGTGATTCATCAGGCTTCCGAGGTGCTTTTTATCAAAACAAAGTTTATTATAAGAATGCCGTTAACATATATAAAACAGTTAGCAAAATGTTGTTCTCAATTACAAACATGAAAAAGACACACAACAGCTACAGTGATCTATGCATCTACCTCTTAATGAATCCCCCTTAGTAACTGTTCCAATTCAATACAAAGTCCAATAAACCAAAACCCCTTTCAGGGGCTTGGCCCAGCACACTGTAATCTCACTTGAATGGGACTGGTCCTTTCCCTGAAATCCAACCTCCAGCCAGCAGATTCAGAACTACTGCCGGAAAGAAACTCTATCTTTAAAGTTAACAAGGCAGTTTGCCACACCCAATGTGTTTTCACTTCACTGGAACAGCTTCAAAATAAAAACAGGGAAAACAGGGAAACACTGTTTTTTTCCTTCTGCAGTCCAAAGCAACCAAAACAGAAACCCAAAAACTAAACCCCCCTCACCTGACAGCCACAGCTCAGCTCCATCCACAAATGACATCACTGAAGCCGTGCTACAAGCCATGTGGTCAAACAAAAGCTTTCTAAAAGGGACACTTACATGACAATATGCATGAACCAAGATGGGACCAACTCTTTAATGCTGGCTGACAATGGCATAGTGGGAATGTCACTTGACATGTAATACTGAGGCCAGCCTAATGCCCTGGGGGACAACAGGTTCAAATCCCACCATTGCAGCTGGTGGAATTTAATTGAATTAATACATCTGGAAGCGAGCACTTTTCCAGGAGACACATCCGGAGTGAGACTCATACAGAGTGAGAGATTTAAACTTGGTAATTTGGTGCAGCGAGGTAATTCGGTGCAGAGTGTGAGGAGGTGCTTTTTAACCCTGGTAAGTGACTGGTAAGTAGTCTCTCTTTTTCTTTTCATTGTCTAATTTATTTATTTTTATTTTGAAATTCTAGTTGTTTAAGTTTACCAAGGGTTTAAGACATGGCAGGAGATCCCAGACCTGTGTCATGCTCCTTGTGTGCGATGTGGGAGCTCAGGGACACGTCCACTGTCCCTGGCTCCTTCACGTGCAAGAAGTGTGTTCAGTTGCAGCTCCTGTTAGACCGCTTGACGGCTCTGGAGCTGCGGATGGACTCACTTTGGAGCATCCGCGATGCTGAGGAGGTCGTGGATAGCACGTTTAGCGAGTTGGTCACACCGCAGGTGAAGGTTACTGAGGGAGATAGAAAATGGGTGACCAAAAGAAAGAGCAAGAGTAGGAAGGCAGTGCAGGTGTCCCCTGCGGTCATCTCCCTGCAAAACAGATATACCGCTTTGGATACTGTTGAGGGAGATGGCTCACCAGGGGAAGGCAGCAGCAGCCAGGTTCATGGCACCGTGGCTGGCTCTGCTGCACAGCAGGGCAGGAAGAAAAATGGCAGGGCTATAGTGATAGGGGACTCGATCGTAAGGGGAATAGACAGGCGGTTCTGTGGACGCAATCGAGACTCCAGGATGGTATGTTGCCTCCCTGGTGCAAGGGTCAAGGATGTCTCGGAGCGGCTGCAGGACATTCTGGGGGGGGGAGGGTGAACAGCCAGCTGTCGTGGTGCACATAGGCACCAACGATATAGGTAAAAAACGGGATGAGGTCCTACAAGCGGAATTCAGGGAGTTAGGAGTTAAACTAAAAAGTAGGACCTCAAAGGTAATAATCTCAGGATTGCTACCAGTGCCACGAGCTAGTCAGAGTAGGAACGTCAGGATAGATAGGATGAATGCGTGGCTCGAGAGATGGTGCAAGAGGGAGGGATTCAAATTCCTGGGGCATTGGGACCGGTTCTGGGGGAGGTGGGACCAGTACAAACCGGATGGTCTGCACTTGGGCAGGACTGGAACCGATGTCCTAGGGGGGGTGTTTTCTAGAGCTGTTGGGGAGGGTTTAAACTAATGTGGCAGGGGGATGGGAACCAATGCTGGAAGTTGGAAGGTAGTAAAACAGGGACAGAAACAAAAGGAAGTAAGGGGAAAAGTGCAAGGCAGAGAAGACATAGTCAGAAATCCATAAGGGCGACAGTACAAGGTACAGTGACTGAGGGGAGCACAGTGAATAGGCCCAGTAATAACAAAAGGAATAAAACTGGAGATGTTAAGATTCAAAACAGAGGTAAAAAAACCAACATAAGTGTACTTTACCTGAATGCTCGTAGTATTCGGAATAAAGTAAATGAGTTGGTGGCACAAATCATCGTGAAGGACTATGATTTAGTGGCCATTACTGAAACATGGTTAAAGGATGGTCACGACTGGGAGTTAAATATCCGAGGGTATCAAACTATTCGGAAGGACAGAGTGGATGGTAAGGGAGGTGGTGTTGCTCTGTTATTTAAGGATGACATCCGGGCAATAGTAAGGGATGACATCGGTGCTATGGAGGATAAGGTTGAATCCATTTGGGTGGAAATCAGGAATAGTAAGGTGAAAAAGTCACTGATAGGAGTAGTCTATCGGCCACCAAATAGTAACGATATGGTGGGGCAGGCAATAAACAAAGAAATAACTGATGCATGTAGAAATGGTACAGCAGTTATCATGGGGGATTTTAATCTACATGTCGATTGGTTTAACCAGGTCGGTCAAGGCAACCATGAGGAGGAGTTTATAGAATGTATCCGCGATAGTTTCATAAGAACATAAGAACATAAGAACTAGGAGCAGGAGTAGGCCATCTGGCCCCTCGAGCCTGCTCCGCCATTCAATGAGATCATGGCTGATCTTTTGTGGACTCAGCTCCACTTTCCGGCCCGAACACCATAACCCTTAATCCCTTTATTCTTCAAAAAACTATCTATCTTTACCTTAAAAACATGTAATGAAGGAGCCTCAACTGCTTCACTGGGCAAGGAATTCCATAGATTCACAACCCTTTGGGTGAAGAAGTTCCTCCTAAACTCAGTTCTAAATCTACTTCCCCTTATTTTGAGGCTATGCCCCCTAGTTCTGCTGTCACCCGCCAGTGGAAACAACCTGCCCGCATCTATCCTATCTATTCCCTTCATAATTTAAAATGTTTCTATAAGATCCCCCCTCATCCTTCTAAATTCCAACGAGTACAGTCCCAGTCTACTCAACCTCTCCTCATAATCCAACCCCTTCAGCTCTGGGATTAACCTAGTGAATCTCCTCTGCACACCCTCCAGCGCCAGTACGTCCTTTCTCAAGTAAGGAGACCAAAACTGAACACAATACTCCAGGTGTGGCCGCACTAACACCTTATACAATTGCAACATAACCTCCCTAGTCTTAAACTCCATCCCTCTAGCAATGAAGGACAAAATTCCATTTGCCTTCGTAATCACCTGTTGCACTTGTAAACCAACCTTCTGTGACTCATGCACTAGCACACCCAAGTCTCTCTGAACAGCGGCATGCTTTAATATTTTATCGTTTAAATAATAATCCCGTTTGCTGTTATTCCTACCAAAATGGATAACCTCACATTTGTCAACATTGTATTCCATCTGCCAGACCCGAGCCCATTCACTTAACCTATCCAAATCCCTCTGCAGACTTCCAGTATCCTCTGCACTTTTTGCTTTACCACTCATCTTAGTGTCATCTGCAAACTTGGACACATTGCCCTTGGTCCCCAACTCCAAATCATCAATGTAAATTGTGAACAATTGTGGGCCCAACACGGATCCCTGAGGGACACCACTAGCTACTGATTGCCAACCAGAGAAACACCCATTTATCCCAACTCTTTGCTTTCTATTAATTAACCAATCCTCTATCCATGCTACTACTTTACCCTTAATGCCATGCATCTTTATCTTATGCAGCAACCTTTTGTGTGGCACCTTGTCAAAGGCTTTCTGGAAATCCAGATATACCACATCCATCGGCTCCCCGTTATCTACTGCACTGGTAATGTCCTCAAAAAATTCCACTAAATTAGTTAGGCACGACCTGCCTTTTACGAACCCATGCTGCGTCTGCCCAATGGGACAATTTCTATCCAGATGCCTCGCAATTTCTTCCTTGAAGATAGATTCCAGCATCTTCCCTATTACCGAAGTTAAACTCACTGGCCTATAATTTCCTGCTTTCTGCCTACCTCCTTTTTTAAACAGTGGCGTCACGTTTGCTAATTTCCAATCCACCGGGACCACCCCAGAGTCTAGTGAATTTCGGTAAATTATCACTAGTGCATCTGCAATTTCCCTAGCCATCTCTTTTAGCACTCTGGGATGCATTCCATCAGGGCCAGGAGACTTGTCTACCTTTAGCCCCATTAGCTTGCCCATCACTCCCTCCTTAGTGATAACAATCCTCTCAAGGTCCTCACCTGTCATAGCCTCATTTCTATCAGTCACTGGCATGTTATTTGTGTCTTCCACTGTGAAGACCGACCCAAAAAACCTGTTCAGTTCCTCAGCCATTTCCTCATTTCCCATTATTAAAACTCCCTTCTCATCCTCTAAAGGACCAATATTTACCTTAGCCACTCTTTTTTGTCTTATATATTTGTAAAAACTTTTACTGTCTGTTTTTATATTCTGAGCAAGTTTACTCTCATACTCTATCTTACTCTTCTTTATAGCTTTTTTAGTAGCTTTCTGTTGCCCCCTAAAGATTTCCCAGTCCTCTAATCTCCCAGCAATCTTTGCCACTTTATATGCTTTTTCCTTCAATTTGATACTCTCCCTTATTTCCTTAGATATCCACGGTCGATTTTCCCACTTTCTTCCGTCCTTCCTTTTTGTTGGTATAAACCTTTGCTGAGCACTGTGAAAAATCGCTTGGAAGGTTCTCCACTGTTCCTCAACTGTTCCACCATAAAGTCTCAGCTCCCAGTCTACCTTAGCTAGTTCTTCTCTCATCCCCTTGTAATCTCCTTTGTTTAAACACAAAACACTAGTATTTGATTTTACTTTCTCACCCTCCATCTGTATTTTAAATTCCACCATATTGTGATCGCTCCTTCCGAGAGGATCCCTAACTATGAGATCATGAATCAATCCTGTCTCATTACACAGGACAAGATCTAGGACCGCTTGTTCCCTCGTAGGTTCCATTACATACTGTTCTAGGAAACTATCGCGGATACATTCTATAAACTCCTCCTCACGGTTGCCTTGACCGACCTGGTTAAACCAATCGACATGTAGATTAAAATCCCCCATGATAACTGCTGTACCATTTCTACATGCATCAGTTATTTCTTTGTTTATTGCCTGCCCCACCATATCGTTACTATTTGGTGGCCGATAGACTACTCCTATCAGTGACTTTTTCACCTTACTATTCCTGATTTCCACCCAAATGGATTCAACCTTATCCTCCATAGCACCGATGTCATCCCTTACTATTGCCCGGATGTCATCCTTAAATAACAGAGCAACACCACCTCCCTTACCATCCACTCTGTCCTTCCGAATAGTTTGATACCCTCGGATATTTAACTCCCAGTCGTGACCATCCTTTAACCATGTTTCAGTAATGGCCACTAAATCATAGTCCTTCACGATGATTTGTGCCACCAACTCATTTACTTTATTCCGAATACTACGAGCATTCAGGTAAAGTACACTTATGTTGGTTTTTTTACCTCTGTTTTGAATCTTAACATCTCCAGTTTTATTCCTTTTGTTATTACTGGGCCTATTCACTGTGCTCCCCTCAGTCACTGTACCTTGTACTGTCGCCCTTATGGATTTCTGACTATGTCTTCTCTGCCTTGCACTTTTCCCCTTACTTCCTTTTGTTTCTGTCCCTGTTTTACTACCTTCCAACTTCCAGCATTGGTTCCCATCCCCCTGCCACATTAGTTTAAACCCTCCCCAACAGCTCTAGAAAACACCCCCCCTAGGACATCGGTTCCAGTCCTGCCCAAGTGCAGACCATCCGGTTTGTACTGGTCCCACCTCCCCCAGAACCGGTCCCAATGCCCCAGGAATTTGAATCCCTCCCTCTTGCACCATCTCTCGAGCCACGCATTCATCCTATCTATCCTGACGTTCCTACTCTGACTAGCTCGTGGCACTGGTAGCAATCCTGAGATTATTACCTTTGAGGTCCTACTTTTTAGTTTAACTCCTAACTCCCTGAATTCCGCTTGTAGGACCTCATCCCGTTTTTTACCTATATCGTTGGTGCCTATGTGCACCACGACAGCTGGCTGTTCACCCTCCCCCCCCCAGAATGTCCTGCAGCCGCTCCGAGACATCCTTGACCCTTGCACCAGGGAGGCAACATACCATCCTGGAGTCTCGATTGCGTCCACAGAACCGCCTGTCTATTCCCCTTACGATCGAGTCCCCTATCACTATAGCCCTGCCATTTTTCTTCCTGCCCTGCTGTGCAGCAGAGCCAGCCACGGTGCCATGAACCTGGCTGCTGCTGCCTTCCCCTGGTGAGCCATCTCCCTCAACAGTATCCAAAGCGGTATATCTGTTTTGCAGGGAGATGACCGCAGGGGACACCTGCACTGCCTTCCTACTCTTGCTCTTTCTTTTGGTCACCCATTTTCTATCTCCCTCAGTAACCTTCACCTGCGGTGTGACCAACTCGCTAAACGTGCTATCCACGACCTCCTCAGCATCGCGGATGCTCCAAAGTGAGTCCATCCGCAGCTCCAGAGCCGTCAAGCGGTCTAACAGGAGCTGCAACTGAACACACTTCTTGCACGTGAAGGAGCCAGGGACAGTGGACGTGTCCCTGAGCTCCCACATCACACACGAGGAGCATGACACGGGTCTGGGATCTCCTGCCATGTCTTAAACTCTTGGTAAACTTAAACAACTACAATTTCAAAATAAAAATAAATAAATTAGACAATGAAAAGAAAAAGAGAGACTACTTACCAGTCACTTACCAGGGTTAAAGAGCACCTCCTCACACTCTGCACCGAATTACCTCACTGCACCAAATTACCAAATTTCAATCCTCCACTCTGTACGAGTCTCACTCCGGATGAGTCTCCTGGAAAGTGCTTGCTTACTTTGTGCGCAGTCTCTCTGTCTTTTATACAGACCTCAGCTAACCGATGACTCAAAAAAATACCTTAACTTCAAAGAGAAGAATACAATGTGCCCCTAAACAGGCCTCAACAGGCCTCAAGTGATTGCCAGATAACTGCCTCTCAGCAATTAGGGTGGGGGCAGCTTCAACCAATCAGACACTAAGCTCCACACTGCACTTTTAACTGAAAAACAGCAGAATTAGATTTTCCACTTACCTTTGCTGATTTACTCACTGCACCAAATTACCAAATTTCAATCCTCCACTCTGTACGAGTCTCACTCCGGATGAGTCTCCTGGAAAGTGCTTGCTTACTTTGTGCGCAGTCTCTCTGTCTGTTTCCTAGAACTCTGTCTGTTTCCTAGAACAGTATGTAATGGAACCTACGAGGGAACAAGCAGTCCTAGATCTTGTCCTGTGTAATGAGACAGGATTGATTCATGATCTCATAGTTAGGGATCCTCTCGGAAGGAGCGATCACAATATGGTGGAATTTAAAATACAGATGGAGGGTGAGAAAGTAAAATCAAATACTAGTGTTTTGTGTTTAAACAAAGGAGATTACAAGGGGATGAGAGAAGAACTAGCTAAGGTAGACTGGGAGCTAAGACTTTATGGTGGAACAGTTGAGGAACAGTGGAGAACCTTCCAAGCGATTTTTCACAGTGCTCAGCAAAGATTTATACCAACAAAAAGGAAGGACGGAAGAAAGAGGGAAAATCGACCGTGAATATCTAAGGAAATAAGGGAGAGTATCAAATTGAAGGAAAAAGCATATAAAGTGGCAAAGATTGCTGGGAGATTAGAGGACTGGGAAATCTTTAGGGGGCAACAGAAAGCTACTAAAAAAGCTATAAAGAAGAGTAAGATAGAGTATGAGAGTAAACTTGCTCAGAATATAAAAACAGACAGTAAAAGTTTTTACAAATATATAAGACAAAAAAGAGTGGCTAAGGTAAATATTGGTCCTTTAGAGGATGAGAAGGGAGTTTTAATAATGGGAAATGAGGAAATGGCTGAGGAACTGAACAGGTTTTTTGGCTCGGTCTTCACAGTGGAAGACACAAATAACATGCCAGCGACTGATAGAAATGAGGCTATGACAGGTGAGGACCTTGAGAGGATTGTTATCACTAAGGAGGGAGTGATGGGCAAGCTAATGGGGCTAAAGGTAGACAAGTCTCCTGGCCCTGATGGAATGCATCCCAGAGTGCTAAAAGAGATGGCTAGGGAAATTGCAGATGCACTAGTGATAATTTACCGAAATTCACTAGACTCTGGGGTGGTCCCGGTGGATTGGAAATTAGCAAACGTGACGCCACTGTTTAAAAAAGGAGGTAGGCAGAAAGCAGGAAATTATAGGCCAGTGAGTTTAACTTCGGTAATAGGGAAGATGCTGGAATCTATCATCAAGGAAGAAATTGCGAGGCATCTGGATAGAAATTGTCCCATTGGGCAGACGCAGCATGGGTTCGTTAAAGGCAGGTCATGCCTAACTAATTTAGTGGAATTTTTTGAGGACATTACCAGTGCAGTAGATAACGGGGAGCCGATGGATGTGGTATATCTGGATTTCCAGAAAGCCTTTGACAAGGTGCCACACAAAAGGTTGCTGCATAAGATAAAGATGCATGGCATTAAGGGTAAAGTAGTAGCATGGATAGAGGATTGGTTAATTAATAGAAAGCAAAGAGTTGGGATAAATGGGTGTTTCTCTGGTTGGCAATCAGTAGCTAGTGGTGTCCCTCAGGGATCCGTGTTGGGCCCACAATTGTTCACAATTTACATTGATGATTTGGAGTTGGGGACCAAGGGCAATGTGTCCAAGTTTGCAGATGACACTAAGATGAGTGGTAAAGCAAAAAGTGCAGAGGATACTGGAAGTCTGCAGAGGGATTTGGATAGGTTAAGTGAATGGGCTCGGGTCTGGCAGATGGAATACAATGTTGACAAATGTGAGGTTATCCATTTTGGTAGGAATAACAGCAAACGGGATTATTATTTAAATGATAAAATATTAAAGCATGCCGCTGTTCAGACAGACTTGGGTGTGCTAGTGCATGAGTCACAGAAGGTTGGTTTACAAGTGCAACAGGTGATTAAGAAGGCAAATGGAATTTTGTCCTTCATTGCTAGAGGGATGGAGTTTAAGACTAGGGAGGTTATGTTGCAACTGTATAAGGTGTTAGTGCGGCCACACCTGGAGTATTGTGTTCAGTTTTGGTCTCCTTACTTGAGAAAGGACGTACTGGCACTGGAGGATGTGCAGAGGAGATTCACTAGGTTAATCCCAGAGCTGAAGGGGTTGGATTATGAGGAGAGGTTGAGTAGACTGGGACTGTACTCGTTGGAATTTAGAAGGATGAGGGGGGATCTTATAGAAACATTTAAAATTATGAAGGGAATAGATAGGATAGATTCGGGCAGGTTGTTTCCACTGGCGGGTGACAGCAGAACTAGGGGGCATAGCCTCAAAATAAGGGGAAGTAGATTTAGGACTGAGTTTAGGAGGAACTTCTTCACCCAAAGGGTTGTGAATCTATGGAATTCCTTGCCCAGTGAAGCAGTTGAGGCTCCTTCATTACATGTTTTTAAGGTAAAGATAGATCGTTTTTTGAAGAATAAAGGGATTAAGGGTTATGGTGTTGGGGCGGGAAAGTGGAGCTGAGTCCACAAAAGATCAGCCATGATCTCATTGAATGGCGGAGCAGGCTCGAGGGGCCAGATGGCCTACTCCTGCTCCTAGTTCTTATGAATGACAACTATCAAAAAAAACCATCTGGTTCACAAATTCCCTTCAGGAAATGGAATCTGCCATCATTGCCTGGCCTACATGTGACTCCAGACCCACAGCAATGTGGATGACTCTTAACTGCCCTCTGAAATGGCCGAGTGAGACACTCAGTTCAAGGGCAATAAGAGATGGGCAACAAATGCGGGTCTAGCTAGTGATGCCCACAGAAGAGATTATAGAGGCTGAAGCCAACATTGGACGTGGCCCACATTTCATACTCAGGGCTGCTGGGATGTAAGACCTTGAGGCCGTACAGAATGTCAAAAAGAACAATCCCTCTCAGCAAATCTTCCACATTCTATGTAGTTATCATGTAATCTATTCCACCAATGTAAGTGTCCGCTCAGGGACCTTGCGCATTCGATTCCACCATAGACTCTATCCCAACCCATTTAATCATATCGCAGGAAATGTTAACCCTCCCACAGATTTCATCCACTCTTTTAATCCCCTTTCGCTGTCCCTGTAATGTACTGAGGAACTGGAGACTCATTGTGGATTCCGGTGTTTATGAGATAGAAAGTTAAAATATTCTGGCTAAATACTTGTAGTCGTTTGTTTTGTTTCTATAAACTTTAGGAAGTTACAGGCAGAAAGTGATGTTGAAGAAATGAAGGGAGGGACATGGTGGTGCAAAGCAGGGGGGAGGTGAGAGAAAGAGAGAAAGAGAGAGGGAGACTGTGTAAGGGAATGGAGGAAGGCAATCTTTCGGCTGTCTGGGTATCTGTGTCCAATAACAAAAATTGTTATTGATATCATTCTTGTTGAGGGCATTTGGACCTTTTATGGAATTTAATTCATTATATAAAGTAAGTTCTTATTGTTACTGTTCTAATAAATGCACGTTCTAATTACACATCTGCACAATTCTATACCACACCTCTGCTTCTGAAAGGGATGATGTTGGTATCAATGTTGTTTTCTGCAGAACCTGTTGAACCCTGCCAAAAGGAACCCCCTCCATAGAGCCTCTCCCCCCCACACATAAACACCCCCGACATACACAACCCCACCCCCCCTCCCACCCAGGAAAAACCCCCTGCCTGGAAGCTCGAGAGCAGACCATACAGGGGCAGTGGAAGCATTATAGATGTAACACTTACCTTGCAGCTCCACGTGTCCATTCTTCGAATGAGAGCAGCTGTGCCTGTGCCCGGTTCCCATAGATCCGCTATCTGTAAGCCATTCTTAGCATTCCAGTAGTGGTCAGTGATTGACAGCTCATAAAAACCATATGCAGTTTTGATCCATTCATATCCTTTTACACTTCAGTGGCCTAAATGGTGAAACACCAATGTTTGCAAATATTGAGCACATCAAAGAGAGGTAAGTGCAGTGAAATCACGCGCTTGATTGATTGGAATGCACTTTGTGCAACTTACATTCTTTCCAAGTTGTCCACCTCAGACTTTCTCTCAGGTATTGTCCAGTCGTGACGTCTCTTCTGCGCATTCAGTTTTGCCTCCACCCTCCCCGCCAAATTAGGAAATTCCAGATCCAACCATGTTGTATTACGCCTGCCCATTAGTAACTCAGTGGGTGTAATGCCTGTGGTAACATGAGGTCTTGTTTTATGGGTGAGCGGGAAACAGACCTGGCTGGTTTGTGGCGAGGCTGATGGATGGCTCCCTCAGCCTGTCCATTTGAAGCAGGGTGGGTAGGGAGCTTCGAAGATGTTGAACCCTCATGAAATTCTGGAACTCTTCATGAGTGAAAGCAATCCCATTATCCGAGAGCAGCACCTCGGGCAGCCCGTGGGTGATGAAGATCTGTCTCACCCTCCCTACTGTTGCAGATGAGATCGTGGACTTCATTTCTTTTTTGTCCAACCATTGTTTGACCAGATTCTCCATGTCAGTATATATCCTGGGCCACCATACATTACTGTGTTGTGGGCATCTTCATCCTTGCGATCCCAGGATGGCCGCAGCCTAACTTTTGTAACAATAACTTTCTAGCAGGAGTAGAAATGACCACCCTTGCTCCCAATAATAATACACTCTCTTCACAACCTTTCTTACCTGAAATGGTCTTAATTGCTCAGTGTTATGGGCCAGGGTTTAGAAAACCCCAAAGTAAATCATGGAGTTCACCTGACCTACAACTGTTTATTGATTTTTGTTACAATGAGCACAATAGCCTGCCTTTCAGTTGTTATTGAACAGAGTGCTTAGGCACTTTTAATCGAAAAAACTAATTTTATTCTATGAATTTAGTTAACATTTTTATAAACACACACATGCAAGAATTTGTATCAACTACAAACATAAAGACCCCACAGAGCTACAGTACTCTATGTATAACCCTTAATGAATCCCCCCTTTAACTGTTCCAATTTAATAACAAGATCCCATAAACCAAAAACCCCTTTATACCAAAAATAGCAGATAACTATAATCACTGGGTTTCTTCCTTGGAATAACGCTTTCAAATTGAAAATAGAGACAGGCCAAGATACTTCTCTGTCTGACTACAGCAGCCAAATGTGAAAATGAAAGTAAAAACTCAAACCAGCTCCAAACCAAAGTGAAAGTAAAACCAACTCCCAGAGCCACCGCCCAGCTCCACCCACAGAATTACATCACTGAAGCCATGTGAGAAGACAAAAGCATTTATTAAAGGGACATTCACATGAGACTCAGACCTGTTATCATAGTGCCAGCTACAGAAGACCACATGCCTAACTCTATATAATACGGGGTCCTTCTGGGTCCAAAACTTGATTTGTCACATCAATGTATTGAAAACATTTAGAGTAAGAACAACTTCCTGTGGTACTGGCAAAGGCGGTATACTATCTGGTTGAGGAAGGCAGCTTAAAGCGTCCATGTTTGATATGTGTGTGCCTGGCTTATGCTGAAAAGTATACTCATCAGCAGCTTAGAATAGAACCCAGTGTTGGACCCTAGCTGAAGCTGTAAGAGGAATGGTTGTATCCTTCCTTTTTAAAAATAAATGTAGAGTACCCAATAATTTTTCTTTCCAATTAAGGGGCAATGTGGCGTGTCCCATCGATCTAATCTGCACATCTTTGTGTTGTGGGGGTGAAACCCACGCAGACACGGGGAGAATGTGAACTGGTGAACTGACTCTGAACTGAACTCCAGGCTGAACATTTCCCATCAACCACCACCCTCTGTCTTCTTACAGCGAGCCAAATTCTGATCCAAACTGCTAAATCACCCTGAATCCCATGCCTCTGGATTTTCTGCAATAGTCTACCATGGGAAACCTTATCAAACGCTTTACTGAAATCCATATACACCACATCAACTGCTTTACCCTCGTCCAACTGTTTGGTCACCTTCTCAAAGAACCCAGTAAGGTTTGTGAGGCACGACCTACCCTTCACAAAACCGTGTTGACTATCCCTAATCAAATTATTCCTTTCTAGATGATTATAAATCCTATCTCTTATAAACCTTTCCAAGACTTTGCCCACAACAGAAGTAAGGCTCACTGGTCTATAGTTATCGGGGTTGTCTCTACTCCACTTCTTGAACAAGGGAACATCATTTGCTACCCTCCAGTCTTCTGGCACTATTCCTGCAGACAATGATAACTTAAAAATCAAAGCCAAAGGCTAAGCAATCTCCTCCCTAGCTTCCCAGAGAATCCTAAGATAAATCCCATCTGGCCCAGGGGACTTATCTATTTTCACACTTTCCAGAATTGCTAACACCTCCTCCTTATGAAGCTCAAGTCCTTCTAGTCTAGTAGCCTGTATCTCCGTATTCTCCATTGTCCATTCTCCATACAACATTGTCTTTTTCCTGCGTGAATACTGATGGAAAATATTCATTTCGCATCTCTCCTTTCTCCTCGGATGCCACGCACAACTTCCCACTACTGTCCTTGACTGGCCCTACTCTTACCCGAGTCATTCTTTTATTCCTGACATACCTATAGAAAGCTTTAGGGTTATCCTTGATCCATCCTGCTAAAGACTTCTCATGTCCCCTCCTGGCTCTTCTTAGCTCTCTCTTTAGGCCCTTCCTACTAACTTGTTAATCTCGAGCGCCCTAACTGAACCATCACGTCTCATCTTTATATAAGCCTCCTTCTTCCTCTTGACAAGTGATTAAACTACTTTAGTAAACCACGGTTTCCTCGCTCGACCACTCCCTCCCTGCCTGACAGGTACATACTTATCAAGTACACGCAGTAGCTGTTCCTTGAACGAGCTCCACATTTCAATTGTGCCCATCCCCTGCAGTTTCCTTCCCCATCCTATGCATCCTAAATCTTGCCTCATCGCATCATAATTGCCTTTCCCCCAGATATAACTCTTGCCCTGCGGTATATACCTATCCCTTTCCATCGCTAAAGTAAACGTTACTGAATTGTGGTCACTATCACCAAAGTGCTCACCTACCTCCAAATCTAGCACCTGTCCTGGTTCATTACCCAGTACCAAATCCAATGTGGTCTCGCCTCTTGTTGGCCTATCTACATACTGTGTCAGGAAATCCTCCTGCACACATTGAACAAAAACTGACCCATCAAATGTACTCGATCTATAGCGTTTCCAGTCAATATTTGGAAAGTTAAAGTCCCCCATAACAACTACCCTGTTACTTCGCTCCTATCCAGAATCATCTTTGCAATCTTTTCCTCTACATCTCTGGAACTTTTCAGAGGCCTACAGAAAACTCCCAACTGGGTGACCTCTCCTTTCCTGTTTCTAACCTCAGCCCATACTACGAGTCCTCGTCAAACATCCTTTCTGCCACCGTAATACTGTCCTTGACTAACAATGCCACACCTCCCCATCTTTTACCACCTTCCCTGAGCTTACTGAAACATCGAAACCCCGGAACCTGCAACAACCATTCCTGTCCCTGCTCTATCTGATGTGTTGGGTAAACTGGGTCTGCGAGGACTGCGTTTACTGTAGCAGTGACAGAGACAGGCGTCCAACACTTGAAGAAATGCAACTCTATTTTATTGAACCATTCCTGTCCCTACTCTAGCCATGTCTCCGAAATGGCCACAACATCGAAGTCCCAGGTACCAACCCATGTTGCAAGTTCACCCACCTTATTCTGGATGCTCCTGGCATTGAAGTAAACATACTTTAAACCACCTTCCTGCCTGCCGGTACACTCCTGCGACCTTGAAACCTTACTTATGACTTCACTACTCTCAACCTCCTGTATACTGGAGCTACAATTCAGGTTCCCATCCCCTTGCTGAATTAGTTTAAACCCTCCCGAAGAGCATTAGCAAATTTTTCTCCCAGGATATTGGTACCCCTCTGGTCCAGGTGTAGACCATCCCGTTTGTAGAGGTCCCACCTACCCCAGAATGAGCCCTAATTATCCAGGTATCTGAAACCCTCCCTCCTGCACCATCCCTGTAGCCACGTGTTCAACTGCTCTCTTTCCCTATTCCTCGTCTCGCTTGCACGTAGCACGGGTAACAACCCAGAGATAATAACTCTGTTTGTTCTCGCTCTTAAGTTTCCATCCAAGCTCCCTGAATTCCTGCCTTACATCCCTATCCCTTTTCCTACCCATGTCGTTGGTGCCTATGTGGACCACGACTTGGGGCTGCTCCCCCTTCCCCTTCAGGATTCTGAAAACATGATCCGAGACATCAGGACCCTGGCACCTGGGAAGCAACAATCAACTGCGAGTCTCTCTCGTTCCCACAGAATCTCCTATCTATCCCCCTAACTATGGAGTCTCCAGTGACTAATGCTCTACTCCTCTCCCCCCTTCCCTTCTGAGCAACAGGGACAGACTCTGTGCCAGAGACCTGTGCCCCATGGCTTACCCCTGGTATTGTTGGATTCTCACTGAAAACTTCAGTTGATAAAGTGCCTTGACTAATTCCACAAGCTCCTCAGAAATTTTGGATTTGGTGGGATCTAGTAAAGTCAGACTACTTATCCGGTTATCGGTCAGATCCTCGCAGGCTGTTAAGAGGATTACCCACTGCTTCTCTTCCCTCTGAATTTCATTGGCCTGAAAAAATGGCGCAGGCATTCAACATATTGCACCCACTGCTCCATGTTAGGATCAAATGGTTTCCAAAAAAGTGGCATTTTGACACTAACGGACTGCTGAACAAATTTGCTTCCAAGGTAAGGGGTACTTAGCCCCCTACTCTACTCTCTGTACATACACGACTGCGTGGCAAAACTTGGTTCCAACTCCATCTACAAGTTTGCTGACGATACGACCATAGTGGGCCGGATCTCGAACAACGACGAGTCTGAATACAGGAGGGAGATAGAGAACTTAGTGGAGTGGTGCAACGGCAACAATCTCTCCCTTAATGCCAGCAAAACTAAAGAGCTGGTCATCGACTTCAGGAAGCATAGTACTGTACACACCCCTGTCAGCATCAACGGAGCCGAGGTAGAGATGGTTAGCAGTTTCAAATTCCTAGGGGTGCACATCACCAAAAATCTATCCTGGTCCACTCATGTCGACGCTATCACCAAGAAAGCACAACAGCGCCTTTACTTCCTCAGGAAACTAAGGAAATTTGGCATGTCCACATTAACCCTTACCAACTTTTACAGATGCACTATAGAGAGCATCCTCTCGGGCTGCATCACAGCCTGGTATGGCAACTGCTCGGCCCAGGACCGCAAGGAACTTCACAGAGTCGTGAATACCGCCCAGTCCATCACACGAACCTGCCTCCCATCCATTGATTCCATCTACACCTCCCGCTGCCGGGGGAAAGCAGGCAGCATAATCAAGGATCCCTCCCACCCGGCTTACTCACTTTTCCAACTTCTTCCATCGGGCAAGAGATTCAGAAGTCTGAGAACACGGACGAACAGACTCAAAAACAGCTTCTTCCCCACTGTCACCAGACTCCTAAATGACCCTTTTATGGACTGTCCTCATTAACACTACACCCTGTCTGCTTCATCCGATGCCAATGCTTATGTAGTTACATTGTATATCTTGTGTTGCCCTATTATGTATTCTCATGTATTTTCTTGAATTCTGTTCAATTCCCTTTTCTTCCCATGTACTGAATGATCTGTTGAGCTGCTTGCAGAAAAATACTTTTCACTGTACCTCGGTACACGTGACAATAAACAAATCCAATCCAATCCAATCCAATCCAAGGCTTAATAATAATCTTTATTATCGTAAGTAGGCTTACATTAACACTGCAATTAAGTTACTGTGAAAAGCCCCTAGTCGCCACATTCCGACACCTGTTCGGGTACACAGAGGGAGAATTCAGAATGTCCAATTCACCTAACAGCACGTCTTTCGGGGCTTGTGGGAGGAAACCGGAGCACCCGGAGGAAACCCACGCAGACACGGGGAGAACGTGCAGACTCCGCACAGACAGTGACCCAAGCCGGGAATTGAACGTGGGTCCGTGGCGCTGTGAAGCAACAGTGCTAACCACTGTGCTACCATGCCGTACTGAGCCTTGAATGTTATGACGTGCCAAATGCCAGGTACTTTTTAAAGGATGTGAGGCAACCAGCCTCTACCACCCTCCCAAGCAAAGCGTTCCAGACCGTCACCAGCCTCTGGGTAAAATGTTTTTCCTCAAATCCTCCCTAAACCAGGTGCCCCTCACCTTGAACTTGTGTCCCCTCATCATCGACCCTTCAACCAACGGCAACAGCTGCTCCCTATCCACCCTGCCCATTGCTCCCTTTTTTCATTGTACGCCTTGATCTATACACCCTCACCTACACACCTGGTTACATGCTCAAAAAATTCAATCAAATTTGTTACACATGATCTCCCTCTGACAAAACCATGCTGATCAAACCTTGCCTCTCCAAGTGGAGATGGATTCTCTCCATCATAATTTTCTCCAATAGCTTCTTCAATAGTGCTCTCATGTTGTTTTTTTCAAAGCAAAATCATGTCCACTGACTGAAATTGAATTCAGATAATTGAACATTTTCCACAATGACAGAGATCAATGTCAGAGTATTTGATGGGTGATGCGAAATTAATCCTCAAAGGAAAGAAAAACTAGCATTTATAGCCCCATCCACAACCCCAAGATCTTCCAACCTGCTTCACCATCAATCTGATAAATGGGACTGTTTTTCTGGATTAATTGGGATGTTTTCATGAAACTGACTGTATCAAATAACTTGGGATGTTTTGGTGAATCGGACTGTTTTTGGTTAAGTTGGATGTTTTGGTGCAACAGGCTGATTTTGGTGAATTATGATGTCTTGGTGAATCTGGATCTTTTTGGTTAATTGGGTTGTTTTGGTGAATCAGGCTGATTTTGGTTACCTGTTATGTATAGGCGCATAAGGCTAATTGTGGTTAATTTTGATGTATTGATGAATCTGGATCATGATGTTTAATTGGGATGTTTTGATTAATCACTCTGCTTTTGGTGAAAGGGGATGTTTTGGTGAATCCAGCTGTTTTTTGGTAAATTGGGGTGTCTTAGTGAATTGGGCCGTTTTTGTTTAATTGTGATGTTTTGGTGAAGCAGGCTGTCTTTGATTAATTGGAGTGTTTTGGTCAATCGGGCTGTTGATGTTGATGTTTTGATGCCAAAGTTGGTGTTTCGGTGCAACAGGCTGGTTTTGGTGAGGTCTTGGTCAACCTGGGTCTTTTTGATTAATTGGGATGTTTTGGGGAATCCAACTGTTTTTGGTTAATTTGGATGTCTTGGTGAAATGGGCTGCTTTTGTTTCATTGGGATGTTTTGATGAATCCGGCTGATTTTGATTAATTGTTATGTATACGTGCTTAAGGCTGATTTTGGTTCATTTTGATGTATTTGGAATCTGGCTCATTTCGTTTAATTGTGATGTTCCGATTAATCGTGTTTTGTGCACCAGGTTGCTTTTGGTTAATTGTGTTGTCATGGTGAAGTTGGGAGTTTTCTTAATTGGGAGGTTTTGGTGAATCAAGTTTTTTTTTTGGTGAATTGGGAAGCTTTAGTGAATCAGATTAGGTTAGGTGGATTGGCCATGCTAAAATTGCCCGTAGTGTCCTACAAAAAGTAAGGTTAAGGGGGGGTTGTTGGGTTACGGGTATAGGGTGGATACGTGGGTTTGAGTAGGGTGATCATGGCTCGGCACAACATTGAGGGCCGAAGGACCTGTTCTGTGCTGTACTGTTCTATGAGATGGTTTTCAGTTAGTTAAGATGCTTTGGTGAATCAGGCTATTTTTGGTTAATTAGGAAGTTTTGGTGTAACATGCTGAGTTTGACTAATTGGGAATTTTGCTGCATCATCCTGTTTTTGGTTAATTGAATTGTTTTGTGAATCAGGCTGTTTTGGGTTCATTGGGATGATTCGGTGAATCACACTGCCTTTTGGTGAGTGAGACTGTTTCTGCTTAATTGGGATGGTTAGGTGCACATGGTGATTTGGATGATTGGGTTGTGTTGGTGAATCCCACTGTTTTAGTTAATTGTGATGTTTTGGTGAATCTGGACATTTTTGGAGAGTTAGGCTGGTTTGGAATATGTTGGTGCACCAGGCTGTTTTTTGGTTAATTAGTTTATGTTGGTGAATCTGGCTGTATTTCCCAAATTGAGATTTTTTTTGGTGAATTGCACTGTTTTGGTGAATGGGATGTTTTGGTGCATTGCGCTGTTTTGGTGAATAGGGTGTTTTGGTGCATTGCACTGTTTTGGTGAATGGGGTGTTTTGGCGCATTGCACTGTTTTGGTGAATGGGGTATTTTGGTGCATTGCACTGTTTTGGTGAATGGGGTGTTTTGGTGCATTGCACTGTTTTGGTGAATGGGATGTTTTGGTGCATTGCACTGTTTTGGTGAATGGGGTGTTTTGGTGCATTGCACTGTTTTGGTGAATGGGATGTTTTGGTGCATTGCACTGTTTTGGTGAATGGGGTGTTTTGGTGCATTGCGCTGTTTTGGTGAATGGGGTGTTTTGGTGCATTGCGCTGTTTTGGTGAATGGGATGTTTTGGTGAATTGCACTGTTTTGGTGAATGGGGTGTTTTGGTGCATTGCACTGTTTTGGTGAATGGGGTGTTTTGGTGCATTGCACTGTTTTGGTGAATGGGATGTTTTGGTGAATTGCGCTGTTTTGGTGAATGGGATGTTTTGGTGCATTGCACTGTTTTGGTGAATGGGGTGTTTTGGTGAATTGCACTGTTTTAGTGAATGGGATGTTTTGGTGTGTCAGGCTGTTTTTTGGTTAAGTGGGATGTTTGGCACTTCAGGCAGTTGTGAGTTAATAAATGGGATATTTTGGTGAATCAAGCAGTTTTTGATCAATTGGGTTGTGTTGGTGAATTAGGCTGTTTTTGGTGAATGGGATACTTTGGTGTATCTGGCTCTCTGGTTAATTGGGATGTTTTGTTGCATCCTGCTGATTGAGGTTAATTGTGATGTCATGGTTAGTCTGGCTGCTTTTGTTTAATGGGGATGGTTTGGTGAATCAGGCTCTCATTGGAGCCCCGATTGTGCGAAGCGAGTAGGGTGGCTCGCGATCGATACGGCACGGAGCCTGATTTGGGACTCTCGCCTGTTGCACCCGAATAGGTGACTGGCATTTGGTTAATTGGGAGATTTTGTTGAATCAGGCTGCTTTGGGATAATTGGGTTTTTTGCTGCATCGGGTTGTTTTTGGTGAATTGGTGGGCACGATTCAGTGACCTCAGTCCATTTGCAATAAGTCTTCATGTTAAACACCAATGCCAAAATATCCGCAATCTGGAGAATTCATCACTTGCCCCATTTCTCGACCTCAATGAGCTATCTGCCAAGCATTGCTTTTGTTGCCAATGATGTGGAGATGCTGGCGATGGACTGGGGTGGGCACAGGTTAAAGTCCAACAAGTTTATTTCGTATCACTAGCTTTCGGAGTGCAGCTCCTACATCAGGTGAATGAGTCACCCGAATAAGGAACAGTGCTCCTAAAGCTAGTGATTCAAAACAAACCTGTTGGACTTTAACCTGGTGTTGTAAGACTTCTTACTTTCTGGAGATTCTGCGGGACCTCCCTGACCCCAGTGTATCCATGAACTTTGTAAAGGGTGTTTATTCACTCATTCTCTGTCCCCAGCCCTCGCTTTTCCTTTGGCAGCCCATCGTTCCCAGGTGCGGGGGTTGGAAGACACTGAAACACACAAGAAAAGGGTTGTGTTTATGTCAGTGATAGCTTTTGTTTGCACTGACTGGGACCTTTAACAAAGGGGTTAATTGGGGAAGGGGATGGCTGCTCGCTGCCGGGGTAACACTCCCCCCTCCTCGGCCGCCTTCTGACCCTGTGGCTCAGGTTTAAGGAGAGTGATTTGAACAAAAGAGGCAGGGTCCGAGTGGACTTTGCACAACACCCACTATGATGTGACACTAACAGGACTAACGGGAGGACAGACAGACAGACGGACACGGGTTGATGTGGGTAATAATGTTTGTGCTAATATTCATTTTGCTCCACTCTGTCATGATATGCACTCATGCACATAATGAGATACAGACAGGCAGTGACAGACACCCAATACAGCCAATCAAAACACAGGACAGAACACAACTAATCACCGGGCAGAACACTAGAAGGTGATCTCCCACTATAAAACACACGAGGCATCAACACTCTGACTCTTTCCACTGGTGACAACTGTAGTGACAGTCAGGGTGTATATATCAGTTCGCACCTTCTACATGTGGCTCAAAGCTAGTCTGGTCTAGTTAGTTATAGTAAGCATGCTTAGATTAGTAGAGTGTCAAACCCACAACGAACTGTGTGCACTGCTTAACAAGTTCAATAAAGTGTATTGAACTAACATCATAGTTTGGAGTCTACTGTCAAGTACAACTGCATCCAGTTGCATTCCGTGTTACCCCAGGGTGAATTACACAACACACTCCTTTTGGCTACCTGAGGTGTAGGGGGCTGCAGGTATCATCAGCATTCTCTATAAACCCCCGGTCCATGCAATTAGAGAAACCCAGCATCTGGAATGAAAACTGAGAAATGTTGGCAATACTCAGCAGGCCAGTAACCAGCTCATCTCGAAGGGTGAGGAGCAGCGTCTTTTGGAGGGGTGCTGGGGAGATTGCTCTGTGTCCCTCGGTTCTCAGTATGTGAGCTGCACATTTCACACACCTTGCTTACATCCAGACTCTGATTCTCACCGTTATGCCAGCTCTCCTTCTCCTGATAGACTCGCTTTGGGGATTGTTGTTGCGATGTCGACAGTGTGGGCACCCCCCTACCCCATCCCCACCCTCCGCCTCCACTCCCCCCAGTGGCCCTCTTGTCATTTTTCATTTATTCCTCTTCTATTTCTATCACTGTACATCCCTCCTACTCTCCCACCGCTCCATGCTTGCTGCATTCTTTGGACTTATTCTCCCCTTAAAATGTCCATTTGTGTTCACATTCTGTTATTGTATACCCATTGTCACACAGTACCTTTATGGTATACCCATTATCACACAGTAACGTTATGGTATATTCATTATCACACAGTAACTTTATGGTATACCCATTATCAGACAGCAACTTTATGGTATTCCCATTATCACACAGTAAATTTATGGTGTACCCATTATCACACAGTAACTTTATGGTATATTCAATATCACACAGTAACTTTATGATATATTCATTATCACACAGTAACTTTATGGTGTACCCATTATCACACAGTAACTTTATGGTATACCCATTATCACACAGTAACTTTATGGTATACCCATTATCAGACAGCAACTTTATGGTATTCCCATTATCACACAGTAAATTTATGGTGTACCCATTATCACACAGTAAATGTATGGTGTACCCATTATCACACAGTAATTTTATGGTATATTCAATATCACACAGTAACTTTATGATATATTCATTATCACACAGTAACTTTACGGTGTACCCATTATCACACAGTAACTTTATGGTATACCCATTATCACACAGTAACTTTATGATATATTCAATATCACACAGTAACTTTATGGTACATTCATTATCACCCAGTAACTTTATGGTACATTCATTATCACCCAGTAACTTTATGGCATATTCATTATCACACAGTAACTTTATGGTATATTCAATATCACACAGTAACTTTATGGTACATTCATTATCACCCAGTAACTTTATGGTACATTCATTATCACACAGTAAATTTATGGCATATTCATTATCACACAGTAACTTTATGGTGTACCCATTATCACACAGTAACTTTATGGTACATTCATTATCACCCAGTAACTTTATGGTACATTCATTATCACACAGTAAATTTATGGCATATTCATTATCACACAGTAACTTTATGGTGTACCCATTATCACACAGTAACTTTATGGTACATTTATTATCACCCAGTAAATTTATGGTACATTCATTATCACCCAGTAACTTTATGGTACATTCATTATCACCCAATAACTTTATGGTATATTCATTGTCACACAGTAAATTTATGGTATACCCAATGTCACACAGTAAATTTATGGTACATTCATTATCACCCAGTAACTTTATGGTATACCCATTATCACCCAGTAACGTTATGGTACATTCATTATCACACAGTAAATTTATGGTACATTCATTATCACCCAGTAAATTTATGGTACATTCATTATCACACAGTAACTTTATGGTATATTCATTATCACACAGTAACTTTATGGTATATTCAATATCACATAGTAACTTTATGGTATATTCAATATCACACAGTAACTTTATGGTATACCCATTATCACACAGTAACTTTATGGTGTATTCATTGTCACGCAGTAAATTTATGGTATACCCATTGTCACACAGTAAATTGATGGTACATTCATTATCACACATTAACTTTATGGTATATTCATTGTTACACAGTAACTTTATGGCATACCCATTATCATACAGTAACTTTATGGTATACCCATTGTCACATAGTAACTTTGTGGTATACCCATTGTCACACGGTAACTTTATGGTATATTCATTATCACACAATAACTTTATGGTCCATACATTATCACACAGTAACTTTATGGTATATTGATTATCACACAGTAACTTTATGGTACATTCATTATCACACAGTAACTTTATGGTATACCCATTATCACCCAGTAACGTTATGGTATACCCATTATCACACAGTAACTTTATGGTATACCCATTATCACACAGTAACTTTATGGTACATTCATTATCACACAGTAACTTTATGGTACATTCATTTTCACACAGTAACTTTATGGTATATTCATTATCACACAGTAACTTTATGGTATACGCATTATCACACAGTAACTTTATGGTATATTCAATATCACACAGTAACTTTATGGTACATTCATTATCACCCAGTAACTTTATGGTACATTCATTATCACACAGTAAATTTATGGCATATTCATTATCACACAGTAACTTTATGGTGTACCCATTATCACACAGTAACTTTATGGTATATTCATTATCACACAGTAACTTTATGGTACATTCATTATCACACAGTAAATTTATGGTACATTTATTATCACCCAGTAAATTTATGGTACATTCATTATCACCCAGTAACTTTATGGTACATTCATTATCACCCAGTAACTTTATGGTATATTCATTGTCACACAGTAAATTTATGGTATACCCAATGTCACACAGTAAATTTATGGTACATTCATTATCACCCAGTAACTTTATGGTATACCCATTATCACCCAGTAACTTTATGGTACATTCATTATCGCACAGTAAATTTATGGTACATTCATTATCACCCAGTAACTTTATGGTATATTCATTATCACCCAGTAAATTTATGGTACATTCATTATCACACAGTAACTTTATGGTATATTCATTATCACACAGTAACTTTATGGTATATTCATTATCACACAGTAACGTTATGGTATATTCAATATCACATAGTAACTTTATGGTATATTCAATATCACACAGTAACTTTATGGTATACCCATTATCACACAGTAACTTTATGGTGTATTCATTGTCACACAGTAAATTTATGGTATACCCATTGTCACACAGTAAATTGATGGTACATTCATTATCACCCATTAACTTTATGGTATATTGATTGTCACACAGTAAATTTATGGTATATTCATTATCACACAATAACTTTATGGTCCATACATTATCACACAGTAACTTTATGGTATATTGATTATCACACAGTAACCTTATGGTACATTCATTATCACACAGTAACTTTATGGTATACCCATTATCACCCAGTAACTTTATGGTATACCCATTATCACACAGTAACTTTATGGTATACCCATTATCACACAGTAACTTTATGGTATACCCATTATCACACAGTAACTTTATGGTATACCCATTATCACCCAGTAACTTTATGGCATATTCATTATCACACAGTAACTTTATGGTATACCCATTATCACACAGTAACTTTACGGTACATTCATTATCACCCACTAACTTTATGGTACATTCATTATCACACAGTAAATTTATGGTACATTCATTATCACCCACTAACTTTATGGTATACCCATTATCACCCAGTAACTTTATGGTACATTCATTATCACCCAGTAGCTTTATGGTACATTCGTTATCACACAGTAAATTAATGGTACATTCATTATCACCCAGTAACTTTATGGTATATTCATTGTCACACAGTAAATTTATGGTATACCCATTGTCAAAGTAAATTTATGTACATTCATTATCACACAGTAACTTTATGGTATATTCATTATCACACAGTAACTTTATGGTATATTCAATATCACACAGTAACTTTATGGTATACCCATTATCACACAGCAACTTTATGGTATATTCATTATCACACAGTAACTTTATGGTACATTCAGTATCACACAGTAAATTTATGGTACATTCATTATCACCCAGTAACTTTATGGCATACCCATTATCACCCAGTAACTTTATGGTGCATTCATTATCACACAGTAACTTTATGGTGCATTCATTATCACACAGAAAATTTATGGTACATTCATTATCACCCAGTTACTTTATGGTATATTCATTGTAACACAGTAAATTTATGGTATACCCATTGTCACACAGTAAATTTATGGTACATTCATTATCACACAGTAAATTTATGGTACATTCATTATCACCCAGTAACTTTATGGTATATTTATTGTCACACAGTAACTTTATGGTACATTCATTGTCACACAGTAACTTTATGGTATACCCATTATCACGCAGTAACTTTACGGTACATTCATTATCACCCAATAACTTTATGGTACATTCATTATCACACAGTAAATTTATGGTACATTCATTATCACCCAGTAGCTTTATGGTATACCCATTATCACCCAGTAACTTTATGGTACATTCATTATCACACAGTAAATTTATGGTACATTCATTATCACCCAGTAACTTTATGGTATATTCATTGTCACACAGTAAATGTATGGTATACCCATTATCACGCAGTTACTTTACGGTACATTCATTATCACCCAATAACTTTATGGTACATTCATTATCACACAGTAACTTTATGGTACATTCATTATCACCCAATAAATTTATGGTACATTCATTATCACCCAGTAACTTTATGGTATATTCATTGTCACACAGTAAATTTATGGTATACCCATTGTCACAGTAAATTTATGGTATACCCATTATCATACAGTAACTTTATGGTATACCCATTGTCACACAGTAACTTTTTTTATACCCATTGCCACACAGTAACTTTATGGTATATTCATTATCGCACAGTAACTTTATGGTACATTCATTATCACACAGTAACTTTATGGTATATTCATTATCACACAGTAACTTTATGGTACATTCATTATCACACAGTAACTTTATGGTATACCCATTATCACACAGGAACTTTATGGTATATTAATTATCACACAGTAACTTTATGGTATATTCATTATCACACGGTAACTTTATGGTATATTCATTATCACACAGGAATTTTATGGTATATTCATTATCACACAGTATCTTTATGGTATATTCATTATCACACGGTAACTTTATGGTATACCCATTATCATGCAGTAACTTTATGGTATATTCATTATCACACAGTAACTTTATGGTATATTCAATATCACACAGTAACTTTATGGTATATTCATTATCACACAGTAACTTTATGGTATACCCATTATCATACAGTAACTGCACGGTAGCACAGTGGTTAGCACTGTTGATTCACAGCGCCAGGGTCCTGGGTTCGATTCCTGGCTTGGGACACTGTCTGTGTGGAATCTGCACGTTCTCCCCGTGTCTGCGTGGGTTTCCTCCGGGTGCTCCGGTTTCCTCCCACGAGTGCCGAAAGACATGCATTTTGGCGAATTGGACATTCTGATTTCTCCCTCTGTGTACCCGAACAGGCGCCCGAATGCGGCGACTAGGGGATTTTCACAGTAACTTCATTGCAGTGTTAATGGAAGCCTACTTGTCACAATAATAAACATTATTATTATTAACTTTGACCCCTCCCCCTTGCTGCATTCCTCCAATAATTTTAATATGCTATTCCATTCTTTCATTTTTGCTAACATGATGACAGTATGGACATCTTTATATGTGTGTTCTGACCTTCCTTCCTTCGTAAGATCAGAAGTGGGGATGTTTCCAGGCAGGATTGAAAAAGGTATTCCGGGACTTCTATCGCAAGCTGTATACTTGGGAGCCGCCGGAAGAACCGGAGGAGATGAAAAGGTTTCTGGACGGGTTTACATTCCCAACAGTATGTGGGGGGCGAATGGATGAGCTGGGGGCCCCAATTAGAGTGGAGGAGGTATTGGGGGGCCTAAAGGCCATGCAGTCGGGGAAAGCCCCGGGGCCGGATGGATACCCAGTAGAGTTCTATAGGAAGTTTTCTGAGCTGGTGGGCCCGGTCTTGGCGAGGGTTTTCAATGAGGCAAGGGACAGAGGGACCCTGCCGCCGACGATGTCACAAGCTACTATATCACTGATATTGAAGCGGGGTAAAGACCCGGAGGCGTGCGGGTCCTATAGGCCAATCTCCCTGATTAATGTTGATGCCAAGCTCCTGGCAAATGTACTGGCGGTTAGAATGGAGGACTGCGTACCGGAGGTGATTGGGGAGGACCAAACTGGGTTCGTGAAAGGTAGGCAGCTGGCGGCCAACCTGAGAAGGTTACTTAATGTGATAAGGATGCCCCTGGTGGGCAGGGAGGTGGAGGTAGTGGTGGCGATGGACGCCGAGAAGGCCTTTGATCGGGTGGAGTGGGACTATCTATGGGAGGTGCTCGGACGGTTTGGGTTCAGGGAGGGACTGCTGAATTGGATTAAATTATTATATCAGGCCCCGAAGGCCAGCGTCAGGACTAACAGAGAAGTGTTGGAGTACTTTAGGCTGTACCGAGGGACCAGACAGGGCTGCCGCTCTCCCCGCTGCTGTTTGCGCTGGCCATAGAGCCGCTGGCGATTGCGCTGAGAGCCGCAGAGGGTTGGAAGGGGATGGTGAGGGGCGGGGTTGAACATAGGGTTTCTCTTATGCAGACGACCTGCTCCTGTACGTGTCGGACCCAGTGGCCAGGATGGGAAGTTTACTGGGAATGTTGAGGAAGTTCGGCCAGTTTTCAGGATACAAATTAAATACGGCCAAGAGTGAAATGTTTGTGGTCCAGGCAAGGGGCCAGGAGAACAGATTGAGAGGGCTACCGTTTAGGCTGGTTGAGGAAAATTTCCGGTATTTGGGAATCCCGGTGGCACGAGACTGGGGCAGGCTGCACAAGTTAAATTTGGTCAGGGTGGTGGAGCAAATGAAGGGAGAGTTTCGGAGATGGGATGCACTCCCGCTGTCGCTGGCAGGGAGGGTGCAGACTGTAAAGATGACAATCCTCCCTAGATGTCTGTTTGTTTTTCAGTGCCTCCCGATCTTTGTCCCACAGTCCTTCTTCAAAAGAGCTAACAGGATGATCATGAGCTTTGTCTGGGCGGGAAAATCCCCGCGGGTGAAGAAGGCGATATTGGAGAGGAACCGCAGCGAGGGAGGGCTGGCTTTGCCGAGTCTGATTAATTATTACTGGGCGGCCAACATCGCTATGATAAGGAAGTGGATGGTGGGTATGGGGTCTATCTGGGAGCGGGTGGAGGCTGCTTCGTGCAGGGGCTCCAGCTTGGCAGCCTTGGTCACGGCTCCTCTACCGCTGCCGCCGGCCAGGTACTCCACCAGCCCGGTAGAGGTGGCGACCCTGCGGATATGGGGCCAGTGGAGGAGGCATGTAGGGGAGACGGGGGCGCCAATCTGTGACAACCATCGGTTTGCCCCCGGGAGTCTGGATGGGGGGTTTCGAGCATGGCGGCGGGCGGGGGTGGGAAGGGTGGGCGATATGTTCCTGGAAGGGAGCTTTGCGAGTTTGAGGAGCTTGGAGGAGAAATTTGGGCTGGTAAGGGGAAATTATTTTAGATACCTACAGTTGCAGGACTTTGTTCATAGACAGGTCCCATCTTTCCCATGCCTCCCGCCAATGGGGATCCTAGACAGAATAGTCTCTAGGGGGGAAGAAGGGGAGGGTTGAGTCTCGGGTATTTATAAGGTGCTCATGAGGGAGGAAGAGTCCCAGACGGAGGAACTGAAACTTAAAATGGGAGGAGGAGCTAGGCGGGGAAATGGAGGACGGGCTGTGGGCAGAGGCCCTGAGTAGGGTAAATTCGACCGCGACATGTGCCAGGCTCGGGCTGATTCAATTTAAGGTCGTTCACCGGGCCCACATGACGGTGGCTCGGATTAGCAAATTCTTTGGGATAGAGGACAAATGCGCTAGGTGCGCGGGAGGACCAGTGAACCACGTTCACATGTTTTGGGCATGCCCTAAGCTTAGGGGGTACTGGGAGGGATTTGCGGGCGTCATGTCCCGGGTGCTAAAAAAAGGGTGGCGATGGGTCCAGGGGTGGCAATTTTTGGGGTTTCGGAAGACCCGGGAGTCCAGGGGGAGAAAGGGGCCAATGTTTTGGCCTTTGCTTCCCTGATAGCCCAGCGACGAATACTATTGGCGTGGAGGGACTCAAAGCCCCCGAAGACTGAGTTGTGGCTTGCGGACATGTCGAGTTTCCTGGGTATGGAAAAAATTAAGTTTGCCTTGACGGGATCTGTACAGGGGTTCGCCCGGAGGTGGCAACCATTTATTGACTTCTTTGCGGGAGAGTGAGCGTCAGCAGGGGGAGGGGGGGTAGAGTAGAGTAGAGTAGGAGGGATAAAATGGCGGGTAGTACCGGTGGGAGAGGAGCGGGCTTGTGCAGTATGTTACGATTGAAGTATTGAAAGTACATGGATGTTTGCACATTTTTGCCTTTTTTGCTTTCTTTCTGTTGATGTCTGTAACTGTTTACAAAGCCAAAAACTACCTCAATAAAATTGTTTATTAAAAAAAAAGAAGTGGGGATGTTTGCGGATGACTGAACAATGGTCAGCACCATTTGCAAATCCTCAGATAATGAAGCAGTTTGTGTCCAAATGCAGCAAGACCTGGACAATATCCAGGCTTGGGGCTGACAAGTGGCAAGGTACATTCACGCCACACAAGTGTCAGGCAATGACCATCTCCCACAAGAGAGGATCTCACCATCATAATAATGGCTTCTTGTCACAAGTAGGCTTCAAATGAAGTTACTGTGAAAAGCCCCTAGTCTCCACATTCCGGCGCCTGTTCAGGGAGGCTGGTACAGGAATTGAACCCGCGCTGCTGGCATTGTTCTGCATTGCAAGCCAGCTATTTAGCCCATTGTGCTAAGCCAGCCCCTTTACATCACTCCTTTACATTTAATAGATTTACCATTCAATGGCATTACCATCCCTGAATCCCCCACATTCAACATGCTGGGGGTTACCATTGACCAGAAACTGACATGGACTAGCCACATTAACACTGAAACTACCGGGGCAGGAAAAAGGTTAGGAATCCAATGGTGCGTAACTCACCTTCTGACCCCCCCCCCCCCCCCCCCCCCAAAGCCTGTCCACCATCTACAAGGCACAAGTCAGGAGTGTAATGGAATACTCTCCACTTGCCTGGATAAGTGCAGCTCCAACAATACTCAAGAAGCTTGACATCATCTGAGATGAAGCAACCGGCTTGATTGCTCTTCCATCCACAAACATTCAAACCCTCCACCACCGAGATGCACAGTAGCAGCCATGCGTACCATCTATGAGATGCACTGCAGAAACTCACCAAGCCTCCTTAGACAACACCTTCCAAACCCACGACCACGACCATCTACAAGGACCATAGCAGCAGATACCTGGGAACCCCACCACCTGGAGGTTCCCGTCCAAGTCACTCACCACCCTGACTTGGAAATATATCGCTGTTCCTTCACTGTTGCTGGGGAAAAAACCTGGAACTCCCTTTTTTTAAGAAAATATTTTGGTAAGGAATTATAATTTTAACATTTTAAACAAAGAGATCCAAACACACAAAAACCCCACAATAATATTCCCATCTCCCCCCCCCCCCCCCCCGCCCCCCAAGCATAAACCCTAACTATTATGGTCCATGTAGCTACTCCATACCACAGTTCTCCCTTCATTAGATTCCCTACCGTTATTCGTCACTTCCATGCCTCCCCTTCTGGAACTTCCTCCCTAACAGCACAATGGATGTACCTACAGCTCAGGGACTGCAGCTGTTCAAGGGCAATTAACGCTGGACTATCCAGCGGTGTCCACATTCCATAAAATTATTTTTTTCAATGTGTGCCTCTGTGTGTATCTGTGTGTGTATGAAGTTGTGTGTGTTTGTCTCCTTGTGTATGTCTGTGTGTGTGTTTTTCTGTGTGTGCATGCCTGTGTATGTGTGCCTATATGCCTGCGTTTATCTGAATCTGTGTGTCTGTGTGTTTGCCTGTGTCTCTGGCTGTGTATTTGTGTTTTTCTGTGTGTATGTTTGTGTGTATGCTTGTGTGTACCTGTGTTTTACTGCATGTATAGTTATGTGTGTCTGTGTAATCTGTATTATTTTATGTCTGTGTTGTGTGTGAGTGTGTGTCTGTGTTGAGCGTGCGTCTGCATGTGTGGGTGTCTCTGGGTATGTAATGAAATGAAAATCGCTTATTGTCACGAGTAGACTTCAATGAAGTTACTGTGAAAAGCCCCTAGTCGCCACATTCCGGTGCCTGTCCGGGGAGGCTGGTACGGGAATCGAACCGTGCTGCTGACCTGCTTGGTCTGCTTTAAAAGCCAGCGGTTTAGCCGAGTGAGCTAAACCAGCCCCTACATTGGTGTACGTCGGTGTGCCTGTGTGTGTGCCTGTCTGTGTGTGTGCACCTGTCTCTGTCTGTGTGTGTGTGCCTGTGTGTGTATGTGTGTGTGTGTCTGTGAGTGTGTGCCTGTGTGTATGTATGTGCCTTTGTGTGCGTGTGCCTGTCTGTGTGTGCGTCTGTATGTGTGTGTGCCTGTGTGTGTCTGTGTGACTATGAGTGTGTAATGGGTCACTAACCCTTTGTTTCTACATGTGCCAGTGTTTTCCTCTCACTCTTTGTCTGGGCGTGTGGAGATCTGTTTGTTTCTGAGTGAGACTTCACACCCGTCTGTGTGATACTCTGTGCAGCTGTGTGACCCTCAGTCTGTCTGCTGCACTCTATCTGCCCCTTGCTGTGTGAGCCGCTCCTCTCGGTGTACCAAGCTCTCTGTGTAACTACATCCCAGTCTGTGGGAGTCTCAGTGTCTCTCTCTGGACCACTCTGCCTGTGTGTGTGTGTGTGTCTGTCAGTCCCTGGTGACTCTCTGTCTCCTGTCAATCTCGTCTCCTTCTGTGTACCGTGACCGTCTCTATCTCCCTCTCTCCCTCTGTCTGACCCTTTCCATCTCCGTCTGCGGGACTTTCTCCGTCCCTCCTTCCCTGTGCCTGTGTGACTTTCTCTCCCTCTCTCTCTCTCTGTTTCTCCCTCCTGTGTCTGACTCACGTTGTTACTTTCTCTCTGTCCCCGTGTGTCTGACTCTTTCTCTGTGACTCTGTGTCTCACTCCCAGTGTGGGAAACTCTTGCAGTGTGTGTGTGTGTGTGTGTGTCTGCACCGCCAGGGGTTATTATTTGGGGGGGCGGTTTCTCTCTTGCAACTTAATCCAGTGACGTTTGAAAATGGGCCGGTGTTGAAGTGCTTACTTTATGATATACGTTTGTGTTGTAGTTAAAGACGAACGCAATCACTTCCTTACTCACAAACAGGCAGATTGGAAAGAGAGAGAGAGACTTGGAAACGGCAGCCACTCATGCAGTGAGTGTGAGAGACAGAGAGAGAGGGGGAGAGAGAGTGGGAGAGGAGAAAAACAAAAGAGCAACATTGAGCTGATTGAAATTTACTAATAGAGGAGTCAGATTGTGTACACGCTTGGAAAGGGACAGGACGAGAAAGGGCTGGAGCTTTGGCTGGACAGAGTCAGATAACAGTCCACCAGAGGTTAAAAAGGAAGCGGTGTAGGAAATGACCACTGGTACACCCTCTCGCTCTGGAGAGGGCTGCGTGTGAAGAGTAAAGGGGGGGAAACAAGGACCACTTTGGATTCGCCTGGGAGACGTGAGGTGTGTTCACAGGTCGGATGCTGAACATGGGACTGTTTCCCGCTCCGTGTACAATCGCTCTCCTCTCCTTAGCCTTTATCGTGAACAGGTAAGAGAGACATTTCACCCTCCCTTACCTCTGAACCGCGATTACACCTAGCCCTGGCTGAACCTTCCACATATTAAACCCCATCGTCTCCTAATAGTTTATAATATTTAATATCCAACATGTCCAATTTTCAATAAATTGTAAGTTTCAGTGTCTAATTTTGATGATGTTATTATTCATCTAATGTTATCCAATTTCAATCATTTTAACGTTAATATTCAACATTTGGATGTTGTTTAATGTTAATATTCAACAATAATGTTGTTTAATGTTAATATTCATCAATTAATGTTGTTGAATGTTAATATTCAACAATTAATGTTTAATTTTAATATTCAACAATTAATGTTGTTTAATTTTAATATTCAACAATTAATTTTGTTGAATGTTAATATTCAACAATTAATGTTGTTTAATTTTAATATTCAACAATTAATGTTGTCCCATTTTAATTTTGAACATTTAATGTCTGATTTTGTATCTAATACAATTTCACTTATTATCTCCGCATCACTTATTATTTAATTTCATGATTTTCGAGTGATTTGAATTCCATATAACTTGTGTCTCCTAATTCATTTTTCTTGTTAACTTCTTTTTCAAAAAAAGCACAGCTATCTAATATTATTATTTGGATTTGTCTCATATTTTCTACAGTTTGATCTCTCCCCAGCACTCAAATGCCAATTGAATTCAGGCATTTGACGGCCAGGCGAACTTGCCAAGGATAGGATAATGAGTGTTATTTTGCTAACATATTCTGCATGATCAAGTTTTGCATTTAAAATTAAAGTTACCATTGGCGCAAATAATCTGGCTAAATGGGACACCCCACCTCGCTCGTCCCCAGATGGGATGCATTTCGCTCTGAGAGTTGGATTATTGTGCAGATCAGTCGGAATTTATTCAGGAGTTACCCTCTGCGTGTCCTGAGACGGGACCGTTCTCTTGGCAATGGAACCCGGAGCTCCTCAGGGATGGGATGGGATGGGGTGTTTTGCACTACGCGGGAGGAAAGCATTCGGCCCATCACCCCTGTGCCAGACCTTGGAAAGAGCTACTGGATTAATCTCCCTCCTTTCCCCCATTGCATTCCTCCATGTTCCTTTCTCAGTTCTCGATTCGATTCCAGTTAAAAGCTCAGATTGAACCTGCTTGCACCACCCTTTCACCCCCCCCCCCCCCCCGCCCCGCACAAATCACCCCCCCCCCCCCAAATAAATCACCCCTATCCCCCTTCATTGAGCCTCCCTCGCTTTCCTCCCACATACAGATATTGGGGTGACAGACTCCTCCTCGTTCACTGGCTTCCAGTTTTCATTTGCCTTTTGCACCACTCAGTGGGGAGCGGGTTGTCTTCCCTCTTGTTAGCCATACCTCCTCTAGTGATTGGAATTTCCAAATTATGTCCATCTGTAATGAGGACATTTTAACTTCCCACCCCAATCCACCTTTCCCTGAATTCGTTCTTCGCCTTTTCCCGTTGTTCAAACTTTACTCACCAGGAAATACATTCTCAAAATAAGCACCAGCTCTCCACACCCCCCCCCCCCCCCCCCAACACACTGGTACGTGTCCAAATTGACTCATTCTGATCTTTGCAGGGAAATGTTTCCATTCCCTGCCCATTCTCCTAACCTCTCCAGTTTGGCTTATTACCTTCTCAGGTAACTTTCACCGATTTAATATCTAACTAGAATCTGACAATCTCCATTCATTCATATCCCCTCCCAGGGATAACCTCATTAATGGCTTCAACTCCTTGCCAGTTCTAACTTAACCTCAGAATCGCCGCTATTGACGAAGCCACAGTCTTGAGATGATCCACTGGGAACTTTCAAGTGATTCCTTCTTAGTAAGAAGGGGGGTGGGGTGGGAGTGAGGGGGGATGGGGTGGGTGTGAAGGGGGATGGGGGAGTGAGGGGGGATGGGGTGGGAGTGAGGGGGGATGGGGGAGTGAGGGGGATGGGGTGGGAGTGAGGGGGGATGGGAGAGTGAAGGGGATGGGAGAGTGAGGGGGGATGGGATGGGAGTGAGCGATGTGGGGTGGGAGTGAGGGGGATGGGGTGGGAGAAAGGGAGGATAGGGTGGGAGTGAGGGGGATGGGGTGGGAATGAGGGGGGATGGGGTGGGAGTGAGGGTGGATGGGGTGGGGATGAGGGGGGATGGGGTGGGAGTGAGGGGATGGGGTGGGAGTGAGGGGGATGGGGTGGGAGTGAGCGGGTTGGGGTGGGAGTGAGGGGGGTTGGGGTGGGAGTGAAGGGGATGGGGTGGGAGCGGCGGGGTGGTGTGGGGGTGAAGGGGGGTTGAGTGGGAGTGAGGGGGGTGGGGTGGGAATGAGGGGATGGGGTGGAGTGACGGGGTGGTGGGGTGAAGGAGGTTTGGGTGGGAGTGAGGGGGGTGGGGTGGGAATGAGGGGGATGGGGTGGGAGTGCGGGGAGTGAGGGAGATGGGAGTGAGGGGTAGGGGGTGGGTGTGAGGGGGAGGCTGGGTATGATTTGGGGAGGGTGTGGGTGAGGGTGTGGGGGAGGGAGTGGGGGAGGGGGTGGGGTGCTGGGTGGGAGTGAGGGGGGTGGGGGATGGGTGAGAGTGAGGTGGATGGGGAAGGGATGGGAGTGAGGGGGTGTGGTGGGAGTGAGGGGGTGTGGTGAGAGTGAGGGGGTTGGGGTGGGAGTGAGGGGGTTGGGGTGGGAGTGAGTGGGTTGGGGTGGGAGTGAGGGGGGGTGGGTGGGAGTGAGGGGGTGGGAGTGAGGGGGGGTTGGGGTGGGAGTGAGGGGGGTTGGGGTGGGAGTGAGGGGGTTGGGGTGGGAGTGAGGGGGGTTGGGGTGGGAGTGAGCGGGTTGGGGTGGGAGTGAGGGGGTGGGGTGGGGATGAGGGGGATGGGGTGGGAGTGAGGGGGTCGCGTGGGAATGAGGGGGATGGGGTGGGAGTGAGGGGGTCGGGTGGGAATGAGGGGGGTTGGGGTGGAAGTGAGGGGGGTTGGGGTGGGAGTGAGTGGGTGGGGTGGGAGTGAGGGGGATGGGGTGGGAGTGATGGGGGTGGGAGTGAGGTGGGTGGGGTGGAGTGAGGGGTGGGATGGGAATGAGGGGGATGTGGTGGGAGTGAGGGGGGGGTGGGATGGGAGTGAGGGGTGGGAGATGGGTTGGGAGTGAGGGTGGGAGTGAGGGAGTGGGGGATGGGGTGTGAGTGACGGGGTGGGAGTGGGGGGCGGCTGGGGGATGGGATGGGAGTGAGGGGTGGGGGTGGGGTTTCGGGGGAGTGAGGGGGAATGGGAGTGAGGGGGAGGGGGTGAGGGGAAGGCTGAGTATGATTTGGGGAGGGTGTGGGTGAGGGTGTGGGGGAGGGAGTGGGGGAGGGGGAGTTGTGCTGGGTGGGAGTGAGTGGGGTGGGGGATGGGATGGGAGTGAGGGGTGGGGTGGGGTGCGGGGAGTGAGGGGGATGGGAGTGAGGGGGAGGGGGTGAGGGGACGGCTAAGTATGATTTGGGGAGGGCGTGGGTGAGGGTGTGGGGGAGGGTGTGGGGGAGGGGGTGTTGTGCTGGGTGGGAGTGAGTGGGGTGGGGGATGGGGTGGGAGTGAGGTGGATGGGGAAGGGATGGGAGTGAGGGAGGTGTGGGAGTGAGGGGGGTGGGGTGGGAGTGAGGGGGTGGGGTGGGAGTGAGGGGTGGGCTGGGAGTGAGGGGGAGGGGGGAGTGAAGGGGGTGTAGTGGGAATGAGGGGGGTGGGGTGGGCGTGAGGGGGAGGCTGGGTGGGAATGGGGGAGGGTGTGCGGGAGGGTGAGGGGTGCTGGTGGGATTGAGGGGGGATGCTGGGTGGGTTTTGGGGAGGCATGGGTAAGGGGTAGGGAGAATTGTGGGGAAGGGTGTAGGGGAGGGAGTGGGGGAGGGGGTGGGCTGCTGGGTGGGAGTGAGGGGTCGGTGATAAACTGAATCATCAGAGGCACAAAGCAGATAGAATGGTTGAGGATAGAGAACAGGGAGGCAGGTAACTACTGACTCCAATAACCAGCCAGGGATGGATGACCATGACAGGTGGAGGGATGGAAGGATGGAGAGATGGAGGGCAGGGAGGGATGGAGGGAGGGGAGGAGGCTGAGTGGATAGGGAGGCTGGCCAATTATCTCTGCGAGCGCAGGGCAGGGTAAGAGGATGCAGTGTTGGGTGGATTTACAGACAGACACAGGTTGGAGAAAAGCTATCTTTCTACCACCGAGACTGGAATAAGTAACTGGGGCAGGTTGAGGAATGGTGTCCGGGTCCCGTTACAGAAGGAGTTCCCGGTTAAACGGCTGGGACTGAATTCCAGTGTGGAAAAAGACCAATTGGATAACAATCGTTTCTAGTGGTAGAGCCAGTGAGAGGGAGAATCATGATCTGAATTAATAATCAGTATAAAGCCATGGTTATATAATTCTGACACTCAAAGGACGTGGTATTATGTGTAGAGGGTGTATTATAACATTGATGATTGCAATGTTATTTTAATGTGTTTAATCATCTACTGCCTATATCCTGTCATTACAATTCCGGGATTAAAGGGCCCAGTGGGCAAATCCAAACAATCTTCCACCTCAACCAAGGTCACCAGGATTAGAACAGTTTTAATCATCTCTGCAACTCTCTGTCCTTTACCTCTCGCCGCCTCCCTGTTCGATTTGGGATCGTTTCCTCTCTAACGCCTGGGATGTCCTGTGCGAATGAGTCAAATTGTGCAACTTACCGCTTGTGGAGTTTGAGACCTTATAAACCCTGACAAGCACCTGTCTGCTTGGGCCGGTACCATGGCACCGTTTTGAAGAAGAGCAGGGCCTGCTGGCCAATATAATGTATCCCTCAATTATCCCTCAATTCAGGCTGTGGTGCCACCATCTCTTTGGTGCTCGCGGGATCCTCCTGTGCGCAAATTGTCTGCTGTGTTTTCCGCGTTCGATTCCCGGCTTGGATCGCTGTCTGTGTGGTGTCTGCATGTTCTCCCCGTGTCTGCGTGGGTTTCCTCCGGGTGCCCCGGTTTTCTCCCACAAGTCCCGAAAGATGTGCTGTTAGGTGAATTGGACATTCTGAATTCTCCCTCTGTGTACCCGAAACAGGCGCCGGAGTGTGGCGACTAGGGGATTTTCACAGTAACTTCATTGCAGTGTTAATGTAAGCCTACTTGTGACAATAATAAAGATTATTATTAATATTACCTCATTGGCTGTAACGCACCTTGAGGCATCCGGTGTCTGTGAAAGACTTTATATAACTGCAAGTCTTTGATCTCATGTCTTGTTCATGGCACGTTGAAACACTTTGGAGTGTTTTTTCACCTCATTCAGCGCTGTTTAAATACCAGTTGTTATTTTTTTTAAACAGTTCTTTATATTTTGTTTCTGCCTCTCTTTTGGGGTTGCAATGTGCGTCACGGTTTCAAAATGTTGTTTTTTGACTCCTTGCCATAGTTGCATGAGTTCCGCACACCCTGAGTGGGTAACATGATCAGGTGAACGATGTTAACATTGATTTTCCCTCCCCCCCCGCCCGCTCCTCTGCCTTTGCTGACAGGGTTCGGTGTAACGAAATCCTAGGCTTGAAGATCCCAGTGGACCCCGTCCTAACCGCGAACACAGTCTGCCTCACTCTCTCGAGCCTGACTCGTCGCCAGTTGGAAGTCTGCATGAGGAGCCCCGACGTGACAGCTTCTGCCATCCAGGGCATCCAGATCGCCATCCACGAATGCCAGCACCAGTTCCGGGATCACAGATGGAATTGCTCCAGTCTGGAGACCAAAAACAAGATCCCCTATGACAGCGTGATCTTCAGCAGAGGTACACAAGTTAGCACAGTGCGTTTGTGTGTCTAGGCAGATTTCCACCCCCCATTTTACTCTGCATTATGAGCTGGCCGAGAGTTTTTAGCTTCTAAAAGGCACAGTGCCTCTCATTCCGTTCTGTGAGTGCAGTAACCTCTCCGTGAGCATCACCTTTTGGGTAGTTTCCTAATTCAGGGTCATTCAATGACAGCTGTGATTGGTGGCGAGGGAGTGATCAGGTGATCTTTTGGCATGAGATCCACCACTTTTGATCCAATTGTCATCAGCTGTCCCTACCTCAGACAGACTTCCCTTTGTAACCCATTCAAAACGTGCTGTGATCAATTGATCAAATCATTTTTAAACTTCTCGATCGCAAGATTATTTTTCCTTTGCAGTCAGCTCATCGTCAATTTCCCTATTGTAATATAATCATTTTTATATACAAAGACTTGCAGAGGCAGCATGGTAGCACTGTGGCTTCACAGCGCCAGGGTCCCAGGTTCGATTCCCCAATGGGTCACTGTCTGTGCGGTGTCTGCACGTTCTCTCCCCGTGTCTCCCGTTTCCTCCCACAGTCCAAAGGCATACAGGTTAGGTGGATTGGCCGTGATAAATTGCCCTTAGTGACCAAAAAGGTTAGGAGGGGTTATTGGGTTACGGGGATAGGGTGGAAGTGAGGGCTTAAGTGGGTCGGTGCAGACTCGATGGGCCGAATGGCCTCCTTCTGCACTGCGTGTTCTATGTTCTATATAGCACCTTTCATGACCTCTCCAAGCTCCAATGAATGAAGTCCATTTGAAGTGTCGTCATTGTTGTAATGCAGGTAATGCAGCAGCCAATTTGCACACAGCTAAATCCCGATAAACATCAAGTGTTAATGACCCAGGTTAATCTGTTTCTGAGATGCGGATTAATGTTGGCCAGGGCGCCAAGGGATAACTTCTCTGCTTTTCAGAATAATGCCACGGGATCATTTACATCCACCAGGGAGGCAATTTAATATCTCGCCCCAAAGACCACCCACCTCCAACAGCACAGAGCAACCTCGGTCTGCACTCGAACTGTCAGACGAGGTTTTCAGTCTCTAGTTTCTGGAGTGATTGTGCCTTACAATACGGTCAGCCAAATCGCCAGCGGGTTTTCCAGAGATTCCCATTTTACTTTCGCCCTCACCCCTCCCATACTGTTCCAGGGAGAGCCAAATCGCCAGTATGTGCCAACCTGTGCCAGTTTTCCGTGGCAGCCCTCCGCCCATGAGTAACTCGGCCAGAATTGTTGCCAAACTGAGTTGGTATAGCTGCGAGACAATCTCAAGGGCGAAAGCATTTTGGGCGGGATTTTCCGGACACCTGCGGGGGTGTTTTCCGGCGGTGGTGGCATCTCCTCGTCCTGCCAATTTCTGCGGTAACTTTGGCATGGCTCGCTCAGCCTGCCACCGGGGAGCTGTCACCTTCGACCACCCACCAGCGGAAAGGGACGGAATACTCAGCCTAGCGTCTCCCATTTCCCTTGGCTGAATCTTTCCACCTCTCCCCCTTTGAAGCTGCCCCTTAAAAATGTAACTCTTTGGCCAGCTCTACAAATATCTCCTTTGGATCAGTAAATCTTTGCCTGCGTGTTTCTCCTGTGATTCACCCAGGTACATTTTACCTTGTCAGAGGCCCTTCATAAAAAATTGAGTTGCTGCTATCGTCCCCTGTGCAGCCCATACCTATAATTTTCTCACACAAGTTAATTACTATGAGAGAGATCCCCGTACAGTTTGCCTCAATAAAGCTGACTTGACACATATTCAGGTCATTGGAATAATTGCAACCAAATTAAATGTTGTTGGGTCAGCTATGGGTTGGCCCATATGAACGATACTGCGATGATCTCGAACTATAATTAAATCATGCCGTACTAAAGCGAGGCCATTTGGCCCACCAAATCAGTGCTGGCTCTTTCAAGGAGCAGTCCCGTTGGTCCCAATCCCCAGCTCTTTTCTCATTTTACTGTAAGTGTTTCTCGTCCTAGCATCTATCCTATTCCCTTAAGTTACAATTGAATCTGCCTCCAGCAACCTATCGGGCAGTGCATTCAAAATCCTAACCGTTATTCGAGTAAAAAGTTTTTTTTTCCTCGTGTTACTTCTGGTTCTTTTGCCAGTCCCTTAAATCTGTGTTCTCGGGTCCCTTCAGCCACTGGGAACTGTGCCTATTTATTTGTTCTACCTGAGCCCTTCATCAATTTAAAACACTGATTATGGCGACTAGGGGCTTTTCACAGTAACTTCATTGCAGTGTTAATGTAAGCCTACTTGTGACAATAATAAAGATTGTTATTATTATTAATAAAAATCCCCACTTAACCCTCTCTGCTCCATGGTGGAGAACCCCGGCCGGGATTCTCCCCTACCCGGCGGGGCGTGGTGTCCCGGCGTATTGGAGTGGCGTCAACCACCCCGGCGTCGGGCCTCCCCAAAGGTGTGGAATTCTCCGCACCTTTAGGGGCCAAGCCCTCACGTTGAGGGGCTAGGCCCGCGCCGGAGTGGTTGCCGCTCCGCCGACCGGCGCGAACGCCCTTTGGCGCCACGCCAGCCGGGGCCGAAAGGCCTTCGCTGGCCGGAGGAAGTCCACGCATGCGCCAGTGCGTCAGCGGCTGCTGACGTCATACCGGCGCATACGCAGGGGAGGGGGTCTCTTCCGCCCCCGCCATGGTGAAGGCCATGGCGGGACGGAAGAAAAAGAGTGCCCCCATGGCACAGGCCTGCCCGCCGATCGGTGGGCACCAGGGGGGGGGGGGGGGGGGGGGGGGAGGTCGGAGAATTCCGCCCCCAATTCTCCAGTCTCTCTTTGTAACCAAAGTCCTTGAAATCAAGTCCAATAAGGTGGGAAAGTGGAGTTGGGGATTATCATATCAGATCAGTCGTAATCTCATTGAATGGCGGAGCAGACTCGATGGGCCCAATGGCCTATACTTTTTCTCCCTCCTACCCCTTATGGTCTATTGATAATCTCTAAAGACTCCACAATTGCACAGCTGTGCCCAAACTAGTGTCATCCATAGGTTTGCCATAACCCCTAGGCTTTCGTACTCTTTGCCTCTGTTTCTAAAGCCCAGGATCCTATGCACTTTACCAATTGCTTTGTTAGCCTGTCCTGCCACATTCAACAACTGTGCCCAAATACACCCCTCACCCTGAATATCTCTGTTTTCCATTCACTTCCTTAATCTCTCCTTCCCTCTAATAAACAGTTGATATCATTCATTGGAATTTAAGAAGAGTGAGAGGGGAACTTTCATAGAAACTTACAAAAGGATTAGACAGTGTAGATTCAGAAAGAATGTTCCCGATGGTGGAGGAGTCCAGAATTACGGGTCGTAGTTTGAGGATAAGGGGTAAACCTTGTCGGACTGAGGTGAGGAGAAATTTCTTCACCCAGAGAGTGGTGAATCTGTGGAATTCACTCCCACAGAAAGTAGTTGAGGCCAAAACGTTGAGTAATTTCAAGAAGGAATTTGGTATCGCTCTTGGGACTAAAGGGATCAAGGGATGTGGGGGGGTGGGGGTCAGGGTATCGAACTTGATGATCAGCCACGATCGTAATGAATGGTGGAGCAGACTCGAAGGGCCGAATGGCCTCCTCCTGCTTATATTTTTTTATCTTTCTGTGTTTCACAATTACTGTTCAGAGAGCTGTCTTGCAATGCTGACAGCATCATGCCAAAATGAAAATAAATATACAAGACTTTGCTGTGACAAAATGCAATCAGCATTCTGGTCCTGTAATCAGCACTTTGAGTGACAATTCAAACTGACACAAATACTCACTGAATCTCCCCAATCTAGGTGAGGTGTAATTGAAGAGTGCAATATAATGATTTCAAAAAGCCATTGAGAAGACTAATTGAGTGGTGCAGGAAAGTGCGAGAGGAAGATTTACATTATATAGTCATGCTATAAACATAAAAGGCTTGTACTTAGAAAGCATCTTTATCCAGTTCTTAGCTCACTCGGCTAAATCGCTGGCTTTTAAAGCAGGCCAGCAGCACGGTTCGATTCCTGTATCAGCCTTGCCGGAATGTGGCGACTAGGGGCTTTTCACAGTAACTTCATTGAAGCCTACTCGTGACAATAAGTGATTTTCATTTCATTTCACAACTCGAAACATCGCGACACGCTTTACAACCAATTCATTAATTTTAAAGTGTGGTCATTGTTGTAGTACTTTACACTAACAGCAATTAAACAAATAGCCAGTTAATCTGTTTGCTCTCGGTAGAGGTGTAAATTTGGGCTAGGATTCCAGGAGCACAGTGGTCAGCACTGCTGCCTCACAGTGCCAGGGACCCCGTTCAATTCCAACCTCAGGTGACTGTCTGTGCGGAGTTTGCACGTTCTCCCCGTGTCTGCGTGGGTTTCCTCCGGGTGCTCCGGTTTCCTCCCACTGTCCAAAGATGAGCAGGTTAGGAGGATTGACCATGATGAATTGCCCCTTGGCCAAAGGCTAGGTGGGGTTACGAGGAGCAGGCAGGGAGGGGGTCTGGGTGGGGTGCTCTTTCGGAGGGTTGGTGCAGGATCGATGGGCCGAATAGTCTCCTTCCTCACTGTAGAGTATCTATGATTCACTCCCTGACGTGGTATCTTTTGTGTCCACTTCTCAGGGCAGACAGAGTCCTGGTTTAATGCCTCATCTGAACCGAAGGCTCCCTCAGTGCCACAGTGCAGGGTCAGCCTGGATATGGGAGCTCCCATCCTGGAGTGGAACTTGAACCCATGTACAGAGTTGAGAGTCAGAGTGCTATCACTGAGCCAAGCTGACAATTAAAGCAAGCGTTGAGGAAATCTACTCTTAAGCTGCATACTGTTGTATAGACAAGTTATGCCAAGACTTGAAAAGTTCAGTTTTTGATCACAAGATCATATCACAGCAGACATATCAGCATTCACAATGTAATTAGGATTAAGGTCTGACAGTGATTTCAAAGACCTGGGAGCAGAGATGGGGGATTAGTTGATGTAGTGAGCTTGAATTCTGCTTATCTTGTTGGAATGGCAATTTGCAGTCCTTACCTCTCTCGCTCTCCTGTCTCCCTCTCTCCTCTTTCTTCCCGCTCTCCATCTCTTCTTCTCCTCTTTCTCCTCTCTCTCTCTCACTTTCTCTCCTCTCTCTCTCTCACTCTCTCTCTCGCACTGTCTCTTCTCTCCCTGTCTGCCCCCTCTCACTCTCCTCTCTCTTCTCTTGAACCTTTCTCTCTCTCTATTCTCTCTCTGCTCCCTCTCCCTCACCCCTCTCTCCTCTCTCTCCAACTCCTCTCTCTCCAAAAGAGAAAATGTGGGAAAATCTCAGCAGGTCAGGCAGCTTTGACAAAGGGTCATCTGGACTTGAAACGTTGGCTCTTTTCTCTCTCTACAGATGCTGCCAGACCTGCTGAGATTTTCCGGCATTTTCTCTTTTGGTTTCAGATTCCAGCATCCGCAGTAATTTGTTTTTATCCAATATTCTCTCTCTCTTTCTCTCTCTCTCTCACACACACTATTTCTCTCTTTCTATCTCTCTCTCTCCTGTCACCAGGGGTACCATGTGCATCCACTTCCCACTGCAAGGGAGTTCAGGGCAGCAGGGTAGCATGGTGGTTAGCATAAATGCTTCACAGCTCCAGGGTCCCAGGTTTGATTCCCGGCTGGGTCACTGTCTGTGTGGAGTCTGCACGTCCTCCCCGTGTGCGTGGATTTCCTCCGGGTGCTCCGGTTTCCTCCCACAGTCCAAAGATGTGCGGGTTAGGTGGATTGGCCATGCTAAATTGCCCATAGTGTCCTAATAAAAGTAAGGTTAAGGGGGGGGGGGTTGTTGGGTTACGGGTATAGGGTGGATACGTGGGTTTGAGTAGGGTGATCATGGCTCGGCACAACATTGAGGGCCGAAGGGCCTGTTCTGTGCTGTACTGTTCTATATTTCTATATTTCTAACACTAACCTGGCACAAATTGGTAATCCCAAGCAGCAAACACAGAGAGTTAGCGGCAAGTTGGAAATGAGGCGCTGTGTTGATGCTATTCCGGGTGGCCAGAGTTACGGTGCTTTACTGGGGAGGGGCTTTGCTGTACAGTTTGTGGGTGAGGCTGGGCACCTGACATGGAAACATGCTTCGTTTCTTGGATCCAATGCTCCTCGCCCAAACGAGCATTAAATATTAATCAAAGAATGTGCTTAATGAGATGGTAAGAGTGGCACTGGAGAACCTCTGGCAGCATTCCAATTCCACTTGTCCATGATGTGTTCAGCAAGCAAGCTTTATCATAACAGTGTCATGGGCAAGCGGAAGTGACTTAACAAGATCATTATAAAAGGTGATAACACAAGGTGATATCTTACCTCTGCTACTGGACTGTGAGACCGATGTTGCAATCTGTGCTGGCTGAAGACCCAGCTTTTAGCAATCGCCCTGTGATACCAGTTTAAAGTAAAATTACAAATATAGGGGCAGGGGGCAGCACAGTAGTGCAGTGGTTAGCACTGTGGCTTCACAGCACCAGGGTCCCAGGTTCGATTCCCCGCTGGGTCACTACCTGTGCGGAGTCTGCACGTTCTCCCTGTGTCTGCGTGAGTTTAATCCGGCTGCTCCGGTTTCCTACGGCAAGTCCCGAAAGACATACTGTTGGGTGAATTGGACAATCTGAATTCTCCCTCTGTGTGCCCGAACAGGTGCCGGAATATGGCGACTAGGGGCTTTTCACAGTAACTTAATTGCAGTAAGCCTACTTGTGACAGTAAAGATTATTATTAATTATATGTTATCCTTAAACTGGGAAAAGATTTATGAAATACAGAATAAAAAATATGGGACATCTGCATATATATCTGCCACTGTATTTGTGTTATATGCAGGCAAGACTATCTAATATAGATGCCCACACTGGATTTTATTCTTACTTTGTGCTAAATTATAAGTCAAGTAAAACTGAATCAGTAGCCTGTTTTACATCTATAATAATAATAATCTTCATTGCCAGAAGTAGGCTTACTGCAATGATGTCACTGTGAAAAGCCCCTAGTCGCCACATTCCGGCACCTGTTCGGGTACACTGAGGGAGAATTCCCAGAATTTCCAATTCACCTAACAAGCACGTCTTTCGGGACTTGTAGGAAGAAACCGGAGCACCCGGAGGAAACCCACGCAGACACAGAGAGAACGTGCAGACTCCGCACAGACAGGGAATCGAACCCAGAATCCTGGCACTGTGAAGCCACAGTGCTCTCACCATTTTTATTGCCATTGAAGCCCCTTGGGAGGTTTCATGACATTGACGGCAAGATATGACTACAAGTTGTTGTTGCGATGTTAACTGAGGGATAACACTTAGCCAGCACACCAGGCAGAACGCTCCTGCTTTGCTTTGAGTAGAGCCCTTGGGATCTTTAACGTCCAGGGCCTCGGTTTAACTTTTCATTTTAAAGATGGCGGGCTGTATTCTCCCCCCCCCCCCGCCCCCCCACGCCGGATGGGAGAATCGCTGGGGCGCCGCGCGAATCACGCCACGCTGGCACGTGATTCTCCCACCCCCCCCCCCGAAAACAGCACCGTGCGAATCGCGCCGGGCCACTCGGAGAATCGCTGCAAGCGGGGAGCGGCGATTCTGCGGCCCGGATGGGCCGAGCGAATGCTCCGACATGACAGATTCCCGCCGGCGCCATCCACCCCTGGTCGCTGCCGGTGGGAACTGTGCGGGAAGGCTGGGGGGGTCTCCTTCACCGGGTGGGGGCCTCCGATGGGGTCTGGCCCACGATCGGGGCCCACCGATCGGCAGGCCGGCCTCTCCCCCCCCCCCCCCCCCCCCGGGCCTACCTCCTTCTGCGGCTGGCCCCAGAACACCGGCGCCATGTTGGTGAGGGGCCGGCGCGCGTAAGAAGTTTCCCGCGCATGCGCGGGTTGGCACGGCACCCATTTGGCGCCGCGTAGGGATGCTGGAGCGGCGTGAACCACTCCAGCGCCATGCTAGCCCCCTGTGGAGGCCAGAATAGGTCATTCCCTGGACCTGTTCGCGCCATCGTGAAATGCAACGGCGTTCACGATGGCGTGTGCACTTAGTCCCGGGAGCAGAGAATACCACCCGGCATCTCCGGCAGTGCAACACTCCTTCTAAACTGCACCAACCTATCTCAAGACATCTGCTGTCGGACTTGATTCCACAATCTTTTTATACTCCAACCACCACCTCCCCAATTTGCGATATGTAGTTCTGCAATATCTAATGCTCCTGTGTAATGCCTTCTATCCAGACCCATCTAACATTATCTGGGTCCATTCACATGATGTGGCTGTTGCTAGTTAGATCAGCATCTCTTGTCCGTCCCTAATTGCCCTTGAGAAGGTGCTGGTGAACCTCTGCGGTCCTCAGTGATGAAAACAAAGATACGGTCCTGCGAGGGAGGATGTTCTTGGATTTTGACCCAGTGACAGTGAAGGAACGGCCGATATATTTCCCAGTCAGGATGGTGAGCGGCTTGGATGGGAACTTGCAGGTGGTGGCGTTCCCATGTGTCTGCTGCCCGTGTCCCTTCTAGGTTTGGAAGGTTCTGTCGAAGGAGCCTCAGTGAATTGCTGCAGTGCATCTTGTAGGGGGCACACACGACAGCCACTGTGTGTGGCGGTGGAGGGAGTGAAAGTTTCAGACAGTGGATGGGGTGCCAATCAAGTGGGCTGCTGTGTACTTGGTGGTGTTGAACTCCTTGGGTGGTATTGGAGCTGCACCCTTCCAGGCAAGTGGGGAGTATTCCATTACACTTGTGTCTGATACACATGCATATAAGCAAAGCGGGATTCTCCTGAATCCTCGCGATGGCCCGATGCCAGTGTAAAATCCTCTGCACTTCCGGGGCTAGGCCGGCGCCGGAGGGGTTGGCGCGAGTTAGCGCATGCGCATAGTTGGTGCTGCGCCAACCGGCGCCAAAGGGCTGGCGCGAGTTAGCGCATGCGCAGAACCGCTGACGTGGTTCCGCGCATGCGCAGACCGGTGAGCATATTCTAGTGCATGCGCAGGGGGTTGTCTTCTCAGCATCGTCCATGGCGGAGCCCTACAGGTGACGGCGCGGAAGGAAGGAGTGCTCCCACGGCATAGGCCCGGCCGCAGATCAGTGGGCCCCGATCGCGGGCCAGGCCGCCGTGGGGGGCCTCCTCCCCCCAGGGCCAGATCCCCCCGCGTCCCCACAAGGACCTCACCAGCCTGCCTACCAGCCAGGTGCCGCCGTATGGGACCATGTCCAATCCACGCCAGCGGGACTGGCCAGAAACCGACGGTCACTAGGCCCATCGGGGCCCGGAGAATTGCCGAGGGGGGGGGTCGCTACCAACGGCCCCCGGCCGGTGCGGCGTGATCCCCTCCCCCGCCCGAAAACCAGAGCCGGAGAATACAGCAGCCGGCGTCAGAGTGGCGGGGCAGGATTCATGCCGCCCCCCCGGGGATTCTCCAACCCGGCGCAGGGTTGGAGAATCCCTGGTGTTTGGGATTGCTCTGGTTGGACTGTTTGTTGTACCAATTATGGTTGCAACCTTTTGCACATCTTGGCTTAATTTTGAAAGTACTTTTCAGTCTCCTGTGTGAAATGCCGGCAAATTATTACCCATCATTACACAATCCCACAAAAGGAAACCAACAGCTAGTTGCATTTATATAGCAGCTTTAATGGTGTGCACCAACCCAAGGCACTTCACATGTTCTTTGGTTTTGAACCAAGGCAGATAAGGAGCTATTAGAACAGGTGAACATAAACCTGGTCAAAGAGGGACGTTTTCAGGAGTGTTTTAGAGAGAGAGAGTTAAACACATGGAGAGGAGTGGGAATGAAGTTGAGGGCCAGTGACGTGGCTGTGATTAGTGGAGTGATGAGAGTGAGGGATGCACAAGAGGCCACAATCCATGCATGTGTCCAAATTTATCCCTGGTGTATAGAGAATGGTGCAAAGGTGATAGTGGCGCTTGCTACCATCCACCAGCATTACTTGGTGTGAAGCCTCAAGCTGTACTGTACCTGCACTGCAATTTCCCCAGTTAGGTCCAACTGAAACAGCCCATATAAACATGCTCTGTACTTTAATTTCACTGCAGGCTAAACATTGGGTTTGGCATCTTTGTCCAGATGCAATCCTTTCTTCCTCTATTTCCAAAATTCCCCATCTAGCTTTTGCCTGTGTCTGCCGCTTCTTCCTCTGTCCTAACACTTTGTTCTCACTCTCTCGATCCCTTTCTCTCTCTCTTCCCCCTCCCCCTTTGTGTATGTATCAGACACACACAAGTATGGTAAAGTAGGTGACACTTTCAACTGCACGCTGCATCCATTTGGCAGTTAGTGATTCTCTCCTCTTTGCTGCACACGTTCCCTCTTCTTCTTAACCAGAAGTGACAGATTCCTTAAATGTTTAATTCATTTTCCCACTTTCTGCTGTTGTCAGTGCATCCGTGCGTGCGTGCCTGTTTGAATTATTTGTTAGTCTGCATTTTCACCCCCCCCCCCCACAAACCCCAGTGCCTGGGACATTAACACATTGGGAGGGGAGGAATAGGATGGTGCGAGATTAAACAACACAGGGGAAGTGATCAGAACACAAGAGTCAATAACATCAGCAGCAGAAACTGTTTTCACTGACAGGAAAGTTGGTGAATAAAATAATAATCTTTATTGGTGTCACAAATAGGCTTACATTGACGCTGCAATGAAGTTACTGTGAAAAGCCCCCAGTCGCCACACTCCGTCCCCTGTTGGGGTACACAGAGGGAGAATTCAGAATGTCCAATTCACCTAACTATTTAGGACCATTGGCAAAACTCCAGGGTGGGGGGGGGGGGGGGGGCTGAAAGCAGCAACTTGTTACAGTCTGGAGTCCCCTGTCAGAAAGTGGGGTGGAAGCAGATTCTGTTGTGACTTTCAAAGCAGAATGAGGAGGTCCACTGGAAAAGGAAATGTTTAAAGAGTTATGGGGAAAGGAAAGGGGAGTGGAACTAATTGGACAGCACGAAGATCGAGCACAGGCTAGATGGGCTGAATGGACTCCTTCTGTACTGAATGATTCTGTGGCATTTATATAGCGTGCAGGAAAAAAAGCCCTGCATGCTTCGCACGGTCGCAATCAGCTAATTATTAACAACCAGACAAATGAGGAGATATTAGATCAAGTGATTGAAAGTTTGATGAAATAAGGTCTTAATGGGGGAGGGAGAGGCGGAGAGACCCATCACCATCTGATTCAATCTCCCTTGTTCTAATGTGTAAAAAGCACACACCCAGTGACTAACTCCATCCTAATTATCCTGGTTTAGCTCATTGGGCTAAATCGCTGGCTTTTAAAGCAGACCAAGCAGGCCAGCAGCACGGTTCGATTCCCGTACCAGCCTCCCCGGACAGGCGGCGGAATGTGGCGACTAGGGGCTTTTCACAGTAACTTCACTGAAGCCTACTCGTGACAATAAGCGATTTTCATTTTTTCATTTCAAATATTTCCAGCAAAGTTCTGATTGCAAAGCTATTTTGTTTTCACAAGGGGGAATCGGGCAGCGTCGGGTTTATTTATTACATTTCCCTTGGCCTTGAAGTTGAGCTGGGCAAGTTCCCATTCGCAGCAGTGGTTATTTGGAGTGTTTCCAACTGCTGGCGGACACCAGAGAGGTTCGCTGCTGAATTATTCGCTCCAAATAATAGTGCCAGGGCTTGTCAGGGCAGGTAGCACTAGGACCCAGCGGGTGCGGTTGAGATCCGCTCGGGGCTCTGAGGAGCTGCTCCTGTCAGCTGTGAACTGACTATTCACCTCGCTGCAGTTAGGGACACAACAAAAAGCTGCACTTATTAGCGCCTTTAACACAGCAAAACATTCAAAGCAGCTGCACCAGAGTGATTATTAGGTAAAGGTTAGCACCTAGCAACATAAAGAGATGGCAGGGCAGATGATCAAAAGCTTGGTAGGTTTCCAGGAGTCTTGGAACCATAGAATCCCTACAGTGCAGCAGGAGGCCATTCCCCCCATCGAGTCTGTACCGACCCTCTGAAGGAGCATCCTACCCAGGCCCACTCCCCTGCTCCTCCCCACCTACACATCCCTGGTCACTAAGGGGCAATTTATCATGGCCAATCCTCCAAACCTGCACATCTTCGGACTGTGGGAGGAAACCGGAGCACCCGGAGGAAACCCACTCACACAGGGAGAGAAAGTGCAGACTCCGCACAGACAGTGACCCAAAGCCGGAATTGAACTCGGGTCCCTGGCGCTGTGAGGCAGCAGTGTGCCGCCGTGCCGTCCCTGATACATCCTCCATCCCGCCAGCTGGTCAATGGGGTTTCCCGTTGCGGGCACCCCCACGCCATTGGACATCCCCGGGCATGGGTGCGCTGCCGACGGAACAGAGGGTCCCACCGATAGAGAATCCAACCCGGGAGATCCCAATGCTTGAGCACAATAAATAACCATTTTCAGCCAGAAGTGCTGAGTGGGTGATCCATCTCAGTCTCACCCAGAGGTCCCCAACATCACAGATGTCTTCAGCCAATACAATTCACGATACTACAAAGGCTATGGGTTCTGATAATATTCCACCAACAATACTGAAGGCTTGTTCCCCAGAACTTGCCGCATTCCTAGCCAAGCTGTTCCAGTGCAGCTACAACACTGGCATCTACCCGGCAATGTGGAAAGTTGCCCGGGTGTGTTCTGTACACGAGAAACAGGACAAATCCAACCCGGCCAATTACCTCCCTATCAGCCTACTCTCCATCATCAGTAAAGTGATGAAAGGGCCCATCGAGCGGCACTTACTCAGCAATGACCTGCACCAGGACCACCTGGCTCCTTACCGTAAGCAACATTGCCCCAAAATAGCCGCATGCACAAATAGCCATCTGTCAATTTTTATTCACGCATTTATGTTGATGTGGTAATCTCTATCAGAAAACAACATTCCATTTCTAGTTAATTATCGACATAAATCTCTCACTTTGTACACAAGTCTCTATCTGTGACCAGCTGCCTGGATGGGTCTATATATTTTATTCCTTATATATTTCCATGTTTGCACCAATCTCTGCCTTTTATTTCTATTGTTCCGCCGACCTTTATGTGTTTTTCTTTCGATGTAATGTGTGGGCTTGTGTCTGTCTGCCTCTCTATTTGTTCTCTCCTCTCTAACCTTAATTTTCAACTTTCTGGTTCAATGTGAATGTAGCTGTATGACATCGAATAAATAAAATATGCAACTGCCAGAAATCTAAATTTAACGGCAGAAAGTGCCGAGACGGCATCAGATTCACGAGCGTCTGGGAAAATCTGAGTCAGGTTATTGTGTTAGATGTACACCCGTTACCATCAGGGGAACAGTAGAACTATGGGTCTGTGCAGGCGTACAGTACAGTATGGGACAGGCCCACTCAGCCCATCCACGCAGTGCTAGCACCTTACTGGAGCGATCGAAAACAAATCCCACAGCCCCATGCTTTCCCTGTAGCCCTGAAGCTCCTTCGCCTTCAGTTACTTGCATTTAAGGAAATGCCTTCATCATAAGGACGCAGGAATATAGGAGAAGGGGTAGGCCATTCAGCCCTTCGAGCCTGCTCTGCCATTCAATAAGATCGCAGCTGACCTGATTGAGTCCCAACTCCGTTTGCCAACTGCCCACTCCACCACCCTTGGATTGGTTTATTGTCACGTGTACCGAGATACAGTGAAAAGTATTTTTCTGCGAGCAGCTCAAACAGATCATTTAGTGCATGAAAACAAAATAAAATAAAATAAAAAGTACATAAGAGGGCAACGACAGGTCCACAATGCAAACACATCGACAGTGGCATCGGGTGAAGCATACAGGGGTGTAGTATTAATCAAGTCAGTCCATAAGAGGGTCATTTAGGAGTCTGGTGACAGCGGGGAAGAAGCAGTTTTTGAATCTGTTCGAGCGTGTTCTCAGACTTTTGTATCTCCTGCCCGATGGAGGAAGTTGGAAGAGTGAGTAAGCCGGGTGGGAGGGGTCTTTGATTATGCTGCCCGCTTTCCCCAGGCAGCGGGAGGTGTAGAAGGAGTCAATGGATGGGAGGCAGGTTTGTGTGATGGACTGGGCGATGTTCACGACTTTCTGAAGTTCCTTGCAGTCTTGGGCCGAGCAGTTGCCAGACCAGGCTGTGATGCAGCCCGATAGGATGCTTGCTTTTCCGCATTCCCCCACCCTCATAACCCTTGACTCCCTTGTCTATTACAAAACCTGTCTGTCACTGCCTTGAATGGTGGCCTCAATTCTGTATTCCTGCTCCCCCCCTCACATAGCCCTTTACTCCCATGAAAAATGAAAAATGAAATGAAAATCGCTTATTGTCACAAGTAGGCTTCAAATGAAGTTACTGTGAAAAGCCCCTAGTCACCATATTCCGGCGCCTGTTCAGGGAGGCTGGTACGGCATGTCTATCTGTCTAACTCTATCTTGAACAAGTACATCACCCCGGCCTCCACTGCTGACCGGGGAAGAGGATTCCGTAGGCTAACGACCCACTGAGCAAAAAATAAATTCTCCCGATCCCAATCTTAATTGGTAGATGCTCCCATCACCATTGTCGGTGCTCCTCTCAAGTCTTTCAATTCAGTACAAGAAGCTTATTGAAGTGCAGGCATTTTTAAAATGTGAATTTACAATATTATGACAGCCTATTCCGTTCAAATGGTCCCTCTCATGTTTTATGCTCCACATGAACTATCTCCAGCCCACCTTTATCCCACCCTGTCAGCTCTTTCTGCCTTAAATCCATCAAGAACCAGAGGTCAGGAGAATTTTTTCTCGGAAGGTCACGAGCCTCTGGAACTCTCTTCCTCAAAAGACGGTGGAAGCAGTGGGCTGGATTCTCCGGTCCCCAACGCCTAAATCGCGTTCAGAGACCGGCCAGAGAATCCGAGTTCCTGACCAAATTGAGGGGGGGGGGGGGGGCGGCGCCGCTTTTGCCATGATCCGCCCCCTCCAAAGCAGCGCACTCTCCGCGTACGCTGCGCCACGTATCGACGGCCTCAGGACATTGCCTGAGGCCCGCCCCTCCCCCCCCCCCCCCCCCGCGATGCTCCGCCCCCCCCCCCCCGAGTGGCCGAGTTCCCGAAGGCGTGGGACACGTGTGGTCTCCCCCGTAGGGAACCCGGCGTGGCGGCTGCGGACTCAGTCCAGGGCCGTCACAGTTGGGAGAGGGCCGATCCGCGTGCAGGGGGGGGGGACATTATTCGGGTTGGGGGGCACTGTGGGGAGGGGTAGTTGGTCCGGGACACGAGGGCCGGCCGAACGGGGGGGGGGGGGGGGGCGACTATTTCGTGGGCCGGATCCACGAGCGGCCGGCGCCATGTAGCACGGCGTGGCTGCTGCAGGCCACCGCCATGCGGTCCCGGGGTGTATCGGTAGCTCGGGCTCTACGCTGCCGTCCTGCTAGCCCCCAGCAAAACGGGGAATCGGTGGCCGTTTTGCTCTATTTTTGTTCTGCCGTAAAACTCCACCGTTCCCACGCCGGCGTGGGGACATTGCCCCCAGAATCGGAGAATCCAGCCCAGTGTCTTTGAACATTGTTAACGCAGATTGGTTCTTGTTGAGCAAGGTTTGGGTTTGGGGGGGGGGGGGGGGGGTGAAAGGTTATCGGAGGTAGGTGCGAATTTGGGGTGGAGGTTACAATTATGATCTTATTGAAAGGTAGAGCAGGCTAGAGGGGCCGAGTGGCCCACTCCTGCTCCTGATTCCACTGGTTGTCTGTTAGCCTCTGGTCGTTTACCATGCACTTAGACGGACTCGCTACTATTTGGATGATTGCAAATTTGGTGCAAAGGCGCACTGCTTTCACGGTCGGGGCAGGGACAATATCAACTTAGAGGAGGAGGCAAGAGAGGTGAAAGGGCACGAGACCAGGATGTGCAAAGTGCGATTCAGACTATTTGATTGCTTGCAGGGTGAGCACGATCTGGTTGGCCCGAATGGCCATTTTCCTTACTGTTGCCTGCACGTATTCTTCCTGGGAATGTTCATTTTGCATACCACACAAGCAGTTGCCTTAATGATTGTTTTCTTTGAGTAAGGAGACTAGGTGAAAGACCAAAGCCCATTATGTTGAACACCACTCAGATTCATTAAGAAAATGAGGCGGTGAGAAACGATAATTATAAGGAGAGGCACGGGAACTATTCTGACTGCAGCAGAGAAGGCAGAGAGCAGATTTAATCGTGGGTTTTGAAATAATGACGGGTTTTTATAAGGTGAATAGGGAAAGACTATCCTCCGCTTGAAGAGACAGTGATGGGGGGTCATCAATGTAACAATGCCATGAGGGGGTGAAGAAAATTACATAATGTTCACAGAACAGGGGCAGGCCATTTGGCCCATCTAATGTGTGCTGTTGTTTATGCTCTTCCTGAACCAACTTTCATCTCCCTTCCCTAACTCTTATCTGCATATCCTGCTATTCCTTTCTCCCTCTCGTTCTGATCTAGCTTCCCCTTATTTGTATCTGTGTGCTTCACGCAGTTTGCTCCATTCATTGTGGTAGTGCGGTCCATGTTTTTGGTATCTCAATGGCTATGACTTGCCTGGATGAGTGCAGCTCCAGCAACACTTAAGAAGCTCAACACCATCCAGGACAAAGCAGTTGGTTTGATTGGCACCAATATCCATGCCCTCCACCACTGACGCGTAGTGGCAGCTGTGTGTACCATCTACAAGATGCACTGCAGCAACTCACCTTCGATACCACCTTCTTCTCAGTCAATGGTCAGCGAGGCCAAATGTAGTTCAATGGCAATAAATATGATACAGTTTAGCTATTGCTCCTGACATAAGAGCAGAAAATACTTGTTGTTTATTGTTATACTAGCATGGTAGCACAGTGGTTAGCACTGTGGCTTCACAGCGCCAGGGTCCCAGGTTCGATTTCCGGGTTTGGGTCACTGCTGTCTGTGTGGAGTCTGCACGTTCACCCTGTGTCTGCGTGGGTTTCATCCGGGTGCTCCGGTTTCCTCCCACAAGCCCCGAATGATGCGCTCGTTAGGTGAATTGGACATTCTGAATTCTCCGGCTGTGTACCCGAACAGGCGCTGGAGTGTGGCGACTAGGGGCTTTTCCCAGTAACTTCATTGCAGTGTTAATGGCATCCTACCTGTGGCAATAATAAAGATTAGTATTATTACGTATCAGTAAAGAGCTTGGAACTAATTAGCTTACGAATTGTTATGTGTAAATGTTCCGGGAGCTCACATTTCACAACTGGCACAAGAGGCTCATATTCGCAAGAGAGCCTGATCAAGCCAGTTCTTCGTTTGTACAGGACAGCATGGCAAAAATGAAACATATAAATCGCGTTTGGCGCGGGGCCAGAGAATCGAAGTTCCCGACCGAATTGTGCCCGACGCCGCTCCGGCGATTCTCCGTGCCCCGAAGAATTGCGCATCCGCGACTTACGCCGCATGGCTGGGGGGCCATTGGCAGAGACCCTCCCAGCAATGCTGCGCTCCCGACCGACCGAGTTCCAGACGACGTGGAACTTTCACGGTCTGGCCGGTCGGGACTCATGCGCGGTGGCTGCAGACTTAGCCTGCGGCCGCCCTGGTGGGAGGCGAGGGGATCGAGCACCGGGGGGGGCCGTACGGGCGGCCGGGGCAGCGGCGCGCGGCCTAGATTGGTTGTGTTGGTCCGCCGTCTGAGTCTGCCGTGGCACTCCGCGCGGCCACTGGAGGCCGCTGCCGTGCGCATGCGGACTCAGAACGTGAGGTGCGGGGGTCTGTATCCGCAGCCAAAGCTGTGTAAAGCTCCCCTGCTAGCCCCCCAGAATGTAAGTGGGTCGCCTTTCATTTTTTTCAGGAAACTGGGGAGTGCAACGCCCGCGTTTATTCGCCGGCGCGGGGGACATAGCTCCATTTTGGGAGAACCCAGCCCCACAAGCTTAAAAATGACTGAAATCAGGGCCAGGATTTTCCGAGTTCCCCACCCCACCTCTGCTGGCGAGAACCGAGAGTTTGGCACTCAGCCAAAATTCCATTCCCTGCAGCGGGATGGGAGAATCCCTCCGGCGGGAACGGACGGAGAATTCCAACCCAGGGTTCCACAAGGCAACAGGCCGCAGAGCCGTGCTCAGCAGGTCGGGTGGCATCTATGAAGAGTGAGTTAGTGAGAGAGACAGAGTTAACATTTTGGTTTGAAGACCTTTTATCTGTGCCCCATGACTTGGCCCAGCGCCGGGTGTAGTAAATACACCACAAGCCATTTTTCTCACATTGTTGCCAGGGGGAAAAGCCATAACGATGCATTTCAATGAAGCCGACAGCAGAGAATTGGACGCTTGTAATCATCAGATCCCTTTTATGGTTTGAAGCATTTGCCAAAAATAAGTCCTTTGTGTTTTATTGGGTAACCTGGACATGCCTCAAAGTTGGTCCCAAAGAAGAGTCACATTCAACTGGAAACGTTAACTCTGTCCCTCTCTCCGCAGACACTGCCAGACCAGCTCAGCTTTTCCGGCACTTTCTGTTTTTATTTCCGAACGGCAGCACGCACAAACATAAAATGGCGGAGCAGGCTTGAAGGGCCGAATGGCCTCCTCCAGCTCTTATTTTGTCAATGTTTCTGTGCTTTCAATGCCCAGTATTGTGCTTTTATTTCAACGCTTCAAATTGCTCGTCTTGCAACAGATTACTCTGAAGTGCAATGTGCGATATTTTTAAAGAATAAGCTCGCAGCCCACACAAAGCCACCAACGTAGCGGCGTCGCCTTGTCCGGCTTGGTGTCGGGGTGAGGCTGTCGCTCGAAATCAGCAGGACGAGATCCAGGTCTCCATATTTAAATGACCCTAACGGCATATTTAAATATCTGTTCGCCGGATTCACCTGGTGTCCGGGACTCAGGGGCTGTGCCCAGGAGGCCTCGCCAGGACGGCGTTTATGGGCGGCGCGGTAGCACAGTAATTAGCACTGTTGCTTCACAGCGCCAGGGTCCCGCGTTCAATTCCAGCTTGGGTCACTGCCTACGCGGAGTCTGCGCGTTCTCCCCGTGTCTGTGTGGGTTTCCTCCGGGTGCTCCGGTTTCCTCCCACAAGCCCCAAAAGGCTTACTGAATGTGGCGACTAGGGGCTTTTCACAGTAACTTCATTGCAGTGTTAATGTAAGCTTACTTGTGATACTAATAAAGATTATTATTAGTACTGGTCCACACAAACCTGGACCAGGTGTAACGGCACCTGGGAGGATCTCCATTGGAGATCCCCGGGTGGTCGGGGACAGGGCAGGGTGGCATCCTGACTCTTCCCACGGGACCTGGGTATATTGGCACTTCCAGCCTGGCAACCTGGCACACACACCTGAACCCTCCCCCCCCACTATTTAATTTGAAGCCTTATCTACAGCCCTCGATTAGCTCGTGGCTCAGGTAGTACTGCAGGGATTATTAACTTATTGGTTCTGCTTTGTAATTTAGCCCCTAGCTGCTCTTACTCCTTCAGCAGAACCTCTATCCTTGTTCTACCTATGTTGTTGGTGTCTACGTGGACCATAACAACTGGATCTTTACCCTCCCACTCTAAGTCCCTCTGCAGCCCAGGTGGGATATCCCAAACCCTGGTACCAGGAAGGCAACACAACCTTTGGGATTCTCGATCCTGGTCACAGAGAACAGTGTCAATGCCCCTAACTATACTATCCTCAATTATGACTGCATTTATTTTATCTCTGCCCCCCTCCACCGTGCCCCCCCACTTGAATGGGTCCCTGTAGCACGCTGCTGTGGTCAGTTTGCTGATCCTCCCCACAGTCCCTGCTCCCATCCACGTCGGGAGCAAGAATCTCAGACCCGCTGGAGAAGGACAAGGGCTGAGGATCCTGCAACCCTACCACCCGGGTCCCTCTACCTACCTCACCCATAGTCATACTTTCCAAGGTACTTCATAGGATTTGGCAATATGAGGACAGATTGCAAAAGCTTAGTCAACGGGGGCAGGTTTTAAAGGGAAAGTGTTGGGAGAGGTGGAAAGGTTTAGGGAGGGAATTCCAGAACCTCGGATGCTGAAGGCACAGCCGCCAATGTCGGAACGATGAACGAGGGTTTTGGGTCAGAGGAAGTGACAGAGATCAGAAATGGTGATGCCATGGAGGGATTTAAAATCAAGGATGGGAATTTCAACATTAAATTGTTGCTTAACCAGAAGCCAGTGGAGGTTAACAAGCAAATTAATTGATCTCCCATGTCACTAGCCATGGACTGACCTCATTAACACTACACCCCTGTATGCTTCACCCGATGCCAGTGCTAATGTAGTTAGATTGTGTACCTTGTGATGCCCTATTATGTATTTTCTTTTATTTCCTTTTCATTTCATGTACTTAATGATCTGTTGAGCTGCTCGCAGAAAAATACTTTTCACTGTCCCTCGCTACACGTGACAATAAACAAAATAAACAATAAATAAATAATAAACAATGGGATGTACAAATGAAGCTTAATTTTCCAAACTGTTCCAGCTGTTCAACATAGGATGACGTAGCATGTACAGCACAGAAACAGGCTGTTTGGCCCATCCAGTCTACCCGAGCCACTTTCTATCTTTCCTCACCTAAATCTATCACCGTAACCCTCTGTTCCCTTCTCCGGACTTCATATCTCTATCTTCCTGCTAAATGCACCTGTACTCTTCCACCGCACCCTGTGGTAGTGAGTCCCACTACTCACCTTCCTTTGGGAAAATAAGTTTCTCCTGAATTCCTGGTTGGATTTCTTAGTGACTTTCTTATACTGAGGGCCTCTGGCAATGCTTTACTCCCGGTGTTTGACAATGGGATTTCCCATGGAAGCCACCCCACTCCAGGGAAACCTGCTGCCGGCGGGAGAATTCCGGTCGCTGTCTCAGGCGAATCTTCACTATTGTGAAGAAGGGAACGGGTGTTCTCCACGGAGCCCTGATCCGATATTTATCCCTCAATCAACATCGTTAAAATCTGGTCGTTATCATACTGCTGGATTTGTTTTTGGGTCTTGCTGTGCACAAATTGGCTGCTGCGTTTCATATGCTCAACAGCGCCTACACGTCGGAAGTACATCATTGGCTGTAAATTGTCTTGGGATGTCCTGATCTCGGGAACGGTGCGAAATAAATGCGAGTTATATTCTCTCTGTGTAACTATCCGGGTAGGCTGTTCTGAACGATCTGTTTTGTCTTTGGTCCTCACGCAGGTTTTAAGGAGAGTGCGTACGCTTACGCCATTGCCGCTGCGGGAGTGGTTCACGCTGTCTCAAACGCCTGCAGCCTGGGCAAGCTGAAAGCCTGCAGCTGCGACGACAAGCGGCGGGGCGACGAGGAGGCGTTCCGCCTCAAACTCAACCGTCTCCAGCTGGAGGCCCTGAACCGGGGCAAGGGCATGGTGCACGGGGTACTGGAGCCCCTGCCCGGCGACCTGCCGGGACCCCAGGACTCCTGGGAATGGGGTGGCTGCAGTCCCGATGTGGACTACGGTGACAAGTTCTCCAGGGACTTTCTGGATTCGAGGGAAACCTACAAGGACATCCACTCGCGGATGAGGCTCCATAACAATCGGGTGGGGCGGCAGGTGAGTGTCAGCATTGATGACGCACGCTCTCTCATTGTCCTTCTCGCTAAATTAGCGAACACTCCTTGCACACTGCAAAAACAGCAAAGGGATACAGGGTAACAGCGAGGAACCTGATTTAGGGCTGGCAAGCTAGAAGGTCCCGGTTTGGATGCACAGAGTTACATGGAATATGCAGCCCAAAAACAAACTAATTAACTCCGTTGTGTTTGTGTTCACACTTTGCTTGAGACTGCACATTCCAGCTACTTCACCTCAGCTTTTCAGCGTAACTTTATCCTCTTCGGTAGCAATGTACGGAAGCAGGTTATTATTTGAATGGGTGTAAATTGATAGAGGTGGACACACAGCGAGACCTTGGTGTCCTCGTGCATCAGTCGCTGAAAGTAAGCGCGCAGGGCAGGCAGTAAAGAAGGCAAATGAAATGAAATGAAAATCGCTTATTGTCGCGAGTAGGCTTCAATGAAGTTACTGTGAAAAGCCCCTAGTCGCCACATTCCGGCGCCGGTCCGGGGAGGCTGGTACGGGAATTGATTTACCATCAATTATACGCGAGGCGAGCGATTTACCAAAGTCTGGCTTTAATTGACTAGAACACAGCTCTGCGATCGTCTACAATGGAAAGGGACGATCGTCAGGCGTCTGACCATTTATACCTCGTTAATAGAGGCGTGATTAACTCAGCCTCTCGGCCAATCAGTCGAGAGTCACATGACCGACCAGGGCCAATGGTAAGCCGACTTTCTGGCCCAATGGCAGACGAGTATGCAGATCATATCACCACAGGAATCGAACCGCGCTGCTGGCCTGCCTTGGTCTGCTTTATAAGCCAGTGATTTAGCCCAGTGTGCTAAACCAGCATTGGCCTTCATAGGGAGAGGATTTGAGTACAGGAATCGAGATGTTTCACTGCAATTGTATAGGGCATTGGTGAGGCCACACCTGGAGTATTGGGTGCAGTTTTGGTGTCCTTATCTGAGGAAGGATGTTCTTGCTATGGAGGGAGTGCAGCGAAGGTTTAGCAGGCTGATTCCTGGGATGGCGGCACTGTCATATAAGGAGAGACTAAATCAGTTAGGATTATATTCATTGGAGTTTAGAAGAGTGAAAGGGGATTTCATAGAAACTTACACAATTCTAACAGGATTAGACGGGGTAGATTCAGAAAGAATGTTCCCAATGGTGGGGGGAGTCCAGAACTAGAGGTCATACTTTGAGGATTAGGGCTAAACCTTTTAGGACTGAGGGGAGAAGAAATTTCTTCACCCAGAGAGTGGTGAATCTGTGGAACTCACGACCACAAAACGTAGTTGAGGCCAAAATATGTCATTTCAAGAAGGAATTGAAAATGAAATGAGATGAAAATCACTTATTGTCACGAGTAGGCTTCAATGAAGTTACTGTGAAAAGCCCCTAGTCGCCACATCCCGGCGCCTGTTCGGGGAGGCCGGTATGGGAATTGAACCATGCTGCTGGCCTGCCTTGGTCTGCTTTCAAAGCCAGCGATTTATCCCAGTGTGCTAAATTAGATATAGCTCTTGGGGCTAAAGGGATCAAGGGATATGGGGGAAAGTTGGGATCAGGGTATTGAACTTGATGATCAGCCATGATCATAATGAATGGCGAAGCAGACGAAGGGCCGAATGGCCGCCTCCTGCTTCTATTTTCTATGTTTCTATCCCCTAATCTCTCACGCACTCATCTAGTTTCCACCTCAGCATCTAAAGTAGTTGCCTCAGCCACTTCCTGCGGTTACAGGTTCCACATTCCCAGAGAATGGCTGCAATTGCAAGTACATGGCCCCTAGTTTTCGATCCTTTCACAAGTGGAAAAAAAGTGCGTCGCAAAGTCAAGGGAAATTAGGGATGGGCAACAAATGCTGGCCCGACCAGCGACGCCCACATCCCACAAAATAATATTTCAAAATCTGTCTTTGACTAAGCTTCTGACCACCTGCTCTGCTATCTGCTTCGATGTGTCTGTGTCAAACCGTCTCTGATAATCCTCCTCGGGATGTTTTACGACCCGTCAAGGTGCTTTTTAAGCGTGGGTTGTTGTTATTCCTTTCAGTGCAATGCGCTGCATTCTGCTTCCCCTTTGAAATAAGACTGCTGACTGGATTGATCTGCCTCTGTGTAAACACAAATGTTCTGCCTTTTGGAGGCTCACATGCTGAAACTGGCCTTGCCAGCGTTTGCTTGCTCCTATACGTTTGCCCGGCACATTTGATTTCACAATATTGCCTTTGTCGGCTTGCTGCAACGCCGGGTCAGTAAATCATCCCCTTATTTTTTTTGCGCAGCGAATAACCAAAATCCTGGGTCGGATTCCCATGCTGGCGGAGGGCACTCCCGTCGCTCGTCAATGCGATTTGTAACCGCCCCACGTTGCCGGGAATCCCGTGGGCCGGGGTGTGCGCTGCCAGTGGGAACAGGGAATGTCAACCCCCCCCCAGAGAATTCCAGCTCATGTGCCTCTGCACGAAAGCAAAAGGTTATAGAGCTGGAACATTAAAGTGAGATCCAGTAGGGTAGCACGGTGGCACAGTGGTTAGCATTGCTGCCTACGGCGCTGAGGACCCGGGTTCGAATCCCGGCCCTGGGTCACTGTCCGTGTTGAGTTTGCATGTTCTCCCCGTGTCTGCGTGGGTTTCACCCCCACAACCCAAAGACGTACAGGTTAGGTGGATTGGCCATGCTAAATTGCCCCTTAATTGGAAAAAATAATTGGGTACTTTAAAAAAAAAGTGGGATTAAGCTAAATAGCATTGGCTGGGGCAAGCTGAATGGCCTCTTTCTGTGCCATAAATGTTCTATCTTTTTAACTAACCTGTACCTCAGCACTTGGAATTGATACTAACTCTCGTTACTCTGGAATGCCTCAGTCTCAGCTATTGTCCAGGCTGCTCGACAGATAGAAAGACTGGCATTTCTTTGTTTAATTCTTTCATGGGATGTGGGATGTCCCTAATTGCCCTTGGGAAGGTGGTGGGCCACGTGGTGTGGGGTGATCCACTGTGCTGTTAGGGAGGGAGTTCTGAGATTTTGATTTATATGGAATGTAATCACTGGGCGTGGCAAGAAACGTTAACGAATGAAGTACGTTTGAGGAGCAGTCATTGTTGTAAAGTTGGAAGCATGGCAACCAATCGGTGCACAGCAAGCTCCCACAAACTCCGTTTTTGTGATGTTAATTGAGGGATAAATATTGGGCAGGACACCAGCCGGAATTCTCCGACCCATTGTGATTCTCTTTCCTCGCCGGCAGTGCACTCCCGTCATCAGGTTTTGCGTAGGGTGGTTACGATGGGAAATTAACAATCAGCGGGAAGGTGGAATCCCACTGCCCGCGATCAGCACGCGGCTGCCAGTCGGGAGAATCTCGCCCCAGGGGTGCCATCCCGGCTCATCTTCCAATCAGTGCCTTGGGATCCTTTATATCCACCCGTGAGGGCCGAAAGTGGCCTCATTTTAACGCCTCATTCAAAAGGACAGTACCTCTGATGATGCAACAACCCCTCAGTATGGCACTGGAGTGTCAATCTGCATTTTGTTTGTGCCCAAGCCCCTAGAGTGGGACTTGAACCCAGAACTTTGCTGCACGGAGACAAGGGTCCTGCCAACTGTGCCAAGCTGACACAAACGTTACACACGCTGCCCAGCACCTCATCAAACAATGGTGCAACGTTGGAAATCACGTTTTCCATTTGTAGTCTGAACTGGATTAGCATCTCTTTCAACCGGACCCGCATGCACTTCTCCAATCATTCACAAGTGGACTGAATTATCATAGATTATCTTAGAATTTACAGAGCAGAAGGAGACCATTCGGCCCATCGAGTCTGCACCGGCTCCTGGAAAGAGCACCCTACCCAAGGTCAACACCTCCACCCTATCCCCATAACCCAGTAACCCCACCCAACACTAAGGGCAATTTTGGACACTAAGGGGCAATTTAGCACGGCCAATCCACCTAACCTGCACATCTTTGGACTGCGGGAGGAAACCGGAGCACCCGGAGGAAACCCACGCACTCACGGGGAGGATGTGCAGACTCCGCACAGACAGTGACCCAAGCCGGAATCGAACCTGGGACTCTGGAGCTGTGAAGCAATTGTGCTATCCACAATGCTACCGTGAAGATCCGATAAGGCGAGGTACAAATTGTTACGCTCATTTATTTTCCACGCAGCCAATGAACCTACCAAGTGATAATCACAATCACTAAAATATTAGCTTTGTTGAACTTCTTACAAACAAGGAAATGGGTTTTAAGACCATAAGACCACAGGACACAGGAGCAGAATTAGGCCACTCAGCCCATCGAGTCTGCTCCGCCATTCAATCATGGCTGATATTTTCTCATCCCCATTCTCCTGCCTTCTCCCCATAACCCCTGATCCCCTTATTAATCAAGAACCTATCTATCTCTGTCCTAAAGACACTCAGTGATTGGGCCTCCACAGCCTTCTGCGGCAAAGAATTCCACAGATTCACCACCCTCTGGCTGAAGAAATTCCTCCTCATCTCTGTTTGAAAGGATCGCCCCTTCAGTCTGAGATGGTGTCCTCTGCTTCTAGTTTCACCTATAAGTGGAAAAATCCTCTCCACGTCCACTCTATCCAGGCCTCGCAGTATCCTGTAAGTTTCAATAAGATCCCCCCTCATCCTTCTAAACTCCTAGACCCAGAGTCCTCAAACGTTGTGAACCTCCTCTGGACCCTTTCCAAGACCAGCGCATCCTTCCTTAGGTACGGGGCCCAAAACTGCTCACAATACTCCAAATGGGGTCTGACCAGAGTCTGTACAGCCTCAGAAGTAGCTGTTTAGCTCACTGGGCTAATCGCTGGCTTTGAAGGCAGACCAAGGCAAGCTAAGCAGCACGGTTCGATTCCCGTAACAGCCTCCCCGAACAGGCGCCGGAATGTGGCGACTAGGGACTTTTCACAGTAACTTCATTTGAAGCCTACTCGTGACAATAAGCGATTTTCATTTTCAAGTACATGCCTGCGTAAAACAGGCAACCAGTGCGATTGAACCATGGGACCTATGTCCCGTAGCAAGCGTGTTTAGCTGCGTATTTCCTGGCCCTCGCAGCACCGAGAAACGCAATGATATCTATTGCGACTCCGGTTAGATATGGGGCCTCAGCGGGGAATATGCAGCCGAGGCCGCACCTGGTCCCATTCCCTGCACTGAGGAGGCCGGGCCGCTGAAACTCCTCAGCATAGGGAGCGATAAAATGGCGTCCCAATCTCTCAAGCCCCCGATTCAAGCCCAACTCACTGTAAGGGGGCTCCCCGAGCTCCCCTCACCCGTCCACACTCCCACAGGGCACTCCTCGGCCTGATCGCTGCCACACAGAAAATGCCAGCTTGGCACCTTGACAGTGCCAGGTTGGCACCCAGATGGCACCGCTGGGGTGGTACTCTGGCACCGCCAAGGTGCCACGCTGACATTTTTTGCAGGGTGTTGATTGGACCGAGAGTGCAGGAGGGGGGACCCAATTATAGTGAGTTGGGGCTTGGGGAGTTTCATGAGATTGAGACACATTAACCCTGTTTGGCCCTGTTCTCATTCTGTTGAACCTGCGCTGTATCCTATCCAAGGCAAACATAGACTTCCCAAGGAGCGGTGCCTGGAAGTGAACACAGTTTCTCCAGATGGGATCCTGTAGAACTGAAACTTAACTCCCTCAACTTTGTAATTGGATTAGGGGAGGTTGCAGAAGAGATTTACAGCCATGTTGTCAGGACTAGAAAACTGCAGCTATGAAGACCGATTGGATCGGCTGGAAATGTTCTCCTTGGGACAGAAGAGGCTGAGGGGAGATTTGATAGAAGTGTGGAAAATTGTGAGGGGCCCGGATAGTGAGGATGGGAACGGCCTGTTTAATTTAATGATTCAGGGTCCAGGATTCTCCGATCCCGTGGCCAAGTTCTGACGCCGGCGTCAAAAGTGGCGCAAGCCACTTCGGCGTCAACGGGCCTCCAGACCCAGGCATTCACCCCTTCCTAGGGGGCTAGTACGGCGGCGGAGTGGTGTCCGCTCGAAAGTCAGCACGCCAAGGCCAGCCCGGGTCCACGCATGCGCACCACGGCCGGCGCGATTCCACGCATGCGCGTCATGAGTCTCTGCCGATGCGAGTCTGCGCATGTGCATGGGTTCCGGTCTCCCCAGGCAATATGGCGGAGCCCTACAGGGTCCCGGCGCGAAGGAACATAGCCCCCCCCCCCCCAGAATTAGCCCGTCCGCCGATCGGTAGTCCCCGATCGTGGGCTAGACCACCGTGTAGGCCCCCCCCCCGGAGTCAGATTCCCCCCCGCCCCCCCCCCCCCACTAGGGCGGCCCCTGCAGCCAGAACTCCGAGGTCCTGCTGGGTGAGACCATACCTAACCCAGGGTGGCGGGACTCGGCTGAACTCGGCGGGCACTCGGCCCGCTTTCAACGGCCACCGACCGGCACGGCGGTGACCCGGCGGCCGCAGGAGAATCGGCGCCGGAGAATAGGCGGCCCGACGTCGGAGCGGCGTGGCGTGATTCCCGCCCCCCCCCCCCCCCCCACCGGCAATTCTCCGACCTGGCACGGGATTGAGGAATCTGTGCTTTAAACTTCCTACGATTCTGGGTATTCCCGTCACCTTGACATTAACGCATTCATTTAAAAATAATTCTTTGTGATTCTTTTAAATTAGCATACAGAGAATTCTATTTAAATGCGTTAAAGTTTGCATCTGCGAAAGTTCCTCCTTCCCCATGCTGCCTGTGCATTGCATCCAAGGCTGCGTAGTGACAATTCTACTGCAACAATTAGACAGGAATAATCATTAGCATAAATTTGGACCTATTGGTATTTAATCAAATAAATGTTGAGCCCCTGCCTGGATGAGATTAACCGGAGTGTCCCAGTCAGTCTCCCACTCGGATCGTCACCTGCTTCCTCTTCTTTTGCTGATTTTCTTTCCCATTTTATTTTTTTTTGAAGGTTTCTGCCATCAACCTCAGACCCACCCTCTGGTTCTCACGCTGCCCAGCCCTGTTAAAAGCAGTAATTAGTTGCTGTCTGCTGCTCGGTAACAGATGTTGAGTGTGCAACCCATTAGGAACTTCAAAGAGACGGGAAGCAGAGAAATGCTCTGCCCCTTCCTTCCAAGTCCCGAACTCACGAGCTGTTTCTCAAGGCTGGGGAGTCACACAGAAACGCAGGCGCACACACACACACACACACACACACACACACACACAAACAGATGCCCACACACAGACGTGCGCGTACGACACACACAGACACACAAACACATGCAGGCACACACATGCGCGCACACACACGTGCTCCGATATAATAATAATAAGCTTTATTGTCACACGTAAGCTTACATTAACACTGTTACTGTGAAAATCCCCTAGTCGCCACATTCCGGAGCCTGTTCGGGTACACAAAGGGAGAATTCAGAATGTCCAAATCACCTAACAGCGCATCTTTTGGGAGGAAACCGGAGCACCCGGAGGAAACCCACGCAGACACGGGGAAAACGTGCAGACTCCGCACAGACAGTGACCCAAGCCGGGAATCGAACCCAGGTCTCTAGTGCTGTGAAGCCGTAGTGCTAAGCACTGTGCTACCATGCCACCCTTATACATCGCTGTACGCACAGGCACAGACATAAACACACACGTGCATGCACATTCAAACATTTAGACAAACACAGATGCAAATGAACACACACAAACATGCAAACACATTCATAACCATATGGATGCACTCAGATACACATTCACACCACATTGACACAGGAAGCACATTTTATTTAATTCGTTCATGGGACATGGGTGTCGTAAGTTGTGTCAGCATTTATTGCCCATCCCTAATTGCCCTTGAGGGGGCAGTTAAGAGTCAACCACGTTGCTGTGGGTCTGGAGTCACATGTAGGCCAGACCGGGTAAGGATGGCAGATTTCCTTCCCTAAAGGACATTAGTGAACCAGATTAAGAAGATGAATTTTAATGATTATTTAGTATATAAGTATTGATTGAACTGATGAGACCTCAGCTGCATTGACATCTTTCCCGTCCATTATAATAACGGCTGGATTCTCTGGTCCCAAGGTGGCGTGCCGTTTGCTGGCGGTGGGATTTTCTCCTCCCGCCAATTGTCAATGGGATTTCTTCCCATTGACGCCCACGGACTGGGATGTGCTGCTGGCGGGAACAGACGGCAGGATTCTGTGATCCTGAGGTTAGCTTTTGACGCCATCGGAAACGCCGTTGTGTTTCCCGACGGCGTCAACGCGGCCTCAGGAAACGCCGGCGTAGTGGCTCCCTTCTCCGCACCGGACCCGGTGCAACAGGGCTAAAGGAGCCGGCGCGGAAGAAAGGAGGCCCTCAGCATGAGAGGCCGGCCCGCCGATTGGTGGGCCCCGATCGTGGGCCAGGCCACAACAGAGCCCCCCCCCCAGGGTTGAACCCCCCCCTTCCCCCCCACAGGCTACCCCCGGACCCTTCCACGCCGAGGGTCTGCCAGCTGAGAGCAGGTGAGAACGACGCCGGCGGGCTCGGGTTTTTTGCTACGGCCGCTCAGCCCATCCCGGGCCCAGAATCGGCGTTATCCCCAACCAGCGACGCGCCGACCACGGCAGCGCCAATAGCGCTGATTATCCTCTCTGCGGAGAGTCGCGTCCCGGGTCGGCGTGGCGCGATTCGTGCCGGTCACGGTGATTCTCCGGCCTGGCCCCGGGGCTGAGAGAATCCCGCCCAGGGAATCCCAGCGCCGGAGAATTTTAGCCTAAATTCAGCTAGCCCGTTTCAGCTATGCCACTGTGGGACTCATTCCCTTTCTGCTTATTTTTTAAAAATTAATTTACGGGAGGTGGGCATCGCTGGTTAGGCTGGCATTTATTGCCCATCCCAGGGCAGCACGGTGGCCTAGTGGTTAGCACAACCGCCTCACGGCGCTGAGGTTCCAGGTTCGATCCCGGCTCTGGGCCACTGTCCGTGTGGAGTTTGCACATTCTCTCCATGTCTGCGTGGGTTTCACCCCCACAACCCAAAAATGTGCAGAGTAGGTAGATTGGCCATGCTAAATTGCCCCTTAATTGGAAAAAATAATTGGGTAATCTAAATTTATAAAAAAAAAAATGTATTGCCCATCCCTAGTTGCCCTTCAGAAGGTGGTGGTGAGTTGACTTCTTAAACCGCTGCAGTCCCTGAGGTGTAGGTACACACACTGTGCTGTTAGGGAGGGAGTTCCAGGATGTTGCCGACTGCTTCTTACTGCTGCAGTCCGGTATCACACAGGAGGCCTCACAGAATTGTTACAGTGCAGAGGGAGGCCATTCGGCCCATCGAGTCTGCACTGGTTCCTGGCTCGCCATGTGAGCGATTTCCAGCCTGGGGGCTGGGTTTGGATTTGGATTTGATTTATTGTCACATGTACCGAGATACAGTGAAAAATATTGTCCTGCGTCCAGTCCAGATAGATTGTTCTGTACATGAAAAAGAAACATAGGACATACATAAATACACAATGTAAATACATAGACACAGGCACTAAATGGGTAGCACTGTGGCTTCACAGCACCAGGGTCCCAGGTTCGATTCCCGGCTTGGGTCACTGTCTGTGCGGAGTCTGCACATTCTCCCCGTGTCTGCGTGGGTTTCCTCCGGGTGCTCCGGTTTCCTCCCACAGTCCAAAGACGTGCAGGTTAGGTGGATTGGCCATGCTAAATTGCCCTTAGTGCCCAAAAAGGTTAGGAGGGGTTATTGGGTTACGGGGATAGGGTGGAAGTGAGGGCTTAAGTGGGTCGATGCAGAGTCGATGGGCTGAATGGCCTCCTTCGGCACTGTATGTTCTATGTCTATGTTTCTATGTTGGCATCGGACGAAGCATATGCAGTGTACTACTACTCAGTCGAGAGGATGGGTGGAGAGATCAGTTCAGTCTTTAGACGGTCATTCAGGAATCTGCGAACTGCGGGGAAGAAGCTGTTTTTGAACCTGTTGGCGCAAGTTCTCAGACTTTTGTATCTCCTGTGTAGCCACCTGGGATGGCCACTTGCAGCACACAAAATGGACGCTCACAAAGAATGTAGGGAACTGTGGACAACGCTAGAAAACAAGCAGGCACAGAGCCTGAATGTATATTCGGGAAGCAACTCCCAGATGGAATCAAAACTATAGGTCGATTAGCATATTGATGGCCCATCTCCGGGAAACAAAGGACTAACACTCAGGTAGTTATGATGTGAGGAGCAGTGCTCCGAAAGCTAGTGTTTGAAACAAGCCTGTTGGACTTTAACCTGGTGTTGTAAGACTTCTTACTGTGCTCAGGTAGTTGATACTATTGCAGACATCCCAGCGCCAGAAAGACACAAACAAAGCCAGGCCAACGGCCACCTAAGACACGCCCAGCCATCAGGGCACCCACCCCTTGGTTAAAATCGATAACAATGATCGAGAAGCGGCCCAATTAATTGGGGCCAAGTTTAAGGCCCGCCCAAAAGCACGCGAAGCCCCTCCGGGTATAAGAAGGATCTCCCACGAGAGATTCGCTCTCTTGTATGTTCCTTGCATTGAAGTCAGTGGAACTTTGTAGTTTCCAATTGGAGGTGAAGCCAAGAAGAACCTGGGCCAGCTGCCCCCTTCGCAAACGTGGCACGGCGTCACATTTCACAGAAACGCTGGAAGTGTTCCACAGGTAATGAATTGCTCCACGTTGGCCATTCTTACTTTGAAGTCGCGGGAGAGGGACTATCGGGCAGGGTGTATAATCAGCTTCCCATACAACATCGCACTTTTTCCCACCTTAACTCCGACCTTTTGGGCCGGGATTCTCCGTTGCGGGCCCGCCCCGCTCCTGTTGCCGGCGAGGACGGAGAATTCGGAGCTCAGCCGGATCTCCCATTCGCTGCAGGGGGTGGGGGGGGGGACCGGGAATCCCGACGGCGCGAAGGGATGGAGTCTTTATTTAGAAACTGTTTATATTGTTTTCAATACCAACATTCTCGGGACTGCAGGTGCGACTGGCAAGGCTGCCATTTAATACTCATCCTCGGGTACGTTGAGAAAGGTGGTAGTGGTGGGTTATATTCTTATGATCCAACTGAATGATTCACGAGGATGCTTCATGTTGATGGGATGTTAATTAGATTGTTACGATATACAGGTGAAGGGCATTGTTTAATTAAGTTCATCGAGTACGTGTAAATAGATAACAGTGAATAAGGAACAGGTCGTCAGCTTTTTGTTACATTTCAGCACCGGGCTCCTGATCTTTGGCCACACGGGGGCGCAGTGGGTGGTGCCAATTGGAGCACCGCCTCATGGTCTGGTCCTGCCCAAAGCGACCATTAAGAGAGCCAGGCAGCGGGCCACGGAACGAGTTGTTAGGCCCGACTTTCTGCCCCTATTCTGGTCGCACTGGGACTCCCTGAAGAGGGAGCATGCAGTATCCTCCCTTGAGGCCACCCCATGTGTGTTTATTTTACGCCCTCTTTGCTGCAGAAATATAGGTGATGTGGAAAATAGGCTGGCTGAGTAGGCGGGCAGTTGAAGCTCAGAGCATCAAGTGATGTAATCTCCTGGACTACAACTAACCAGGACTGGGTACCCTGACTGGGGCGGATTCCCTCTCCCAGCAGCCAGTGTCAGCGGGGAACTGCTTTGAGTTTGGCGTTAAGAAAAGGAAGCGAAGGAAGGCGTGACTTTCACATCCTCAACACGTCTTAGAGCCACTCAGAGCCAATGAAATACCATTTGAAGGGTAGTCACTATCGCTGTGTGGAAAACTGGGCTGCAAATCTGCGGACAGCAAGATCCCACAGACATGTAAAATGGCCGATGTTCTGATGGTACGATTTGCTGGAGAAATGTTGCCCCTTGATGTTTTCTCCCCCCCCCCCCCCACCCTCCCCCGTACGTGGCGAATACTCCATTGTTGAGTATTTTTAAGGCTGGGATAGACGGATTCTTGGACTGGAATTCACCGGCCGTTGGGATTCTTCAGCAGGAGGAGAGAATCCCGCCGCCAAGAAACATGCAGGTGGCGGGCCGGGGAATGGTGCTGTTGATCGCTCAGGGAACCAAGGGAGCGGGCGGGAGGATGGAGTTGGAGCTGAAAGTTAGCCATGGCTGTATTGAATGGTGGAGCCGCATGGTCTACACCTGATTGTACGTCTCCTGTTCAAATAACGCCACGTGAAATCTCCCACTCGCTCAAGCAGTGCAGGTGGATGTAGCCTCAACAAAAAATGTGGCTTTGCTGACAGTGCCCCACTTTCTCAGTACGGCACTCAAGTGTTGGCCTAGATTATAGGCTCAAGTGTCTGGAGCGGGGCCTTGAACAACCGGCCTCATGGCTGAGAAGTAAATGGAATTCTACTGGGATCGAACCATTGAACCTTCAGCAGAACCATTCCAGGATGAGGAACTTCGGTTGAGGGGATTGGTTGGGGAGGCGGGATCTGTTTGCCCCAGAGAATTTAAGTTTGAGAGAAGGTTTGATAAGGGCCGTTCAAAAGTATGAAGGGCCTGGACAGAGTAGATAGAGGCTGGTTTAGCACAGTGGGCTAAACAGCTGACTTGCAATGCAGAATAAGGCCAGCAGTGCGGGTTCAATTCCCGTACCAGCCTCCCCGAACAGGTGCTGGAATGTGGCGACTCGGGGCTTTTCACAGTAACGTCATTGAAACCTACTTGTGACAATAGGCAATTATTATCATTATTATTAGAGAGAAACTGTTCCCATCGAAGGAACATTCGAACACCTGGATTACAAAGCTTTGCAGTCAATTAACCGGTCAGCGTCTGCAAGTGAACAGGTAGATCAATGATTCGGGTGTAGCCCTTGAGGTGAATATAAGTTTTGCCGTGGTTGGCCTTTCTGACTGAGATTGTTAATTTACTGCAGACGTGTGCCAGGTCTGTGGTGGTTTTGTGCAGAAGCCGATCTCCACAGGAGCTGGGCTAAGACTGTCCCAAACCTGTTTCACTTGCAGCAAGGGATAGCTTTATTATAAATGTCTGGGCTGGAATCAAAGCCACATGTCAGGCACTGTAATGATTCATCTTACATTAAGTCCTTCCACAATCCTTTAACAAACCGTGGCAGGTATTCCAATCGTCTCAACAAATACACCCACAGGAACGCATGTCCTGGAGTGGACCAAACTGCAGCAGAGTGAGTTACACACAGGTTAACACACAGGCTGGAGTGGGTTACACACAGGCTGGAGTGGGTTATACACAGGCTGGAGTGTATTATACACAGACTGGAGTTAGTTATATACAGGCTGGAGTGTGTTATACACAGGCTGGTGTGTGTTATACACAGGCTGGAGTGTGTTATATACAGGCTAGAGTGTGTTGTTCACAGGCTGGAGTGGGTTATGCACAGGCTCGCGTGTGTTATACACAGGCTGGAGTGGGTTATACACAGGCTAGAGTGCATTATACACAGGCTGGAGTGTGTTATACACAGGCTGGAGTGTGTTATACACAGGCTGGAGTGTGTTATGCACAGACCGGAGGGGGGTATACACAGGCTGGAGTGTATTATAAACAGGCTGGAGCATATTATCCACAGGCTGGAGTGTATTATACACAGGCTGGAGTGTGTTATGCACAGGCTGGAGTGGGTTATACACAGGCTGGAGTGAGTTACACACAGGCTGGAGTGTGTTATACACAGGCTGGAGTGTGTTATACACAGGCTGGAGTGTGTTATGCGTGGGCTGGAGTGTGTTATCCACAGGCTGGAGTGTATTATACACAGGCTAGAGTGAGTTACACACAGGCTGGAGTGTGTTATACACAGGCTAGAGTGTGTTGTGCACAGGCTGGAGTGGGTTATACACAGGCTGGAGTAGGTTATACACAGGCCGGAGTGTGTTATACACAGGCTGGAGTGGGTTATACACAGGCTGGTGTGTATTATACACAGGCTGGAGTGTGTTGTGCAGAGGCTGGAGTGTGTTATACACAGGCTGGAGTGTATTATACACAGGCTGGAGTGCATTATACACAGGCTGGACTGTGTTATGCACAGGCTGGAGTGGGTTATACACAGGCTGGAGTGGGTTATACACAGGCTGGACTGTGTTATGCCAGGCTGGTGTGGGTTATACACAGGCTGGAGAGGGTTATACACAGGCTGGACTGTGTTATGCCAGGCTGGTGTGGGTTATACACAGGCTGGAGAGGGTTATACACAGGCTGGAGTGGGTTATACACAGGCTGGAGTGGGTTATACACAGGCTGGAGTGGGTTATACACAGGCTGGAGAGGGTTATACACAGGCTGGAGTGGGTTATACACAGGCTGGAGTGTATTATACACAGGCTGGAGTGGGTTATACACAGGCTGGAGTGTATTATACACAGGCTGGAGTGTATTATACACAGACTGGAGTTAGTTATATACAGGCTGGAGTGTGTTATACACAGGCTGGTGTGTGTTATACACAGGCTGGAGTGTGTTATATACAGGCTAGAGTGTGTTGTTCACAGGCTGGAGTGGGTTATGCACAGGCTCGCGTGTGTTATACACAGGCTGGAGTGGGTTATACACAGGCTAGAGTGCATTATACACAGGCTGGAGTGTGTTATACACAGGCTGGAGTGTGTTATACACAGGCTGGAGTGTGTTATGCACAGACCGGAGGGGGGTATACACAGGCTGGAGTGTATTATAAACAGGCTGGAGCATATTATCCACAGGCTGGAGTGTATTATACACAGGCTGGAGTGTGTTATGCACAGGCTGGAGTGGGTTATACACAGGCTGGAGTGAGTTACACACAGGCTGGAGTGTGTTATACACAGGCTGGAGTGTGTTATACACAGGCTGGAGTGTGTTATGCGTGGGCTGGAGTGTGTTATCCACAGGCTGGAGTGTATTATACACAGGCTAGAGTGAGTTACACACAGGCTGGAGTGTGTTATACACAGGCTAGAGTGTGTTGTGCACAGGCTGGAGTGGGTTATACACAGGCTGGAGTAGGTTATACACAGGCCGGAGTGTGTTATACACAGGCTGGAGTGGGTTATACACAGGCTGGTGTGTATTATACACAGGCTGGAGTGTGTTGTGCAGAGGCTGGAGTGTGTTATACACAGGCTGGAGTGTATTATACACAGGCTGGAGTGCATTATACACAGGCTGGACTGTGTTATGCACAGGCTGGAGTGGGTTATACACAGGCTGGAGTGGGTTATACACAGGCTGGACTGTGTTATGCCAGGCTGGTGTGGGTTATACACAGGCTGGAGAGGGTTATACACAGGCTGGACTGTGTTATGCCAGGCTGGTGTGGGTTATACACAGGCTGGAGAGGGTTATACACAGGCTGGAGTGGGTTATACACAGGCTGGAGTGGGTTATACACAGGCTGGAGTGGGTTATACACAGGCTGGAGAGGGTTATACACAGGCTGGAGTGGGTTATACACAGGCTGGAGTGTATTATACACAGGCTGGAGTGGGTTATACACAGGCTGGAGTGTATTATACACAGGCTGGAGTGTGTTATGCACAAGCTAACATACAGGCTGGTGTGGGTTACTCACAGGGTAGGAGCATCGGGTTTCGGAGCAGGGTTTGGCCATCCAACGTTCCAAGCCAGGGTCCCCATTCAATTGGTGGGATTCTCCCCAAAACATAACTGAGGCCGGGATTGTCCGGCCCTGCTGCAAGTGCTTGGAATTTTGACTGGGACCTCAAATGCTTTGTTCTCCCTTGCTGTGGGGCGAGGTCAGAGAATCCCGCAGTAAGTGTCCTTTCGGGTGGAAAAAACGGTGAGAAACCGCCGGCTTTTCCGCCGCAATTCCCATCGCGATCCTTCCACTCTTTTAGTCATTTTACTGGAGCTTGGGGAGATTCCCGCCAGGAAAGTGATTCGCGGGACGAGAAGATGGCAGCCAGATCGGCGCCTCGGGATTCAGGGACGGTATTCCCGGTCCGCCAGCCGTGGATTTCTCGGCCGTTCGCTGGCGGCGGGAAGGTGGAATCCCGGCGATTATCAATGGAATTTTCCATCATGACCACCCCATGCCACTGGGAAACCTGCTGGTGAGGCCGCACTGCCAGAGGGAAAATTGAATCACAGCAACCGGAGAATTATGGCTCAGGGCGCCCCAATGTCCAGGCGACCTTACGGCCCCCGACCTCCGACTCACCGGCGGACACTGCACCCCCTCCCCCCCCCCCCCCCCCCCGGCCCATTAGTAGGTGTCAGACCCTTCCATTGCTGGAACCAGAGTTCCCCCCAAGTGGCTAACAGCCAGTGATGGGGTCACCGAAGGTCTTCTAGACCCCCACCCCATTTCAGTCGGTATAGTGGAGGATGGGGGGGGGTGAGTGGTGGAGAGCCCCCAATACCTCCGCGATAGGGTCTGCGGACCCCGCGACCCCTCCGGAGCTGTTTGCCGGCTCCACCAGGCCCCACCCTGCCAGAGTAAAGAATGCCCACTCATTCTGTTTCTTCAATAGATGCTCAATATTTGGAGAGAAAACCAGTTGATGCAAGTCGAGAGTTACACACTGACACCCTGACACTTTGCCAAATTCTGGGAAGAATCCGCCCCCCCAGCCTCCGGGGAAGAGAACTCCACAGAATAGCAAAACCCTCTGAGAGAACACAATTGTCCTTGGAAAACCCTGTTCCCTGGTTCTGATCTCCTTCACAAGAGGAGATACCTTCCCGATACCCACCCTAACAAATCCCCTCAGCCACTTATATGTTTCACTAAGATCACCTCTCATTCTTCTCGTATGAGAATCGGCCCAACTTGTTAGTAGGCAGTGTACAGCTGGTTACACACAGGTAGCCTGCAGCGGGATACACTAAGTTAACCTGCTATCTGTAGTTACAGACAGGTTAGTACAACGTTTGGAGCGAGTTAGGCACTGGGGAGGGGGGGGATTTGTTAGTACCTGACCAAGAGTTGGGGTGTCAACTACAAGTGGTCACGATTTCAAGGTGAGAGGGGGAAAGTTTAAGGGAGATGTGCGTGGAAAGTTTTTTACGCAGAGGGTGGTGGGTGCCTGGAACGCTTTGCCAGCGGAGGTGGTAGAGGCGGGCACGATAGCATCATTTAAGATGCATCTGGACAGCTATATGAATGGGCGGGGAACAGAGGGAAGTAGATCCTTGGAAAATAGGCGACAGGTTTAGATAAAGGATCTGGATCGGTGCAGGCTGGGAGGGCCGAAGGGCCTGTTCCTGTGCTGTAATTTTCTTTGCTCTTTGTTCTTTGTTCTGACCTGGTAGCGGGTTTTCTGACCCAGTGGAGAATGGAGCATTGATCGTAAAGTCCGTTCGAAGGCCCAGTCCCTCGCCGGTGGTGGTGACCTACAGGTCCTGAGCAGACTGGGGGATGATTTGCACCTGATTAATGGGCTGGAAACCCAAGTCTCCACCCCCCCCCCCCCCCATGTTATGCACCCACCCCCCATATCCCAAAACCCACTGCACTGCCACGCCACCCACAGGTTCACACAATCTGAAACATGGGAGATAAAAAGGTAAAGGTGCCATAGTCCCAGGTGACCATCGGCTGTTTTCCCCTTTGAGGGGGAGAGCAGACTGGTGGTGATGTGGCACCTGTCCTCCATATGGCCTCAACATTCACCGAATCGTCCTGCCTTTAGGCGTGCGATGGGTGAATTTACCCTCTGCTCCTGATGGCGCACAATGTGCCTTGGCCCTCGACTCCTTCCTTACAACTCCTCATCAGTCCTCCCCTTACCATGATTCAACTCCAGCCTTTGCCACAGTCACTGATTCCCTCCTCCAACCAGATCAAATGTCTGGATGGGGTTGCAGTTTGCCATTCATAATGACTCTTGGTGGAGAATGGCATTTAGCATTTCCGACCCTCCAGGATTCCCCGGCACCTCCAGTATTTAAAGGTTAACATCTGAGCAAAAATCGGGAGAAAAACCATGACTTCCTCTGCTCCTTTAGTTGTGTTGGCATCACAGACTTTATTCCGCCAATAGGTGTATGGGAACCCTGAGCGAAACTGGGCACGACCTGCTGAGCTGGTAATCTGACCATACACTTATCAATGGGGAGATGGTGGTGTAGTGGTAATGTCCCTAGATTAGTAATCCCGAGACCCAAACTGACACGCTGGGTACGTGGGTTCAAATACCACCATGGCAGCTGGTGGAATTTAAATTGAATAAAATCTGGAATCTAAAGCTAGTCGCAGTAATGCCGACCATGAAACTATTGTCGATTTTTGGAAAAACCCCACCAGGTTCAGGGAAGGAAATCTGCCGTCCTCACCCCGGTCTGGCCTACATGTGACTCCAGCTCCATAGCAATGGTAACTGCCTGCTCAACTGAAGGGCAGTTAGGGATGGGCAACAAATGACGGGCCTGTAACTGTTTCCTTTGGAGGCTGGTTCCAGTGTGGGATTACCCTTGGGAAGGAGGATCATTGATGCGCCGTCTTGGGAACAAATGTTTGTGATTTATGTATAGATGTTCACTTCCGAAGGGCAGCAGCTATTTCTTTCCGTCAATTCCTATCAGTCTATTCCATACTTTACACAACATGGTGTTATGGGTTAGGGTTTAGAGAACCCCAAAGTGTATCATGGAGTTCACCTGACCCACAACTTTTCATAGATTGTGGTATGGGGAGCACACGGCCCACTCTACAGGTGTGGTACAGCAGAAATGGAAAAGTATTTGTTCAAGCAAAACAATGTTTATTCTATGAACTCAAGTTAACTTTTTTGAAACATACAGTGAACATCTTCGCAACCATTAATTCAAATACAACCCCCAAAGAATACAACACTAAGTAATCCGTAAGATGTCCTTTTAACATCCAGAAGACTTTTAAAAAAACCTTTAAACAGGAGCACGTTAGGTTTGCATTCACGACTGGGAGCATTTATAATTCTGAATTCACCAAATGATCAAGAGATAGTATTTTGATGGCAGAGAGAACAGCAGTACACCTGCTTGGTCTGGCTTCAGCTCCAACACTGAAAATGAAACTAAAACACGCACTGCAGCAAACAGCCTAAAATGAAAGTAAAAAGCTGACAGACAGCCCAGCTCCACCCACAATCAGACATCGCTGCAGCAGTAAACACCCATTTCTTAAAGGTACTCTCACTACAGAAATGTATATACACACCCATTTATAAACACCCGTTTCTTAAAGGTACTCTCACTACAGATATTTATATACACACCCATTTATAAACACCCATTTCTTAAAGGTACTCTCACATGACAATGGTCAGTGTGCTGTCTCCCTCCTTTGCTGCAGTGATCCCCACTCCAAATCTTTGATCCCACTGGTGTGACACTGATCACCAATTCATTCAAGCTTTTATATATCACTCGGAGTCTGCACACTCTCCCCGTGTCGGCGCGGGTTTCCTCCGGGTGCTCCGGTTTCTTCCCACAGGTCCCGAAAGACGTGCTTGTTAGGTGAATTGGACATTCTGAATTCTCCCTCTGTGCACCCGAACAGGTGCCGGAGTGTGGAGACTGGGGGCTTTTCACAGTAACTTCATTGCAGTGTCAATGTAAGCCTACTTGTGACAATAAAGATTATTATCGTACTTCCTATAACAGGTCACTAGTGTGTGGTCAGGGGCTTGTAGCTTGAGGGCCACCACTCCATTGTGGCTGACCAGGATCCTTTCCCCTTCTTACCACAAGCTGTTGGAAGGATTTGGTCACATAACAAAAGCACCTTCCTTGGCCATCATGTCCTGGGATGGGACTCTGTCGTAACCTACACAAGACCCGCGGGCGGAGCTAATTAGACTCCCTGCGCATCTCGTGGAGTACGAGCTTCCCCCACTGAGGAGCGGAGGTCCGTCATCAGCGGGAGAATGTCAAAACCCCATCCCGAGGGTGGGCTGGGTGCAGGGTAGTGCCTTCTGAGACCAGTCTACATAGAGTCTTTGTTCGATTGTAAGTCAATCTTTTGTCCTTATGCTTCCTGTGAGGCCGCCCCCGTGAACTCAACAGACCCGAAACTGGAGCTTCTGGCTCAGAGATAGGGACGCTACCCACTGCGTCGTAAGACGTCATTCTCTCTTTACAAGTGCTCTGAGCACTTAATTGACCAATGGCCTTCACCAGTGTATCGAAAAAATATAATTAACACACCATTGACACCTGATGGATAATTGCCCTGTTATTTGAGAATAACAAACCAAAATGGAAACTAGATATATGCTTGAATAGATTAATGGGGATAGAACCTGCCATGATGGGCTGAATGGGCTCCTTGCATGTCATATTGTCCGATGATTATAGACTTCGCCCTCTAGCAATATTTTACCCTGGTCCCAGTGGGAAGGTTCATTATAATCAGCCAAACTCCATCCTCTGATAAGAGAATCGTAATTGTCAATCCTCAGGACATTTGGCTCAAGGGTTAATGTGGTTCATGAGAAGTGGGGGGAGAGCACGGTCTGACTAAAAACCTCAAACTGGTGATGTACATTGGTACAGCTATGGAATAGTGTCGTACTGGAGGCGGGAGAGGGAGAAAGTGATCAAGGAACGACAGCAATTAAAGATCCCAAGGCAGAAATAAATCCACGGTTCTTCCTCGGAGACCTGAATCGGGCTGAAACCAGGGAACTGCAAATTTTTATTTCTCCCATTCTTTGTCTCATATTCATTTTCGCTCTCTCTCGCTCTCCATTCTTATTTTGGTCCGAGTGGATTTCTCCGAGAGAGAGAGAGGGAGGGGAAGAAAGAGAAAGCAAAGTCTCAAACCTCCTGCCTCTTTTCTCAAACATGCGCGACTCATGTCCCATCTCCCACTTTCTTCACCACACCTCGCACCCCCTGACTACATGTACACAGGTGTAGGGAACACCTTGCAGATCAAAGTGACCCGTTTCTATTATGCTCAGTCAGGTGGTCTGGAAAAAGCTACTTTTCAGAATCCGCAGTAAATTATATTGGATATATAGGGCGGGATTCTCTGACCTCACGCCGGATTGGAGGATCCGCCGGCGTAAATTACAACAGGTACTTACCGGCGGGACCTGGCTCCACGGGCAGCCTCCGGGGTCCTCGGCGGGGAGGAGGGGGGGGGAGGGGAGCGGGGGGGATCTGGCCCTGGGAGATGCCCCCACGGTGGCCTGGCCCGCGATCGGAGCCCACCGATCCGCGGGCGGGCCTGTGCCGTGGGGGCACTCTAACCCTCCGCGCCGGCAGTTGTAACGGTCCGCCATGGCCGGCGCGGAGAAGAACCCCCCCTGCGCATGCGCTGGGATGACGCCAGCACACGCTGGCGCTCCCGCGCATGTGCCAACTCGCGGCGGCCGATGGAGGCCCTTCGGTGCCGGTTGGCGTGGCGCCAAGCCGCTTCCGTGCCGGCCTAGCCCCTGAAGGTGCGGAGGATTCGGGGCGGCCCAACACCGGAGTGGTTCACTCCTTCGCGCCGCTGTTGCCCGCCCCGCCGGTTCGCGGAGAATCCCGCCCCTAATGTCCCATTAACTCCTGGTTTCCCAGCGTCACAATTCAGCGGGTACCCCAATGATGCGCTGGGGAATCCCTCGAGGAAATTCCCATGTAAGAGAATGGGGCAGCACGGTAACATGGTGGTTAGCATAAATGCTTCACAGCTCCAGGGTCCCAGGTTCGATTCCCGGCTGGGTCACTGTCTGTGTGGAGTCTGCACGTCCTCCCCCTGTGTGCGTGGGTTTCCTCCGGGTGCTCCGGTTTCCTCCCACAGTCCAAAGATGTGCGGGTTAGGTGGATTGGCCATGCTAAATTGCCCGTAGTGTCCTAATAAAAGTAAGGTTAAGGGGGGGTTGTTCGGTTGCGGGTGTGGGGTGGATGCGTGGGTTTGAGTAGGGTGATCGTGGCTCGGCGCAACGTTGAGGGCCGAGGGGCCTGTTCTGTGCTGTGCTGTTCTATGTTCTAATTGCCCAGAAATGCTCACTTCCTCTGGAAAATTGCACTGAGCTGGGAAACATCCGACTGAAGAGATTTAAACCGCTAACTTCAGATGGTTTTGCCAGTTTTACCCTGGGCTCGTTACTCTGAAAGAGTTCGAGGAAAAAAATAATTTCTACCTCCAGAGTAAGTACTTGAAAAACCCAGACGCAGTCTCGCACGGGACACCCCCCCTCCTCCCCCCCCCGACTCACACGGCCCTACAGGGGACCCACCACGCTATCCCCACCCCATCGCGACCTGATCCCTCTTGCCCCCACCTCCCAACCCAATCACACATCACCTGAGGCCCGACCTGACCCCCCCCCCCCCCCCCCACCGCATCTAACCCCACCCCCACCCTTCACCTCTCTCTCTGGTCCGACACCCCACCAAGCCCCCCAGCTCTCCTGCCCAACCCATCCATGACCTGTTGTCTTACCTTTAAATCGTCCCTTTAAACATCTCTTGGTGCAGTAAAAAGGGGGTGTTCCTTCCCGCTCTGCAGATCAGTGGCTGGGGGAGCACGATAGCACAGTGGTTAGCACTGTTGCTTCACCGCGCCAGAGACCCGGGTTCGATTCCCGGCTGGGTTATTATCTGTGCAGAGTCTGCACGTTCTCCCCGTGTCTGCGTGGGTTTCCTCCGGGTGCCCCGGTTTCCTCCCACAAGTCCCGAAAGACGTGCTTGTTCGGTGAATTGGACATTCTGAATTCTCCTTCAGTATAGCTGAACAGGCGCCGGAAAGTAGCGACTAGGGGATTTTCGCAGGAACTTCATTGCAGTGTTAATGTAAGCCTACTTGTGACAATAAAGATTATTATTATAGTAACTCTGCGCCGATGCAGCCCGGGGCGGGGGCGGGGGGGGGGGGGGGGGGGGGGGCGCTTTGCTGCTCCTCTCCCGCCCAGCCTGAGTGAGGAATGTTGGGCCAGACAGGGGGCTTTGAAATCCCAGCGTGGGTAAGTCCGTCGAGAGCGGCAGTCCGGCGAAGATTGCCGCTCTGAGGAAGTTAGCATGTGTCTAAGTGCCTGTTTAAAGAATGTGCCCCTTTCTAATTATTAACACCTAAACTTCCTCCTGCCACCTCCACCAGCCACCGGTTAGTCTTTGCTGGCCATTTTCCTTCTGTAATTGGACTAATCCCAGCTGACAATCGCTCCACAGGTACACACATTGAACAATGAAGGATGATGGCAGGTTTAAAGGGGTAATTTTGCTCCGAGATGCTCTCTTTCTCGTTCCCTCCCTCCCTTCCCCTCCCTATAAAACATTCATTCTGTAAACAGTTGCACTCAGCTCTTTGAAGTCTTCTGGGCTGTAATTATATCTGCGGCTTGTTACAAATCACAGTGTAGGGACGAGGCTTTTTGAACTGGCGCTGCCTGTATTAATGCACAGTTTTACAATCTATTAAGGCAGACTTAAACGGTCAGGCTATGACCCTTTGATTTGAAACAACTGCCTGCCCGTCCCCTCATCACTCAGAAAAATCTATCGAGAATAGGAAGTGGTTGGAACTGGCTTGACTCCAGAGAGCTCATCACTGGCCCCCACTTGGGAGCCTGGCTCAGTTAACAGCATCCCTACCTCTGCATTCAATTGCCCCCTCCTTCTGGGTTACATCATTCCAGGCTGGGACAGCAGGGTAGCACTGAGGGAGTGCTGCACTGCCTGAGTTGCTGTCAATCAGGTGACATATTAGACCAGGTGGATGTGAAATGTGACTGTTTTAGTTTTAAAACTAGCCCGAAAAATAAAAAGAAAATGCTAAAGCGCCTTTTCATAGCCTCGGAATGTCCCAAAGAACTTTTGCAGCCAGTGAAATTCTTTGGAAGTGCAGCAGCCAATTTACACACAGCAATTTACACACATAAATGCTTCACAGCTCCAGGGTCCCAGGTTCGATTCCCGGCTGGGTCACTGTCTGTGTGGCGTCTGCACGTCCTCCCCGTGTGTGCGTGGGTTTCCTCCGGATGCTCCGGTTTCCTCCCACAGTCCAAAGATGTGCGGGTTAAGTGGATTGGCCGTGCTAAATTGCCCGGAGTGTCCTATAAAGTAAGGTTAAGGGGGGGTTGTTGGGTTACGGGTATAGGGTGGATACGTGGGTTTGAGTAGGGTGATCATTGCTCGGCACAACATCGAGGGCCGAGGGGCCTGTTCTGTGCTGTACTGTTCTATTCTATAAGATGCCACAAACAACAGTGCGATGACAACCTGTTTTGGTGAGTTTGTTTGAAGGATAAATATCGGCCAAGACACCGGGGGTGAACTGCCCTGCTCATTTCTGGCAAGTGTCAAGGGATCTTTTGCCTCCTGCCTGACAGGGCGGACAGGCCTTTTGGGTCAACATCCAATCTGAAAGACACAGGAGTGGAATTCTCCATCCCGGCAGCTGGCCAATGGGGTTTCTCATTGCGGGCACCCCTCCGCCGTCGGGAAATCCGCGGGCAGAGTGCGCTGATGGCGAAACGGAGGATCCCGCGCCGATGGAGAATCCATCCCGGTATCTCTGACGGTGCAGCACTCCATCAGCACTTCATTATCCATTTGGATTCTGTGGGACTTGAACCCGTGACCCTCTGACTGGGAGGGGTACCCCTCGGGTGGGTCACAGGTGACGACTGACTGGGAGGTGTAACGCCAAGCTCCTATGACCTCAGTGGGAAAGTTTCAACCAAAGCGAGTGTAAGTCTCAATTAAACATATAAAATCCTGAGGGGACCTGATAGGATTGATAGTGGGAGGATGTTTACTCTTGCGGGGGAGACCATAGTTTAAAAGTAAGATGGTCTCCCTTTGAAAACAGAGGTGAGGAAAGACATCGGGCTTAATTTACCGCTTCGCGACGGCCATGAGTCTCAACTAACTGTGAGGGTACGAAGGGTGAGGATGGTGAAGGGGGGGGCATGAAGGGTGAGGGGGGTGAAATGGGGGTATGAAGGGTGGGGGGGGTGAAGGGGGGTTTGAAGGGGCGTCATGAATGAAGGGGGGATCCTTAAGGGGGGGGGTCTGAAAGGGGGGCCCCTAAAGGTGGGGGGGGGGGGTTTGCCATCATAGCGGAGTGTGCTCACTTGAGGGGGGTGGGGGTGGTGCCCAGATGCCCACAAGGATGGATGGGTGTGGGGCAGGGCCACTTTCATGTCTGGGAAATTGGGGGGAGGTGCTCACAATGACTTTTAGTGTTGGGGGGAGTTTGCCCCCCCGCGGGTCGAGGGTGTTGCCCATGTCTGCGGGGTGGGGGGGTGGGGGGTCACATTGTCCGTGGGTAGGGAGTGTGGGAGACCCTCAACCTTACTTTGAGATCGGAGCACCCTTTCAAAATGGTGCCCCGACCTCTGAGGAACCGTTTTGGCCGGCGTATTTAATTCCCCACTGCGCAAAATAATTCTTGTGGGATTTACCAGTGAGTAAAACTCCAAGGCCTAAAAAAAAGCAGCTAAGTGTGGGTAAATACGGGTCTGGCTGCCACCAAAAAAGCCAAAGGGAGTCACCCCGTCAGACCCGCCCAAACTGACAAATTTTTGGGGGTGAATTGCGTCCTAAAGGGGAATCCCGACCATTATCTCCCAAAAGGGTCATTGGAAAGTGAAATTCTCTCAACCAGAAAGCAGTGGAGGCTGGACCTTTGAATTTATTTAAGGATGAGTTGGACAGATTTTTTTTTATAGATTGAGGGGGGGTGGGGGTGGTCAAGGGTTATGGAGGTCAGGCAGGAAAGTGGAGTTGGCACCACAACCAGATGGGCCGCGATCATATTGAATGGTGGGGCAGGCTCGAAGGGCCAAATGGCCTCCTCTTGCTCTGCTGTGTGCCTGTGTGATTTGAAGAGCGGTCTCCTACACTGCCCTTGCTGGGTCCGCTGCAATCCTCGCCCCACTGGCTTTGTGAGTTTGCAGAAATGGCCCTAGACAACCAATGAAACAGACACACACACGTACAGATGCAGGATGCGAAGGCTAGGGGGATTAATATATATTGCACGGTTGTTAAACCAGTTATGAGTGGAATTCTGAATCCAATTGTAATCGTCTTAGGCATTTTGCATATATATAAGCAATTAATTACACAAAAGCAAGATAGCCAAGTACCCTTTTGCACATCATCCCCTGTGACTGCCTCCCCAAATTAGCTTCGATTTAAAGATTTTCATCCTCGTTTTTCAACTCCCTCTCTGGCCTCCTGCCTCCCGATCTCTAAAACACCCTCCAGTCCCACAATTCATCCCAATCTCTGCACTCCTCCAGTTCTGGCTCCTCCATTGGAGGCCGTGCCACCAGCCAATTGCCTGGGCCCTAAGCTCCGGAATTCCTTCCCTAAATCCCACCGCCTCTCGACTTCACTTTCTTCCTTTCAGACACTTCTTAAAACCAGAAGGTTTTTGGGCATCTGTCCTGAAGCTTGCATCTTTGGCTTGGTGTCCGATTAAGGTCCGATGAGGAGCTTTGGAGTGGCTTCCTACCTCAGGGTGCTACATAAATGCGAGTGGCTGCTGGGCCCAGGGTTTGTGGACAGATCAGGAATGTTTTAAAGCAGTTGTTTGCTGGGAGTCGCCTGTTCTCCTGGGATTGTTTGTTCCTGTGCATTAATTGGTTGCCCAGTGTTTGTTCTGTTGCTGACAGATGCCTGCGATTACACGGGGGGGGGGGGGGGGGGGGGAGGACACGGGGGAGGGGGGGAGGGTTAACACTGAGTGATGGGACACAGAGAGGTGGAGGCCCTGGCGAAGTTTCTTGGAAACTGACACGATTTGTAGAGTCAGCACTTGTTGGCCCACAGAGAGATTAGCCGGTGGAACGAGCTGTCGGGGAGATTTGAGGCAGATAGCACAGATTCACTCAGACTAAACCGAAATCCCCGTGACGGAAAGAAAGTCAGAGCCCCTACCCTCGTTCTCCTTAGCTCTAGACGACAACAAGCTCATAAAGGTACGTTTGACCACAGCAACCCCAGTTCCCTGAGTGAACTGTAACACCGACCAGCTGTGAAGAGAGGCTGGTTAGGCCGGGTTTGTTTTCCGACACCAGAGAAGGCTGAGGGGGGGGACCTGATCAAGGTGTACAAAACTATGAGGGACATAGGTACATAAGAACATAAGGACTAGGAGCAGGGGTAGGCCAGATAGGTAGGGTAGACAGGAGGGAACATTTCCCCTTCGTAGAGGGGTCAATAAACAGGGGTAGATTTAAGGTAAGGGACAGGATGTTTAATAATAATAATAATAATCTTTACTGTCACAAGTAGGCTTGTATTAACACTGCAATTAAGTTACTGTGAAAATCCCTTAGTCGTCACACTCTGGCGCCTGTTCGGGTACACTAAGGGAGAATTCAGAATGTCCAAATGACCTAACAGCACGTCTTTCGGGACTTGTGGGAGGAAACCGGAGCACCCGGAGGAAACCCACGCAGACACGGGGAGAACGTGCAGACTCCGCACAGACAGTGACCCAAGCCGGGAATCAAAGCTGGGGCCCTGGCGCTGTGAAGCACCTGTGCTAACCACTGTGCTACCGTGCTGCCCATAGGGGAGATGTGAGGAAATAATTTTTCACCCAGAGGGTAGTGGGAATCTGGAACTCACGGTCTGTGAAGGTGGTAGAGGCCGGAACCTTCACGACATTTGAGAAGCATTTGGACGAGTGCTTGATCAAGTTCTGGAAAATGGGATTCGAACAGGTAGGCGCTTGACGGTCGGCCCAGACACGATGGGCTGAAGGACCTCCTGGGAGACATGAGTTCAAATCCCACATGACAACATAAAGGGCGCGGAAGGAAGGAGTGCCCCCACGGCACAGGCCCGCCCGCAGATCGGTGGGCCCCGATTACGGGCCAGGCTACTGTCGTGCACCCCCCCCCCCCACCCCCGCTCCGGGGTCGGATCCCCCCGCTCCCCCCCACCCCCCCTGTCCCCGAGGACCGCACCAACTGACTTACCTGCCGGGTCCCGCCGATACGTGAGCTGAGTGATTCACGCCGGTGGGACCGGACAAACACGGACGGCCGCTCGGCCCACCGGGGCCCGGAAAATTGCCGGGGGTGCCACTGCCAACGGCCCCTGACCAGCGTGGCGTGAACCCCACCCCCACCTGAAAAACGGAGGCGGAGAATACGGTAGCCAGCGTCGGGGCGGTGGGCGGGATTCGCACCGCCCCCTGGGATTTCTCTGACCCGGCGGGGTGGGGTGTGGGTTGGCGAATCTCGCTGATGAACTAGGAACAGGAGGAGGCCACTCGGCCCCTCGAGTCTGCTCCGCCATTCAGTAAGATCATGACTGATCGGATAGTAACCTCAAATCTGCAACCTGCCCACCTTCAATAACCTTTCACCCCTTTGCGTATCCAGAATCTATCAAGCTCTACCTTAAAAATATTCAAAGGCTCTGCTTCCACTGCGTTTGGAGGAAGAGAGCTCCAGAGACGCACGGCCCTCTGAGAGAAAACAATTCCCCTCATCACTGCAATTAAAAAGCTAGCAACTGTAACTGACCAGGAAACCAAACTGGATTGCTGTAAAAACCCATCTGATGTCCTTTGGGAAAGGAAACCTTTTATCCTAACCCTTCCTCTGGCTGATATGTGACTCCAGAACCACGAGAATGAGGTTGACTCTGGATTGCCCTTTGAGCTACTCAGTTCCATCTCCCTTCAAAACACTGCCATGGGAGGTGTTACACCCTGAGAGGGCAAACAGAGTTCAACACCTCATTTCCAACAAGGCACCTCTGACAGTGCAGCACTCCCTCAGCACTGAGACCCAAATCTCTGCAATGTTCCTTCGAGAGGTGAGCATGCTACCAACTCAGCCCTAGCTAACATTGGTAAAATCAGTCTGGTTCATCGTCGCCTATTTCCCAAAATGCACTGCGCCTTCACTGATTGCCCCCAGGATGCACCAGGCCGGCCTAATGGGCCACTGTTTAGCCAGAGTTGGAAGTTATCCAATTCCTCTGTGCGGCAAGATCTGGACACTATCCACATTTGGACAGATAAGTAATACTCATGCCCCATGACTGACAGGCAATGCCCATCTCCAACGAGAAAACGCCTCAGCGCCACCCTATCATTACCATTGTCAAATCCCGCTCTATCAACATGCTGGGGGTCATTGACCAGAAATGTAACCGGACCAGCCACAGGCATACTCGGGCTAAAAGAGCAGGTCAGAGGCTGGGAGTTCTGTGGCGAGTAACTCACCTCCTGATTGGCCAGAGCCTGCCCGCCAGGTACAAGGCACAAGTCAGGAGTGTGATGGAATACTCTCCCCACTTGCCTGGATGAGTGCGGAACCAAGAAACCTCGACGTTCAACGCCATCCAGGACAAAGCAGCCCATTGTGAAATAAAAATATCCTGTAAAGACTGTCGGCGTTTGTAGCTTCAAAATCACCTTGGTGCAGAGGAGATTTACCAGGATGTTGCCTGGTATGGAGGGAAGATCTTATGAGGGAAGGCTGAGGGACTTGAGGCTGTTTTCATTATAGAGAAGAAGGTTAAGAGGTGACTTAATTGAGGCATACAAGATGATCAGAGGATTAGATAGGGTGGACAGTGAGAGCCTTTTTCCTCGGATGGTGATGGCCAACACGAGGGTACATAGCTTTTAATTGAGGGGAGATAGATATAGGACAGATGTCAGAGGTAGGTTCTTTACTCAGAGAGTAGTAAGGGCGTGGAATGCCCTGCCTGCAACAGTAGTGGACTCGCCAACACTAAGGGCATTTAAATGGCCATTGGATAGGCATATGGACGATAAGGGAATAGTGTAGATGGGCTTTAGAGTGGTTTCACAGGTCGGCGCAACATCGAGGGCCGAAGGGCCTGTCCTGCGCTGTAATGTTCTATGTTTTATGTTCAAACGCCACTGACCGTTTAATGTTATTTACGTCACAGACTCTTGGCTGACTCACCCCAGCTCATTATCCCGTCCGTTCCCCCCGTCCCAGTGGGTTCCATTGCTGAAGAAAGTATGAAGTGACCACAGCAAACAACTTCGGGCAAGCGCAGTCTTGTCTCTCTTAATGCCAATGATGATCCAAGCTCATCGTCGACAAAACAAAGATCTTGCAATAGTTTTGAGTTTGTCACAACTCTTGTTTACCTCGGCTTATATGTTGATTTAGCTTGTGGAGGGGAAAGAGGAACATCCAATCCCTCTGGTTGAGGTGAATGAACGGATTTCCTCTCCAGTACGCACGCCTTGTCCTGCTCCTCCTGAACCCATTGACCACAGCTGGAGATCAACCTCATAGGTGTTACACAGTCTCCTTGAATCCTGTTGGTCTTGGCCAGGTCTCTAGGTTACTAGTTCAGCAACATTACCATCTTGGTACTGTGCAGTGACCAGAAACCACACTGAAATAGAAGTAAACTGGTGCAGATGTTGGAAATCTGCATCAGAAACAGAAAGTGCTGACAATACTCAGCGGGGAATTGTACCAGTGAAGGAACAAAGCATTGGGCTGGTGTAGGTGTTGGTAGAGGAACAAAGGTCAGTGCTGTCTGAAAGCCAAATAGCAGAATGTGTAAGTGGTGAGATAAAGGGTTGCCTGATAGCTAAACATGAGAACAACAAGCAGACGTCTCAGCCTAGTTCAGGTGCCCAAATGTTGGCGTGCAGTTTGAACTTTCCTTTCTCTGAAGACCATCGAAATTTCATCGAATTTACAGTGCAGAAGGAGGCCATTCGGCCCATCAAGTCTGCACTGGCTCTTGGAAAGAGCATCCGACCCAAGCCCACACCTCCACCTTATCCCCATTAGCCAGTAACCACACCCGACACTAAGGGCAATTTTGGACACGAAGGGCAATTTAGCATGACCAATCCACCTAACCTGCACATCTTTGGACAGTGGGAGGAAACCGGAGCACCCGGAGGGAACCCACGCGCACACGGGGAGAACGTGCAGACTCCACACAGACAGTGACCCAAGCCGGGAATCGAACCTGGGACCCTGGAGCTGTGAAGCAATTGTGCTAACCACAATGCTGCCGTGCTGCCCAAACCGTACTACCACTCAGATATCAAAGTGTACTGAGCCATTCTTTTTATTTAAATTTAGAATATCCAATTCATTTTTTCCAATTAAGGGGCAATTTAACGTGGCCAATCCACCTAACCTGCACATCTTTGGGTTGTGGGGGTGAAACCCACGCAGACACGGGGAGAATGTGCAAACTCCTCACAGACAGTGACCCAGGGCTGGGATTCGAACCCGGGTCCTCAGCGCCGTAGGCAGCAATGCTAACCACTGTGCCACCGTGCCGCCTACCGAGCCATTCTAACAGGCAACGATATTCATAAACTTTTTATCTGTTAGTACGAACATGTAAAAATTTGCATGTGAAAGAAATGGACAGTAGTGGACAGAATAGCTTCTGTCTTTGGGAAGGTGCCTTTGACATTGTTTGGCAGACCCTGATTTTCTGACATGTCAATACTCTCAAATTTCCGCTTGACTTACCCCAATTTTCAAACCAAGCTGAGGCCCGACTGCCACTATAGAGCAGATTCTGACCGATTGGGATCTCCTCTAACCGCGTTGACCAACTGTCAGCTATTATGGACTATCTTCAACCCTGATGTCCCAATCCTGACCCCTCCACCTCTGACTTTCTCTCCGAACCCCACCCTTCCCCAGGTTGGGCTATGTCTGATCCCCACTGGGAGACCTTTGACCCCTCTGACCTGCATTCGACCCAAGTGAACCACTCCCAGGAGGCCCTGGGAGCTGCCGTGCTCCGTTTGATGATCGAGTCTATCCTCTGTGGCTGAACTTTCCCCCCACAGAGATACCCGCGGATAAACTGAGAAACAAAATGCTGGAAAAATATTTGGTTCCAATAAACCGCCTTTGATGAACTTGCAGTCCCACCACAAGTTATAATTGACCGCAGGTGGCTGTGATCCATTCTTTGGTGACTGCCCTCAATTACTGCCTCTTGCATTCCACACTATTACTTCATTAAGGCATCTGTAATTTACTAGACAAGCATATGCTTCCAAATTGACGGAAGGTATAATTAACAAAGCAACAGCATTAAAATTCACATTCTCCGACAACTGGCCAAACCTTGTGTGAGCTTTGCATTATCCCTTTCATTCTCGCGTGCGGCCTGGTGGCAGTATGACTTGGCTGTTGTGCAATATCCTCTGCTGACTCTCCATTCTCAACATCTTATCGAGCACAATGGAGTATTGCTTCCCGCTCTGGCTGCTACACCCGAGGAAAGATGTGAAGGCGTTGGAGAGGGAGAGTTGACGAAAGGTTGAGGAGAATGGTTCCGGGGACGAGAAGCTTCAGCTGCGTAGGTGGATTGGAGAAGTCAGGACTGTTTTTCCTGAATGAAGACAAGGCAGAGAGGGGATTTGATCAGGGGGTCTGGAGAGAGCAGACACAGGGAAACCATTCCCATTGGTGGAAGGGCCGAGACCGAGAGGCCACAGATTTGAGATAGTTGGCAAAAGACGCAAAAGCGACGCGAGGAAAACCTTTTCCAGGCAGCGAGTGGCTAGGATCTGGGATGTACAGCCTGAAGAGAGTGGTGGAGGCAGATTCAATTGAGGCTTTCAGGAGGGAATTGGATTGTGTCGGCTTTTGGGGAGAAGCTGGGCAGCAGGGTAGCATAGTGGTTAGCACTGTTGCTTCACAGCGCCAGGGACCCGGGTTCCCGGCTTGGGTCACTGTCTGTGCGGAGTCTGCACATTACCCCCGTGTCTGCGTGGGTTTCCTCCGGGTGAACATAGAACATGCAGTGCAGAAGGAGGCCATTCGGCCCATCGAGCCTGCACCGACCCACTTAAGCCCTCACTTCCACCTTATCCCCGTAACCCAATAACCCCTCCTAACCTTTTTTTTTGGTCACTAAGGTCAATTTAGAATGGCCAATCCACCTAACCTGCACGTCTTTGGACTGTGGGAGGAAACCGGAGCGCCCGGAGGAAACCCACGCAGACACGGGGAGAACTTGCAGACTCCGCACAGACAGTGACCCAGTGGGGAATTGAACCTGGGACATGCATGGTTGAGTAAAAGTCGAGGGGGGAGGGCAATGGAACTGGTAGCACAGCGGTACCGTCGTTGGTCGGGTAATCCAGAGACCCAGGCTAATGTTCTGGGGTCAAGGGTTCAAATCTCACCCCGGCAGCTGGTGGAATTTGAATTCAATTGGTAAATGTGGGATATCGTAGATTGCTGCACAAGCCCATCTGATTCACTAATATCTTTTAAGGAAGGAAATCTGCCATCCATACCCAGTCCGACCCACATGTGAGATCCGCAGCAATGGGTCTGCCACATAACTGCCCTCTGAAATGGCTGAGCAAGCCATTCAGTTCAAGGGCAATTATGGATAGGGCGGCACAGTGGTTAACACCGTGGCCTCACAGCGCCAGAGACCCGGGTTTGATCCGGCCTCGGGTGGCTGTCTGTGTGGAGTCTGCACGTTCTCCCCGTGTCTGCGTGGGTTTCCTCCGGGTGCTCCGGTTTCCTCCCACAGTCCAAAGATGTGCAGGTTAGGTGGAGTTGCCGTGATAAATTGCCCCTTAGTGTCCAAAAGGTTAGTTGGGATTACTGGGTTATGGGGATAGGGTCGGGGTTTGGGCCTCGGTAGGGTGCTCTTTCCAAGTGTGGGTGCAGTCTCGATGGGCCGAATGGCCTCCTTCTGCACTGTGGAGATTCTATGATTCTTATATAATTCTATGAAATGCTGCCCTGCCAGGGAAAGCCACGCCCCATCAGAGAATAACAAAAGAAATGTTCTAAATGGCAAATTCTGACATCCAAAGAGATGTTTGATGACTTGTCCCTTGATGCTGGGTGGTATCTGATCTAAGTCTCTGTTTTTTTTCTCCCCCTGTTTTCTCCTCAGATGATTGCTGAGAACATGAAGAGGAAGTGCAAGTGCCACGGCACGTCGGGGAGCTGCCAGCTGAAGACCTGCTGGCAGGTGACCCCGGACTTCAGGACAGTGGGCGCCCTGCTGAAGCACAAGTTCTACAACGCCACGCTGATAAAGGCCCACAACCGCAACACGGGCCAGGTGGAGCACGCCCACCACCACCCCCACCGGCGGAAATCCAGCGCCGGCGAGCTGGTCTTCTTCGAGGAGTCGCCCAACTTCTGCGAGAGCGAGCCCAAGCTGGACTCGGCGGGGACCCGGGGGCGGATCTGCAACAAGACCAGCCCCGGCCTGGACAACTGCGAGAGCCTGTGCTGCGGCCGGGGTCACAACATCCTGAGGCAAACCCGCCGAGAGAGGTGTAACTGTAAATTCCACTGGTGCTGCTACGTGGCCTGTGAGGAGTGCAGGGTGACTGAGTGGGTCAGCGTGTGCAAGTAACCACCGCCGGCGCGTACAAGCAACGACAGAAATCAAGTGGGGAACAACATAAATTAAGGAAAAGGACACAGTTCAGCCAAAGAGGTGTTGGACCCAATATTTCTGCACTGCTTTATTTGGATGTTTTTCGATCAGAGGACTGGCAGGACAAACCCCCACCCTCCACCCCTTCCTTCCCTCGATCTCGGCCCAATTATTTTATTTTCAGCATTCCCTGGATCGAGGCCGGAAGCCTCCTGCCAAAATGAATCGTTTCTCTGGTTTCTTTCCTCTTCGCACCTTTACGACGTGAGGAGAATTTTGAACTTTTCGCAGAACGCACTTGGGAGCAGCAGAGACTAAGAGACTCAGGAATTACTTCAAAGACTTGCTGACAAAAGAAAAATGTGGAGAAGGAGAAGGAGAAAAAAAAAGCAACCAAGAGAAAGACAGGGGAGAGAAAAAAAAAAAGAAATGTGTATGTTTCATTGTGTGTTCTTTTTTTTCTGCATTGTTTAATGTATTATAAGTTATTTTAATATAACGGATACTTGTACTTCGTGAAAGTATTCGCTTAACGATGTGTTTAGTGTTAATATTAAACAGAACGTCAAAGTGACAAGCTATTGGAATCATTGCTTGTGTGGTCGTACCAAGGCGTGAACTGCACCTACTGTGGGTTTAAGGGCACAAAGGGTCCGATCTATCCTAGTAACAAGAAAAAAGTGCTGGAAAAACTCAGCAGGTCTGGCAGCATCTACGGAGAGAGAAAAACAGGGTTAACCTTTAATAAAAACACAGAAAATAGGGGCAGGAGGAGGCCATTCGGCCCTTCGAGCCTGCTCCGCCATTCATTATGATCATGGCTGATCATCCAACTCAGTAACATCTTCCCGCATTCTCCCATAACCTTTGATCCCTTTAGCCCCAAGAGCTACATCTAAATCCTTCCTGGAAACACCCAATGCTTTGGCCTCAACTGCTTTCTGTGGTCGAGAATTCCACAGGCTCACCATTTTCTGGATGAAGAAATTTCCCCTCATCTCAGTCCGAAATAGTTTATCCCCCATATTTAAACTGTGACCCCCCCCCCCCCCCCCCCCCAAGTCCTGGTTCTCGACTCCCCCTGCCCACATCCCCCACATTGGGAACATCCTTCTTCCATCTACCCTGTCTAGTCCTGTTAGAATCTTATAGGTTTCTGTGAGATACCCCCCATTCTTCTGAACTCCAGCGAATATAATCCTAACTGGCTTAATCTCTCCTCATATGTCAGTCCTACCATCCCAGGAATAAGTCTGGTAAACCTTCTCTGCACTCCCTCTATAGTATGAAGATTCTTCATTAGATGACAATAACAAAACTGCACACAATATTCCAGGTGTGGGCCTCATCAAGGCCCTGTATAATTGCAGCAAGACATCCCTGCTCCTGTCCTCGAATCCTCTCGCTATGAAGGACAACACACCATTTGCCTTCTTTACTGCCTGCTGTACCTACATGCTTCCCTTCAGTGACTGGAGTACGAGGACTCCCAGGTCTCGTTGCACATTCCCCTCTCTCAATCTATAGCCATTCAGATAATAATCTGCCGTCCTACTTTTTCTAGCAAAGTGGATAACCTCACATCAATCCGCATTATACTGCATCTGCCATTCATTTGCCCACTCACTCAACTTGTCCAAATCACACTGAAGCATCTCTGCATCCTCCTCACAGCTCACCCTCCCACCCAGCTTGGTGGCATCATTTAGTTCCCTCATTTCAATCATTAATATATATGGTGAAGAGCTGTGATACCCCACTAGTCACTGCCAGCCATTTGGAAAAAGATCCGTTTATTCCTACTCTTTATTCTGTATCTGCCAACCAGTTTTCTATCCATCTCAATACACTACCCAAAATCCCATGCACTGTAATTTTACACGCTTATCTCTAATGTGGGACTTTGTCGAAAGCCTTCTGAAAGTCCAAACATCCACTGGCTCCCCCTCATCAACTCTACTCGTTACATCCTCAAAGAATTTCAGTAGTTTTGTCAAGCATGATTTACCTTTTGTAAATCCATGCTGACTCTGTCCAGCCCTGCCACTGTTTTCCAAGTGTTCTGCTATAAAATCTTTTATGATGGACTCCAGCATTTCCCTCATGACCGACGTCATGTTGACTGGCCTATAATTCCCAGTTTCCTCTCCAACTCTCTCTTTAAATATTGGGGTTACATTCGTTAACCTCCCATCTGTAGGGACTGTTCCAAAGTGCATTGGATCTGGGAAGATGTCCACCAATGCATCCACTATGTCTAGGGCCACTTGCTTAAGTACTTTGGAATGTAGATTATTAGGCCCTGAGTATTTAGCGGCCTTCAATCCCATCAATTTCCCCAATACCATTTCCCTACTGCTGCTGATTTTTTCAGTTCCTCGCTCTCATTAAACCCTGTGATCCCAATATTTCTGGTATGTTATTTGTGTCCTCCATTGTGAAGACAGAACCAAAGTACGTATTTGGTTGGTCAGCCATTTGTTAGTTCCCCGTTATAATTTTCCCTGTTTCTGAATAAATTTTTCTTCACCAATCTTTTTCTCTTCATGTTCCAGTCGAAACTTTTACAGTTAATCTGTACGTCCCCCGCATACTCTCGTACTCTATTTTCCCCTTCTTAATCAATCCCTTTATCTTCCTTTGCTGAATTCTAAACCGCTCCCAATCCTAAGGTCTGCTCTTTGTACTGGCCAATTTGTATGCCTCTTCCTTGGATCTAATAATATCTCTAATTGCCCTTGTAAGCCATGGTTTGGCCATCTTGCCCATTTTATTTTTACCTCGTACAGGAGTGAACAATTCTGCAGTTCCCCCATGCGCTCTTTGAGTGTTTGCCATTGGATTGGATTGGATTGGATTTGTTTATTGTCACGTGTACCGAGGTACAGTGAAAAGTATTTTTCTGCAAGCAGCTCAACAGATCATTCAGTACATGGGGAGAAAAGGGAATTAAACAGAATTCAAGAAAATACATGAGAATACATAATAGGGCAACACAATATATACAATGTAACTACATAAGCATTGGCATCGGATGAAGCATACAGGGTGTAGCGTTAATGAGGTCAGTCCATAAGAGGGTCATTTAAGAGTCTGGTGACAGTGGGGAAGAAGCTGTTTTTGAGTCTGTTCGTGCGTGTTCTAAGACTTCTGAATCTCCTGCCCGATGGAAGAAGTTGGAAAAGTGAGTAAGCCGGGTGGGAGGGATCCTTGATTATGCTGCCTGATTTCCCCCGGCAGCGAGAGGTGTAGATGGAATCAATGGATGGGAGGCAGGTTCGTGTGATGGGCGGTATTCACGACTCTCTGAAGTTCCTTGCGGTCCTGGGCCGAGCAGTTGCCATACCAGGTTGTGATGCAGCCCGATAGGATGCTCTCTATAGTGCATCTGTAAAAGTTGGTAAGGGTTAATGTGGACATGCCGAATTTCCTTAGTTTCCTGAGGAAGTATAGACACTGTTGTGCTTTCTTGGTGATAGTGTCGACGTGAGTGCACCAGGATAGATTTTTGGTGATGTGCACCCCTAGGAATTTGAAACTGCTCACCATCTCTACCTCGGCTCCGTTGATGCTGACAGGGGTGTGTACAGTACTTTGCTTCCTGAAGTCGATGACCAGCTCTTTAGTTTTGCTGGCATTGAGGGAGAGATTGTTTTCGTTACACCACTCCACTAGGTTCTCTATCTCCCTCCTGTATTCGGACTCGTCGTTATTCGAGATCCGGCCCACTATGGTCGTATCGTCAGCAAACTTGTAGATGGAGTTGGAACCAAGTTTTGCCACGCAGTCGTGTGTGTACAGGGAGTAGAGTAGGGGGCTAAGTACGCAGCCTTGCGGGGCACCGGTATTGAGGACTATTGTGGAGGAGGTGTTGGTGTTCATTCTTACTGACTGTGGTCTGTTGGTCAGAAAGTCAAGGATCCAGTTGCAGAGTGGAGAGCCAAGTCCTAGGTTTTGGAGATTTGAGATGAGCTTGGCTGGGATTATGGTATTATTGCCTATCCACTGTCATCCCTTTAAGTAACGTTCCCCAATCGATCATAGCCAACTCACGCCTCATACCATTGTAGTTTCCTTTATTTAGATTCAGAACCTTATTCTCAGAATCAACTACGTCCCTCTCCATTTTGATGAAAGATTCTACCATATTATGGTCGCTCATCCCCAAGGGGGTCTCACACAACTAGATTGCCGATTATTCCTTTCTCATTATACAATACCCAGTTTAGGATGGCCTGCTCTCTAATTCACTCCTCGACGTATTGGTCCAGAAAACCATCCTGCATGAACTCCAGGAATTCCTCCTCTACGGTATCGTTACGAATTTTATTTGCCCGATCTATATGCAGATTAAAGTCACTCATAATTACAGATGTTCCTTTATCGCATGCGTCTCTAATTTCCTGTTTAATGCCATTCCCGACTTCACCGCAACAGTTTGGGGTCTATATACAACCTCCACTTACAGATTTGGCCCTTTTGGTTTTCTCAGCTCTACCCATCCAGATTCCATATCGTCAGAGTTAATATCCTCCCTCGCTATTGCTCAAACTTCCTTTCCATCCAGCAATGCAACCCCACCGCCTTTTCCCTTTCGTCTGTCCTTCCTAAATACTGAATACTTCTGGATGTTCGATTCCCACCCCTGGTCACCGTGCAGCCATGTCTCCATAACCCGACTATATCATCCAGTCAGTTCATTGCAGTATTAACGTAAGCATACTTGTGACAGTAATAAAGATTATTATTATTACCGTTCACATATATTTGCGTGACCAATTCATCCACTTTACTGTGGATACTCCAGTCATTAAGGCACAACACTCCAAGGCTTGTCTTTTTAACATCTCTTGACCCATTCCCGTTATTTTTCACTGTGGCCCTGCTTGATTCTGGCCCTTGATTTCTCTGCCTATCACTTTTCTTATTCCCCTTTCTGTCTTTCGGTCTTGTCCTTGCTTCCCCCTCTTCTGACTCCTTGACAACCCCTGTCATTTAAGTTTAAACCCTCCCCAACCACACTCGCAAATACTCCCCCGAGGACTTCAGTCCTGGTCCTGCCCAGGTGCAACCCGTTCAGGTTGTACTGGTCCCACCCCCACCCAAAACCGGTCCCAATGTCCCCGGAATCTGAAACCCTCCCCCTTACACCATCTCTTCATCCGATATATCCTGCTATTTCTGCTCTGACTAGCACACGGCACTCGTGGTAATCCGGAATTCACTACCTTTTGAGGTCCTACTTTTCAACTTTTTCCCTAACTGCCTATATTCTGCTTTTCGGACCTCGTATGTCGTTAGTACCAATGTGCACCACAACCATGAGTGGTTCACTCTACCCCCCGCCCCCCCCCCCCCCATCCCCCCAGAATGTCCTGTAGCCTCTCTGAGACATCCTTGAACCTAGCATCAGGAAGGCAACATACCATCCTGGAGTCTTGTTTGCAGCCATAGAAAGACCTATCTATTTCCCTTACAATTGGATCCCCAATGACTCTTGCTTTCCCGCACTTTTTACTCCTTCCCTCTGTGGCAGAACCAACCATGGTGCAATGAATTAGGCTGTTGCTTCTTTTCCCTGGGAGGGTTAGGGTTAGGGTTAGTATCCAAAGTGGGATATCTGTTTTGCAGGGAATGGCCACAGGAGATTCCTGCACTGCCTGCCTAGTCCTCTTGCCCTGCTGGTGGCTACCTATTCCTGCCTGTGGAGTCTTAGCCTGCGGTGTGAATACCTGTCTATATGTGCTATCCACGATACTTTTCTGCCTGGCGGATGCTCCACAGTTTCCCCAGCCGCTGCTCCAGCTCCGATACTTCCTGCAAACATGCAGGCCAGAGGCATTCAAAATATTCCTGACTTCCCACGTAGAGGAGGAGGAGCACACTGCAGCTTTGAGCTTCCTGCCATGACTTATGCCTTTAAATTAAAAATCTTGGAAGATACCTAAAATCAAATAATATCAATAACTCAAGAGCCTTTCTTCCCTGGTCCTTGTTACGACAGAAGAGAGCTCTTAGAAACTATAGACCACAAAATATAGACCATACAAACTGTAAGTGATAAAAGTAGTAAATACTTACCAGACTGTGCCCACCCAATCAGCTACTTCCACTTGCCCGGTGTCTCTTTTGAATCCTGCCGCTACCTCAGGAGCTCCCATCCCCAAGCTTGAACTCCTCTCTCAGTCTCACTCTCGTGTTGTTTTATCTCCCCGGCTTCACTCTCAGTTTGGATCTTTCTCGTACTGGTTTATCCTCCTGGCTCCGTTCTCTGTCTTGTTCTTTCTCCCAATCTTTTATCTCCCTGCCTCCGCTCGAGTACAAATATGATTCTGCTTCGGAACTGACTGGAGGCAGGAATGTGATGGATTCGATCCTGTTGAAGTGGGTGGGGGTGAGGCAGGTGTAGCAAAAGAGAAGGTCAGGGATAGGTTAAGGGGCGGGGAGTTAAAATGAGAAAGATGTGGTGGAACATTGACTAGTCGTGATAGTGTTAAAGACACAGGGCTGGATTCTCCGCACCCCGTCGCCAAACGCGATTTTGGTGACGGACCGGAGAATCCGTCTTCGGGAACGGTGGAGGTTTCGCGATTCTCCGCCCCCCCCCCCCCCCCCCCCCCCCCCCCGCCCCCGAAAATCGGCATACTCGTGGAGTATGCCATGCCGAGTATCCACCGCCTCAGGCCATTGCCTGAGACCCGCCCCGCTATTCTCCGTCCCCGACCGGCCAAATGCACGACGGCGTGGTTTTAACATGGTCTTGCCATTCGGGAACCTCACGCGGCAGCTGCGGACTCAGTCCGGGACCGCCAAAGTTGGGGGGAGGGCCGATCTGGGGCTTCATTCAGGACTGGGGGCTATGTGTTCGGGCGGTCCGGGGCAGGCGAGTGGCCGATGCGGGGCACTATTTCAGCGGCCTCTGACCCGGAAGTGCGGGGGGCCTTGTCAGCAGCTAGCGGATACCTGCTAGCCCCCTGCAAGACGGCGAATCCGTGGCCTTTTAACTTCTATTATTCTGGTGTAAAAGATGACAGTTTTCACGACGGCGTGGGGACACAGTCCCAAACATGTAGAATCCAGCCCACAAAGCTTGGTCAGTACAGGTGTGAACAGCAGACCAAAGATCAACATTGTGTGAAAGCAAAATAGCAAAAGGTGTTAAGAACAGAATCATCCTCATCTCTCGCTGGAGGGTTAATTATTTCCTTTAACGGGATCATTGCCTCACTAAAGGGACAACAAAAGCTAGTATTTATGCAGCACCTTTAACAGAGATAAATGTCCCAAGAGTTTTACAGAGCATTATTCGGACAGGCAGAGGTAAATTTTAAGGAGTGTCTGAAAGGAGGGAAGGGAGAGACAGAGCGATTTAGGGAGGGGATTCCAGAACCTAGGCACCAGATTAGAATCATGAAATGGGCAGAGCAAAAACGGAGACCGTACAGCTTCCCGAGTCCTTGTACTCCACATGAGCAATTTACCTAGTCCCACTTACCCATCTTTTCCCTGTAGTTTCGCAATAGATTTTTTTCTCTTCAAGTGTTTATCCAATTCCCCTTTGAAAGACATGCGGCGGATTCTCCGTCCCGGCAGTGCCGTTTTCCTGCGTGGCGCTCCCTCGCTGGCAGCGGGATTCTCCGTCCCGGCAGTGCCGTTTTCCTGTGCGGCGCTCCCTCGCTGGCAGCGGGATTCTCCGCCCCGGCAGTGCCGTTTTCCTGTGCGGCGCTCCCCTCGCTGGCAGCGGGATTCTCCGTCCCGGCAGTGCCGTTTCCTGCGCGGCGCTCCCTCGCTGGCAGCGGCATTCTCCGTCCCGGCAATGCCGTTTTCCTGCGCGGCGCTCCCCCGCTGGCAGCGGGAATCTCTGTTCCCGCAGCTGGAAAATGAGGTTTCTCATTGTGGGCCACCCCCATACCGTCAGGAAACGCGCAGGCGTGTGTGCGCTGCCGGCGGGGAGAAGGATTCCACCAACAGAGAATCCCGCCCATGATCTTCCTCCACCACACTCTCAGACAGTGCTTCCTCGATCATAAACCACTCGCCGCGTAAAAACTCTTTTCCTCGTGTTGTGTTTGGTTATATTGCCAATCACCTTAAATCTGTGGCCTCTCCCTCTCGATCCTTCCATAGTGGGAACACCTTTCTCGATCCTTCCATAGTGGGAACACCTTTCCCCTAACTACTCAGTCCAGGCCCCTCATAATTCTGAATACCTCCATCAATTCTCCTCTGGAACCTTGTCTTGTCTAAGAAGAAGACTCCAAGAACAACAAAGAACAAAGAAAAGTACAGCACAGGAACAGGCCCTTCGGCCCTCCAAGCCTGCGCCGACCATGATGCCTGTCTAAACTAAAATCTTCTACACTTCCGGGGTCCGTATCCCTCTATTCCCATCCTATTCATGTATTTGTCAATCATCCCTGCTTCCACCACCTCCTCCGGCAGCGAGTTCCAGGCACCCACTACCCTCTGTGTAAAAAACTTGCCTCGTACATCTCCTCTAAACCTTGCCCCTCGCACCTTAAACCTATGCCCCCTAGTAATAGACCCCTCTACCTTGGGAAAAAGCCTCTGGCTGTCCACTCTGTCTATGCCCCTCATAATTTTGTAGACCTCTATCAGGTCGCCCCTCAAACTCCGTCGTTCCAGTGGAAACAAACCGAGTTTATTCAACCGCTCCTCATAGCTAATGCCCTCCATACCAGGCAACATCCTGGTAAATCTCTTCTGCACCCTCTCTAAAGCTTCCACATCCTTCTGGTAGTGTGGCGACCAGAATTGAACACTACACTCCAAGAGTAGCCTAACTAAGGTTCTACACAGCTGCAACATGACCTGCCAATTTTTATACTCAATGCCCCGGCCAATGAAGGCAAGCATGCCGTATGCCTTCTTGACTACCTTCTCCACCTGTGTTGCCCCTTTCAGCGACCTGTGGACCTGTACACCCAGATCCCTCTGACTGTCAATACTCTTGAGGGTTCTACCATTCACTAACTTCTCCAAACTATCCAAAACAAAGCAAGTTTACTCAAACGTCTTTCTATGTGGGGATTAAAAGTAAGAATGCCAACTGGTGTTTCTGGTATGACCGACCTCCACCCTATAATTGAAAGACAAGTGAACAGACATTCCAATTAAATGGATTGCGTGATTCTTGATTTTTAGTCAAATAGCACTTTCTCGCATCTCCAATATTTTATGGCTAATAAATAAAAACTTTGCAAGGAAAACTCGAAAAATAAAACCTTCTCTTGTCTAAGAAGAAGACGCCTGGGGCAACAAAGAACAAAGAAAAGTACAGCACAGGAACAGGCCCTTCGGCCCTCCAAGCCTGTGTCAACCATGCTGCCCGTCTAAACTAAAATCTTCTCCACTTCTGGGGTCCGTATCCCTCAATTCCCACCCTATTCATGTATTTGGCAAGATGCCTCTTAAACGTCACGATCGTCCCTGATGCTCCTAAATATTTTTACCTGTACTGCTTACAGGAGTGCTCTGCAGATGACTCTTCGTTCCGTGGAGACCCTAATACAATTCTGCAGGGTGAGCAATTTTAGTGAGGAGTAAGTCATTTGTAGCACGGTGCTGTTCTACGAGGCAGTCTTGTGGCACAATGGAAATGTACTCTGGGTCAGGAGTCAGGGGTTCAATGTACCTGCTGGCATGCGGTAAGAGTGGGAGAGTTTCCTTAGAGAGTTCACTTCCTCGTAAAGGCGAGCATAATCATGGACCAATCCAATGGTCACTAATTCTCTTCGAGGGCATTGTAGGAGGAAATGTTCTGTGTGATGACCTGTGGCTGCACACACTGACATCCTTGAGCCCCTCAACTCACTTTAAAGTGGGTTTCCTTTCTCTATACTTACCTCCGAAGATGTTCCTAAACTGAATTGCACCGAGCACCAATCCTGCTGATTTCCAATCTATAGCATGTCCTTCATTTTGTTGGTTACCTCTGCTCCATGTCGATTTCTATATCCATGTGGCCTGGTTGCCCTTTATTCTATACTCCAGGGAAACTGACTTTTACAGAAGGAGGCCACTCAGCCCCTTGCACCAGTGCCAACTCGCAGAAAGAAGTCTTACAACACCAGGTTAAAGTCCAACAGGTTTGTTTCAAATCACTAGCTTTCGGAGCACTGCTCCTTCCTCAGGTGAATGAGGAGCAGTGTTCTGAAGGAGCACCTGAGGAAGGAGCAGTGCTCCGAAAGCTAGTGATTTGAAACAAACCTGTTGGACTTTAACCTGGTATTGTAAGACTTCTTACTGTGCCCACCCCAGTCCAACGCCGGCATCTCCACATCGTAACTCTCAGAAAGGCCTATCCATCTTGACTTTTTATTCCAGCTGGAGGAGGTTCATGTGGACCATCAACACCTAGAACATAGAACATAGAACATAGAACAGTACAGCACAGAACAAGCCCTTCGGCCCTCGATGTTGTGCCGAGCAATGATCACCCTACTCAAACCCACGTATCCATCCTATACCCGTAACCCAACAACCCCCCCCTTAACCTTACTTTTTAGGACACTACGGGCAATTTATCATGGCCAATCCACCTAACCCGCACATCTTTGGACTGTGGGAGGAAATCGGAGCACCCGGAGGAAACCCACGCACACACGGGGAGGACGTGCAGACTCCACACAGACAGTGACCCAGCCGGGAATCGAACCTGGGACCCTGGAGCTGTGAAGCATTTGTGCTAACCACCATGCTACCGTGCTGCCCGTCATAGTTGTATACCTGTATAGAAGTGCTGGGCCAAATGGCCATTTTCTGTGCTGTAGGTTTGGTGCAATTTCATTTCATTTATCTAACTTCAAACAAGTCTGTAAAGTTGGTCAGGCGCAATCAGTCATTGAGACCTGTACTGACTGGTCCTCATTCATAGAACATAGAACATAGAACATAGAACGATACAGCGCAGTACAGGCCCTTCAGCCCTCGATGTTGCACCGACATGGAAAAAAAAACTAAAGGCCATCTAACCTACACTATGCCCTTATCATCCATATGCTTATCCAATAAACTTTTAAATGCCCTCAATGTTGGCGAGTTCACTACTGTTGCAGGTAGGGCATTCCACGGCCTCACCACTCTTTGCGTAAAAAACCCACCTCTGACCTCTGTCCTATATCTATTACCCCTCAATTTAAGGCTATGTCCCCTCGTGCTAGCCACCCCCATCCGCGGGAGAAGGCTCTCGCTGTCCACCCTATCTAACCCTCTGATCATTTTGTATGCCTCTATTAAGTCACCTCTTAACCTTCTTCTCTCTAACGAAAACAACCTCAAGTCCATCAGCCTTTCCTCATAAGATTTTCCCTCCATACCAGGCAACATCCTGGTAAATCTCCTCTGCACCCGTTCCAAAGCTTCCACGTCCTTCCTATAATGAGGCGACCAGAACTGTACGCAATACTCCAAATGCGGCCGTACTAGAGTTTTGTACAACTGCAACATGACCTCATGGCTCCGGAACTCAATCCCTCTACCAATAAAGGCCAACACACCATAGGCCTTCTTCACAACCCTATCAACCTGGGTGGCAACTTTGAGGGATCTATGTACATGGACACCGAGATCCCTCTGCTCATCCACACTACCAAGAATTTTACCATTAGCCAAATATTCCGCATTCCTGTTATTCTTTCCAAAGTGAATCACCTCACACTTCTCCACATTAAACACCATTTGCCACCTCTCAGCTCACTTAGGTTTCCCCACCACTCGATGATTTCATCCTATGTAAGAAACTGAGGGAGTACGCTTGACAATGGAGGGCCTTTGATTATTCACCATCATAAACATTTTCCTTCTACCGACAAACTGGGAGATTTAATTGAGGCCTTGAAAGATTCAAGTGGGTAATTAGAGAGAAAATATTCCCTCGTGTGTGTGGGGATAGAGGGTGGGGGGGGGGGGGGGGGGGGGGGGTGATGGGGGCGTCCAAAACAAAATGGCGGAACCTGGAGGGACAGGATGTTCAGGAGTGTTATCAGGAAGTACTTCTTCACACAAACGGGGGTGGGGATCTGAGACGTTCTCTTGAGGATGGGGGGGGGGATCAATTGGAAATTCCAGAAGTGAGATCGATCAGGTCTTGTTGATCAAGGGCATTAATGAAAATGGAGCCCAGGTGGGTTGATGGGATTCAGGTGGAGATCAACCATGATCTGATTGGTTGGCTGATCAGAGTCAAGGCTGAATGGAACTCCTCCTGTTCCTCGTTCCCTGCGATCAAATGAAAATTCCATCTACTCTCATCCAATTTATCGGAAAGGATTAAGTTAACTGGGCAAAATGAGCTTTCCCTCCTTGTAAAGGATGCATGTTCTTTACATTGGAGTCTATGAACAGCCAAACACAACAGAGCGTTGGAAAAGTGAATGCGGTGAAGGCTGTTCTGTACCCTGAAGAGATTTTGCAGAGATTTAGCGTGAAAACATACTAAATATGAATTAGGAGCAGGGCCAGGCCATTCGGCCCATTGAACCTGCTCTGCCATTCATTCAGATTATGGTTGACCTGACTGTGGCCTCGACCCCACTTTCCCGCCTACCCCAATAACCTTTGACCCCCCCTGTTAGGGACTTCTGGCTACCTCCTTAGTGGAGGGGTCAATAACCAGGGGGCATAGATTAAGGCCAGGGGCAGGAAATTAAGAGGGGATTTGAGGAAACAACTTTTTGCCCAGAGGGTGGTGGGAATCTGGAACTCGCTGCCTGAAAGGGGTGATAGAGGTGGGAACCCGATCCACATTTCAGAAGCATTTAGATCAGCACTTGAAACGCCACAGCAGGCAAGGCTGCAGACCAAGTGTTGGAAAATGGGATTAGAATAGATAGGTGCTCAGGGTAGTCAGTCCCTTCTGACTACATCTGCGGGAAGTGCACCCAACTCCAGCTCCTCGAGAGCCGCATTAGGGACCTGGAGCTGGAGCTGGATGAACTTCGGATCATTCGGGAGGCGGAGGAGGTTATTGAGAGGAGTTATAGGGAGGTAGTCACACCTCAGAAAGTAGATGGGTTACCGTCAGGGGAGGCAGAGGGAACCGGCAGGCAGTGCAGGGATCCCCTGTGGTCGTTCCCCTCTATAACAAGTATACCGTTTTGGATACTGTTGCGGGGGATGACTTACCAGGGGTAAGCAATAGGGCGCAGGTCTCTGGCACAGAGTCTGTCCCTGTTGCTCAGAAGGGAAGGGAGAAGAGGAACAGAGCACTTGTCATTGGGGACTCCATAGTTAGAGGAACAGACAGGAGGTTCTGTGGGAACGAAAGAGACTCACGGTTGGTGTGTTGCCTCCCAGGTGCCAGGGTTCGTGATGTCTCTGATCGTGTTTTTGGGATCCTTAAGGGGGAGGGGGAGCAGCCCCAAGTCGTGGTCCACATAGGTACCAACGACATAGGTAGGAAGAGAGATGGGGATTTGAGACAGAAATTCAGGGAGCTAGGGTGGAAGCTGAGAGCTAGAACAAACAGAGTTGTTATCTCTGGGTTGTTACCCGTGCCACGTGCTAGCGAAGTAAGAAATAAGGAGAGAGAGGAGTTGAACACGTGGCTACAGGGATGGTGCAGGAGGGAGGGTTTTGTTTCCTGGATAATTGGGGCTCATTCTGGGGTAGGTGGGACCTCTACAAACAGGATGGTCTTCACCTGAACCAGAGGGGTACCAATATCCTGGGAGGGAGATTTGCTAGTGCTCTTCGGGGGGGTTTAAACTAATTCAGCAGGGGGATGGGAACCTAAATTGTAGACCCAGTGTACAGGATGTTGAGAGTAGTGAGGTCAGGGATAGGGTTAAAAGTTCGAAAGAGGGCACCGGCAAGCAGGACGCTGGTTTGAAGTGTGTCTACTTCAACGCCAGGAGCATCCGGAATAAGGTGGGTGAGCTTGCAGCATGGGTTGGTACCTGGGATCTCGATGTTGTGGCGATTTCGGAGACATGGGTAGAGCAGGGACAGGAATGGTTGTTGCAGGTTCCAGGATTTAGATGTTTCTGTAAGAACAGAGAAGATGGTAAAAGAGGGGGGGGTGTGGCATTGTTAATCAAGGAAAGTATTACGGCGGTAGAAAGGACGCTTGAGGACTCGTCTACTGAGGCAGTATGGGCCGAGGTTAGGAACAGTAGAGGAGAGGTCACCCTGTTGGGAGTTGTCTATAGACCTCCGAATAGTCCCAGAGATGTAGAGGAAAGGATTGCAAAGATGATTCTTGACAGGAGCGAGAGTAACAGGGTAGTTGTTATGGGGGACTTTAACTTTCCAAATATTGACTGGAAATACTATAGTTCGAGTACTATAGATGGGTCAGTTTTTGTGCAGTGTGTGCAGGAGGGTTTTCTGACACAGTATGTAGACAGGCCAACAAGGGGCGAGGCCACATTGGATTTGGTACTGGGTAATGAACCCGGCCAGGTGTTAGATTTAGATGTAGGTGAGCACTTTGGTGATAGTGATCACAACTCGGTTATGTTTACTTTAGCAATGGGCAGGGTTAGGTATATACCGCAAGGCAAGAATTATAGCTGGGGGAAAGGCAATTATGATGCTATTCGGCAAGATTTAGGAGGTATAGGATGGGGAAGGAAACTGCAGGGGATGGGTACAATCGAAATGTGGAGCTTTTTCAAGGAACAGCTACTGCGTGTCCTTGATAAGTATGTACCTGTCAGGCAGGGAGGAAGTTGTCGAGCAAGGGAGCCGTGGTTTACTAAGGAAGTTGAAGCACTTGTCAAGAGGAAGAAGAAGGCTTATGTTAGGATGAGACATGAAGGCTCAGTTAGGGCACTTGAGAGTTACAAGTTAGCCAGGAAGGACCTAAAGGGAGAGTTAAGAAGAGCGAGGGGAGGACACGAAAAGTCGTTGGCGGATAGGATCAAGGAAAACCCTAAGGCTTTCTATAGGTATATCAGGAACAAAAGAATGACTCGAGTAAGATTAGGGCCAATCAAGGATAGTAGTGGAAAGTTGTGTGTGGAATCAGAGGAGATAGGGGAAGCATTAAATGGATATTTTTCGTCAGTGTTTACACTGGAGAAAGACAATGTTGTCGAGGAGAACACTCAGGTTCAGTCGACCAGGCTAGATGGAATTGAGGTTCAAAAGGAGGAGGTGTTATCAATTTTGGAAAATGTCAAAATAGATAAGTCCCCTGGGCCAGATGGGATTTATCCTAGGATTCTCTGGGAAGCCAGGGAGGAGATTGCAGAGCCTTTGTCCTTGATCTTTATGTCGTCTTTGTCGACAGGAATAGTGCCGGAAGACTGGAGGATAGCAAATGTTGTCCCCTTGTTCAAAAAGGGGAGTAGAGACAACCCTGGTAATTATAGCCCTGTGAGCATTACTTCGGTTGTGGGTAAAATGTTGGAAAAGGTTATAAGAGATAGGGTTTATAATCATCTTGAAAAGAACAAGTTGATTAGCGATAGTCAACACGGTTTTGTGAAGGGTAGGTCATGCCTCACAAATCTTATTGAGTTTTTTGAGAAGGTGACCAAACAGGTGGATCAGGGTAAAGCTGTTGATGTGGTGTATATGGATTTCAGTAAGGCATTTGATAAGGTTCCCCACGGTAGGCTATTGCAGAAAATAAGGAAGTATGGAATTGAAGGTGATTTCGCGGTTTGGATCAGTAATTGGCTAGCTGAAAGAAGACAGAGGGTGGTAGTTGATGGCAAATGTTCATCCTGGAGTTCAGTTACTAGTGGTGTACCGCAAGGATCTGTTTTGGGGCCACTGCTGTTTGTCATTTTTATAAATGACCTGGAAGAGGGTGTAGAAGGATGGGTTAGTAAATTTGCAGATGGCACGAAGGTCGGTGGAGTTGTGGATAGTGCTGAAGGATGTTATAGGTTACAGAGGGACATAGATAAGCTGCAGAGCTGGGCTCAGAGGTGGCAGATGGAGTTTAATGCGGAAAAGTGTGAGGTGGTTCACTTTGGAAGGAGTAACAGGAATGCAGAGTACTGGGCTAATGGCAAGATTCTTGGTAGTGTAGATGAACAGAGAGATCTCGGCATCCAGGTACATAAATCCCTGAAAGTTGCCGCCCAGGTTAATAGGGCTGTTAAGAAGACATATGGTGTGCTAGCCTTTATAAGCAGGGGGATTGAGTTTCGGAACCACAAGGTCATGCTGCAGCTGTACAAAACTCTGGTGCGGCCGCACCTGGAGTACATAGAACATAGAACAGTACAGCACAGAACAGGCCCTTCGGCCCTCAATGTTGTGCCGAGCCATGATCACCCTACTCAAACCCACGTATCCACCCTATACCCGTAACCCAACAACCCCCTCCTTAACCTTACTTTTATTAGGACACTACGGGCAATTTAGCATGGCCAATCCACCTAACCCGCACATCTTTGGACTGTGGGAGGAAACCGGAGCACCCGGAGGAAACCCACGCACACAATGGGAGGACGTGCAGACTCCACACAGACAGTGACCCAGCCGGGAATCGAACCTGGGACCCTGGAGCTGTGAAGCATTTATGCTAACCACCATGCTACCGTGCTGCCCCTTTGCTACCCTGCTGCCCCTGCGAGTACTGCGTGCAGTTCTGGTCACCACATTATAGGAAGGATGTGGAAGCTTTGGAAAGGGTTCAGAGGAGATTTACTAGGATGTTGCCTGGTATGGAGGGAAGGTCTTACGAGGAAAGGCTCAGAGAATTGAGGTTGTTTTCGTTAGAGAGGAGAAGGCTGAGAGGTGACTTAATAGAGACATATAAGATAGTCAGAGGGTTAGATAGGGTGGACAGTGAGAGTCTTTTTCCTCGGATGGTGATGACCAACACGAGGGGACATAGCTTTAAATTGAGGGGTGATAGATATAGGACAGATATCAGAGGCAGTTTCTTTACTCAGAGAGTAGTAGGGGTGTGGAACGCCCTGCCTGCAATAGTAGTAGACTCGCCAACTTTAAGGGCATTTAAGTGGTCACTGGATGGACATATGGATGAAAATGGAATAGTGTAGGTCAGATAGGCTTCAGATGGTTTCACAGGTCGGCGCAACATCGAGGGCCGAAGGGCCCGTACTGCGCTGTAGTGTTCTATGTTCTATGAATACGGGCCATGATCTCGCCAATGAGGCCATCGTGAAACATCCCTCCAGAATTTCACCCCCCCGTGGTGTGTTTTCTCCCCCCTCCCTTTTGGCTATTTGCAACAGGTCGTCCAAAAGCATTTTAATTGGACGATTTAGCTTTGAAGGAAGAGTTAATGTTAGATGTCAGCCAACAAGGAAATGAAGGGACTAGATTGGTTTGATTTAGATCAATGATTTCAGCTCAATAGGGAAGATCAGAGGTTAGGCCACTCAGACAGATGTGGGTTTGATCCTGGGTGCGTCCTCCTTACTCAGGGAATAGTGACCCTATGAAACAGATTGCTGGATTTATGTAATGAATGTTAATTCACTAATTCCTCCAAGCGAGAGGTGACTTGTACATGAGGTAAGTAACCTGTGATATAAATAGGACCTGTGAGATCTCCTGGATTCGTTTCAATTGCCTAAGGGGAGCAGAGATAATTATTTTTAGCTCAATTTTCCTCCCTCATCCGGTTTTTTTTTTGCCTTTCCTAGGAGATTTGTATCGGTGGGAACTGGGGAGTGTTTACATCATGATATGTTACCTGGCTATGGTGCCAAGGTGAGAGATGGAGGGGCGATTTTGCAAAGTCATTAACTGGGCACGGCTGGGCAGAACATCAGGGGAGCGTTTCACCGATATCCACTTACACACGATCAGGGGATGTTCTGCCCATTGGTAACACACGCCACCCCTAACCAAGTCTTATATTCCCTAATCTGGAGATGCCGGCGTTGGACTGGGGGTGAGCACAGCAAGAAGTCTTACAACACCAGGTTACAACTCTAGCCTTCGGAGCACAGCTCCTTCCTCAGGTGAATGAAGAGGTGGGTTCCAGAGACATACATACAGACAAGGTCAAAGATGCAAGACGATACTTTGAATGGTCAAAGTATGGTCAAAGTCAAAGATGCAAGATGATACATTCAAAGTATCATCTTGCATCTTTGACTTTGTCTATATATATGTTTCTGGAACCTACCTCTTCATTCACCTGAGGAAGGAGCAGTGCTCCGAAAGCTAGTGATTCGAAACAAACCTGTTGGACTTTAACCTGGTGTAGGAAGACTTCTTACTATATTCCGTAAGTTATTTGCTACAATGTCATCCTCTGACGTCAACAACCTCTTCTGCCAGCTGATGGATCTTCCGAGACCAAGAAATGAAGAATTTCAAAGCTTCTCTGCTTCATATCCAGGCTGGTCTGTCAACTTTGCCCTCCTTAATCCTCAGCTCATCCCAAACTCTGCTGCCTCTATCTTTACGCCAACCAACGTCCATTCGCCCATCACTTCTGTGCTGGCTGGCATTCATTGGATCCCCAACGCGCCGAGGTCTGAATTTGAAATCTCTATTCCTGCTTCCTCTGTGTTTCCCCCCCACCTCCTCCTCTAACCAAAAAAAAAACCACGGTCGTTGGGAAGCGGGAGCAGGGGCCTGTCGTGAAGGTGAGTGAGTGCCTTTAAATGTGCTTACCTTTCAGTGGGAGCAGCCTCCGGATTCTCGGTGGGAGCAGGGGCCTGTCAGGAAGGTGAGTGAGTGCCTTTAAATCTGCTTACCTTCCAGGGGGAGCGGCCTCCGGATGTTCGGCGGGAGCAGGGGTCTGTCGGGAAGGTGAATGCCTGTAACAAATCAGGCGGTTGCTAACCCCGAGACGCTACACTTGCAGTGTCCCCCCACTCTTCCACCTCCTCTAACTAAGGGTTTGAGGGAATATCAGGTAAGCTCTTCCTTTCTTTTTCTTGTTTTTTTTAAATCTAGAGGGGATGTCAGGGAAGGCAGTACAATGCTCCTCCTGCAGAATGTTTGCGGTGAGGGACGCCGTCAGTGTCCCTGCTGATTTCATCTGTGGGAAGTGCACCCAACTCCAGCTCCTCAAAAACCGTGTTAGGGAACTGGAGCTGGAGCTGGATGAACTTCGGATCATTCGGGAGGCAGAGGGGGTCATAGATAGAAGCTTCAGGGAGGTAGTTACGCCAAAGGATAAAGATAGATGGGTGACGGTGAGAGGGGCTGGGGGTAAGCAGTCAGTACAGGGATCCCCTGTGGTCGTTCCCCTTAATAACAGGTATACCGCTTTGGATACTGTTGGGGGGTGACTTACCAGGGGTCAGCCATGGGGTACAGGTCTCTGGCACAGAGTCTGTCCCCGTTGCTCAGGAGGGAAGGGGGGAAAGGAGTAGAACATTAGTCATAGGAGACTCCATAGTTAGGGGGATAGATAGGAGATTCTGTGGGAACAAGAGAGACTCGCGGTTGGTGTGTTGCCTCCCAGGTGCCAGGGTCCACGATGTCTCAGATCGTGTTTTCGGGATCCTTAAGGGGAGGGGGAGCAGCCCCAAGTCGTGGTCCACATAGGTACCAACGACATAGGTAGGAAAAGGGAGAGGGTGTAAGGCAGGAATTCAGGGAGCTAGGGTGGAAACTTAGAGCTAGAACAAACAGAGTTATTATCTCTGGGTGGTTACCCGTGCCATGTGCTAGCGAGTCGAGGAATAGGGAGAGAGAGCAGTTGAACACGTGGCTGCAGGGATGGTGCAGGAGGGAGGGTTTCAGATTCCTGGACAATCGGGGCTTATTCTGGGGTAGGTGGGACCTCTACAAACGGGATGGTCTATGCCTGGACCAGAGGGGTACTAATATCCTCGGGGGGAGGTTTGCTAATGCTCTTCGGGAGGGTTTAAACTAGTTCAGCAGGGGATTGGGAACCTGAATTGTAGCTCCAGTACACAAGAAGCTGAGAGTAGTGAGGTCATGAGTAAGGTTTCAAAGTTGCAGGAGTGTACCGGCAGGAAGGAAGGTGGTCTAAAGTGCGTCTACTTCAATGCCAGGAGCATCCAGAATAAGGTGGGTGAGCTTGCGGCATGGGTTAGTACCTGGGACTTCGATGTTGTGGCCATTTCGGAGACATGGACAGAGCAGGGCGAGGAATGGTTGTTGCAGGTGCCGGGGTTTAGATATTTCAGTAAGTTCAGGGAAGGTGGTAAGAGAGGGGGAGGGATGGCATTGTTAGTCAAAGACAGTATTACGGTGGCTGAGAGAACATTTGATGAGGACTCGAATACTGAGGTAGTATGGGCTGAGTTAAGAAACAGGAAAGGAGAGGTCACCCTGTTAGGGCTTTTCGATAGGCCTCCGAAAAGTTCCAGAGATGTAGCGGAAAGGATTGCAAAGATGATTCTGGATAGGAGCGAAAATAACAGGGTAGTTGTTATGGGGGACTTTAACTTTCCAAATATTGACTGGAAACACTATAGCTCAAGTACTTTAGATGGATCCGTTTTTGTCCAATGTGTGCAGGAGGGTTTCCTGATGCAGTATGTAGATAGGCCAACGAGAGGCGAGGCCGTATTGGGTACTGGGTAATGAACCAGGACAGGTGTTAGATTTGGAGGTAGGTGAGCATTTTGGTGATAGTGACCACAATTCGATTACGTTTACTTTAGCGATGGAAAGGGATAGGTATAAACCGCAGGGCAAGAGTTATTGCTGGGGGAAAGGCAATTATGATGCGATGAGGCAAGACTTAGGATGCATCGCCTGGAGAGGAAAACTGCAGGGGATGGACACAATGGAAATGTGGAGCATGTTCAAGGAACAGCTACTGCTTGTCCTTGATAAGTATGTACCTGTCAGGCAGGGAGGAAGTGGTCGAGTGAGGGAACCATGGGTTACTAAAGCAGTTGAAACACTTGTCAAGAGGAAGAAGGAGGCTTATGTGAAGATGAGACGTGATGGTTCAGTTGGGTCGCTGGAGAGTTACAAGTTAGCTAGGAAGGCTCTAAAGAGAGAGCTAAGAAGAGCCAAGCGAGGACATGAGAAGTCTTTGGCAGGTAGGATCAAGGATAACCCTAAAGCTTTCTATAGGTATGTCAGGAATAAAAGAATGACTAAGGTAAGAGTAGGGCCAGTCAAGGACAGTAGTGGGAAGTTGTGCGTAGAGTCCGAGGAGATAGGAGAGGTGCTAAATGAGTATTTTTCATCAGTATTCACACAGGAAAAAGACAAAGTTGTCGAGGAGAATACTGAGATACAGGCTACTAGGCTAGAAGGCCTTGAGGTTCTTAAGGAGGAGGTGTTAGCGATTCTGGAAAGTGTGAAAATAGATAAGTCCCCTGGGCCGGATGGGATTTATCCTAGGATTCTCTAGGAAGCTAGGGAGGAGATTGCTGAGGCTTTGGCTTTGATCTATAAGTCATCTTTGTCTACAGGAATAGTGCCAGAGGACTGGAGGATAGCAAATGTTGTCCCCTTGTACAAGAAGGGGAGTAGAGATAACCCCGGTAACTATAGACCAGTGAGCCTTACTTCTGTTGTGGGAAAAGTCTTGGAAAGGTTTATAAGAGATAGGATGTATAATCATCTGGAAAGGAATAATTTGATTAGAGATAGTCACCATGGTTTTGTGAAGGGTAGGTCGTGCCCCACAAACCTCATTGAGTTCTTCGAGAAGGTGACCAAACAGGTGGATGAGGGTAAAGCAGTTGACGTGGTGTATATGGATTTCAGTAAAGCGTTTGATAAGGTTCCCCACGGTAGGCTATTGCAGAAAGTACAGAGGCATGGGATTCAGGGTGATTTAGCAGTTTGGATCAGAAATTGGCTAGTTGATAGAAGACAAAGAGTGGTGGTTGATGGGAAATGCTCTGACTGGTGTCCAGTTACTAGGGGTGTGCCACAAGGATCTGTTTTGGGGCCGTTGCTGTTTGTCATTTTTATAAATGACCTGGAGGAGGGCGTAGAAGGATGGGTGAGTAAATTTGCAGATGACACTAAAGTCGGTGGAGTTGTGGACAGTGCAGAAGGATGTTACAAGCTACAGAGGGACATAGATAAGCTGCAGAGCTGGGCTGACAGGTGGCAAATGGAGTTTAATGCAGAAAAGTGTGAGGTGATTCATTTTGGAAGGAATAACAGGAAAACAGAGTACTGGGCTAATGGTAAGATTCTTGGTAGTGTGGACGAGCAGAGAGATCTCGGTGTTCATATCCATAGATCCCTGAAAGTTGCCACCCAGGTTAAGAGGGTTGTTAAGAAGGTGTACGGTGTGTTAGCTTTTATTGGTAGAGGAATTGAGTTTCGGAGCCATAAGGTCATGTTGCAGTTGTACATAACTCTGGTGCGGCCGCATTTGGAGTATTGTGTGCAGTTCTGGTCGCCACATTATAGGAAGGATGTGGATGCATTGGAAAGGGTACAGAGGAAATTTACAAGAATGTTGCCTGGTATGGAGGGAAGATCATGTGAGGAAAGGCTGAAGGACTTGAGGCTGTTTTCGTTAGAGAGAAGAAGGTTAAGAGGGGACTTAATTGAGGCATACAAGATGATCAGAGGATTAGATAGGGTGGACATTGAGAGCCTTTTTCCTCGGATGGTGATGTCCAGCACGAGGGGACATAGCTTTAAATTGAGGGGAGATAGATATAGGACAGATGTCAGAGGTAGGTTCTTTACTCAGAGAGTAGTAAGGGCGTGGAATGCCCTGCCTGCAACACTAGTGGACTCGCCAACACTAAACGCATTCAAATGGTCATTGGATAGGCATATGGACGATAAGGGAATAGTGTAGAAGGACTTTAGAAGGGTTTCACAGGACGGTGCAACATCGAGGGCCGAAGGGCCTGTACTGCGCTGTAATGTTCTATGTTCTATGCTTTTCACACCTTTCCAAGACTGGGTCCGTCTATATCCTCCGCTAGCCCTACAATCCGCTCAGCTATCTGTACTCTGGTGACCCTGGCCTCTTGTGCATTCCCAATTTAATTGGATCGCCATTGGTGGCCCTGCCTGGTCTCTGGAATTCCCAGCCGAAGCCTCTCTGTCTCTCCACCTCTCCCTCCTCGAAGATGCTCCTTAAAACCCACCCGTTTCACCAAGCTTCCTCTGACCTATTCCAAGATCTGCTCGGTGTCACATGTTGTCAGCTAACACTCCTGTGGAGTACCCGCAGACCTTTTACTACGTTAAAGGTGCTATATAAATGTAGCTTGTTGCTGTTGCATTCCCATTTTATTGTGCAGGTGACATCCTGGATGAAAAAGCAAAGCTTTTTCAACTAGTTGTTCAGCACTGGGCTAAATCGCTGGCTTTGAAAGCAGGCCAAGGCAGGCCAGCAGCACGATTCAATTCCCATAACAGCCTCCCCGAACAGGCGCCGGAATGTGGTGACTAGGGGCTTTTCACAGTAACTTCATTTGAAGCCTACTTGTGACAATAAGCGATTTTCATTTCATTTCATTTAATTCCTTGGAATATGCTGAATGTCATGGTCTCAAGGTTGACACAGTAGTACCTTAAATCTGGCTTGTAAAAACCTGTGGTGTCCGAACACCAGAATGGATTGTGCATGATTTATAAGTCCCTATTAAATGAAACAAAACAATTAATGGCCTGTTCAGGGAGTCGCTGCATCGGCATGCGGGGGTGGCCGAGTTGTTAACCATCTCTGTAGCAAATGGGCCTTGCCCTGCGAAAATTATTGCCCATCCCTGAACTAGGCCTCAACTAAACAACAGCACCTCCATGGTTATAATCTCTGGATTATTACCTGAGCCGCTTGCTAATTGGCATTGGGTATATAAAATCAGAGAGGTGAACGGGTGGCTGAAAGGCCGGTGTGGGAGACATGGGTTTCGGTTTGTGGGGTGCTGGTTTCAGTATTGAGAAACGTGGGGGCTGCAACGTTGGGACGGGCGACATCTGAACTGTGCAGGGACCAGTGTTGTTGTAAACCCCATAACTGGGGATGTAGAGAGGGCTTTAAACTAAATAGAGTGTGGAGAGAGGATATATATAGATTCACAATGCCACAGGTTGTGGCAGCATTACAAGCCAGCTATTTAAATAATGGTACGCAGAGTGTGACAGGAAGGGACAAACATTAAAAGCAGCAACAAATAGGGTCAAAGGGGGGAAAAATGGTAAAAAAGGAAAAATTAATTAATTAACTTAAATGCACGTAGTATTCAGCATAAAATAAATGAATTAAAGGCACTAATTGCAGATAATGGGCATGATCTTCTAGCCTTTACAGAGATGTGGTTACCAGGAGACCAAAGCTCGGATCTAAATATTCAGCGATATAGAACAGACATAGAACATAGAACAGTACAGCACAGAACAGGCCCTTCGGCCCTCGATGTTGTGCCGAGCATTGTCCAAAACCAAGATCAAGCTATCCCACTCCCTGTCATTCTGGTGTGCTCCATGTGCCTATCTAATAACTGCTTGAAAGTTCCTAAAGTGTCCGACTCCACTATCACAGCAGGCAGTCCATTCCACACCCTAACCACTCTCTGAGTAAAGAACCTACCTCGGTCATCCCTTCTACATCTCCCACCCTGAATCTTATAGTTATGCCCCCTCGTAACAGCTACATTCACCCGAGGAAATAGTCTCTGAACGTTCACTCTGAACTATCTATCCCCCTCATCATCGATATGTGACTATTCATAAGGACAGGCAGGAAGGCAAGGGTGATGGGGTAGTTTTGTTAGAATGAGATATTATACATAAGATAGCAAGAAATTATCTTGGACGCGATTCTCCGGCCTTGTTGCGCTCTTGTCAAGAGAGGCTGATGAATAGCAGGAGAGGCCAAAACGAGATCCACGCCAGGCGCCAAACAGTTTACAATGCCACCAGCCCAGTCCCATAGGCGAAATTGGGATCTCGCGGTAGTGTGGCGAGAAACCAATTATCATCACTTAAGCCCTCCTTCCACACAATTAACAAGAACCACCCCATATCCAATGGCCTCCTGTCGTTCAGCGGCCTCCCCAGCAGGTGGATACGCTGGCGCCGATTAGTGCTCCTTTTGAAACACGTGAACCTGGCGGAAGGAATCCTGTGGGGAGCAAGGAGGTGGGTAGCCGTCTTCACTCACAGGCAAAGAGCCTGGGGGTGCTGGGCTTACCACCCCAATGGGGGGTGGCAGACCATTGGCTGGGGTTGGGGGACCCTCTGCAGGGGTGGGCCGCCAAGGGAGCGGAGGCACTCGGGGGACAATTGCTCGCGGCACAACCATGCACCCCCTGGATCGTTTACCCATTCCATGGGCAACCCTTGTCCCAACCTGTCTGCCAACCGACCACCCATTACCCCCAGTACAGCCTGCCGAGGCCTCTGGCAGTGTGGCTGAAGGCTATTGCTAATCGGGAATTGATAATTGTGACTAAGTGAGCACTTCACACAACCCAAGTGTATTCCCATGGGTGGGCGGGCCATGTAGGATGTGGGAGTCATTGCCTAGCATCCCAAACAGACCGTGATCCCTGGACATTGTGCTTGAACACTGCGGGAGGCAACATCACACACGCAGCAGCTAACATCCAAACACCCAGGGGATGGGACACAGCTCCATGGACATGTCCACAGCCGGAGGGTGAGTGAGTGCCGGGGGCTGGGGGGGGGGGATATGTGACAGAGGTATAATAATAGTTGTGTGAAAAGGTGTTTAATGTGTTGTACAAACCCCACTCCCAGTGATCTGCACCACAGTGTCGATGCCCCCGGCCATTCTCCTCAGTGACTGGGACATGCTCTGCAGCACATTAACCCACCTGCGACTGGGACAAGATTCGCAGCACCTCGGCCATACCCACCTCAGAGCGGGACATGTCCCGCAGAACCTCATCAAGGTCGGCCTGGTACTCCAAACGTCTATGGATCTGCTGGAGTGAAAAAATGAAGTGAAAATGAAAATCGCTTATCGTCACGAGTAGGCTTCAAATGAAGTTACTGTGAAAAGCCGCTAGTCGCCACATTCCGACGCCTGTTCGGGGTGGCTGGTATGGGAGTGATGCCCACATCTCACTCTGAAAGTCCTGGTAACACCCCAACGCCTCCATCAGCTCCGGGGTGACCTCTTCCACAGGCTCAGCATCAGGCTGGGACCCAGCTGGGTCCTGGGATCCAGCAGACCTCCGACTGCTGTCTCACCTGGGGGTTTCTGCCTCCACCTGACGTGCATCATCAGCAGTGTGGTGCTCACCAGATTGTGTCCCCGAAGACTCTCCACGAACATTTCCCACCCAGGTGTGTGTATCTGCGCTGGTGGAGGGTGGGGTTGACAGCTGTGCTGCCACTATGGTTACATAGTCCTCCTCCGAGGGCTTGGAGGGTCGAAGGGCCTGTTCCTATCCTGTATTATTCTTTCAGGTGTTCTCCTCAGAATCAGAGAGAGGATGCCATCTAGGATTGGCACCTGGAGGACCTGCTGGAGAACGGACACGTGGTCAGTGGGAGGGATGGGTCAGTCTGTAAAGCAATAACAACTCACATTTGACAGGTCCTCCGGGTGGAGCGCGGTGGTTCCTCATCTCTGCAGAGTCCGCCAGCCTCCGCGTAGCTGACCGATGTGTCCTCGGCCACCCCAGCCACCTCCAGGTGAGGGGTCTTGGGCAGGATTCTCCGTAGCCCTGTGCCGAAATTGTGTTTGGTGCGGGGGCGGAGAATCGATGTTGATGTGGGAATCGTGCCCGGCACCGCTCCCGTGGTTCTGCAGTCCCCGCAGAATGGCCCGCATGCGGATTACGCGGCGTGGCTGGGGGGCCATTGTCCCCTCCAGCGATTCTCCGGGCAAAACTGGCCGAGTTCTCTGCAGCGTGGTTTGGTTCTAACTACGTCTGGCTGGTCATGGACCTCGGGTGGTGGCTGCGGACTCAGTAGGGGGGGAGGGGGGAATATCAAGTACCGGGGGTGGAGGGGGTCCTTATGGGTGGCCGGGGTGGCGATCGGACGTATTATATGTCGCGGCGTGGGGCCGATCGTTGGGACCTTCTTTCCTCATCCAGCTCCGCCGGCTGAGCCTGCCATCGCGTTCAGCGCAGCCGCTGGATGCCGCCGCCGTGCGGATTCGGAACTGAAAGTGCGGCGGGGCCGTATTCCCAGGTGAAGCTGTGAGAAGCATTTCGGGGCCCAGCCAGCCCCCTGAAAGGTAGGTGACGAGCTGCTAATATTTTGAAGGCATATCCAGAGTAAAACCCCAGCGATTTTACGCTGGCGTGAGGACATAACCCCATTTTTGGAGACTCCAGCCCCTTATGTCTGGCACCCCTCCGCCAGTCTGGGCCCTCTCCCGGCGTTTGTGGGACAGCATTTTCCCAGTCTGGGTATCGTTACCCACACCTGTTGTTCACAGTGGTGGGAGAGGGGGGTGTGAAGGAGGGGTTGGGGGGAGGAGGAATGGAGGGAGGGCTGGGGGTCACATGGAGAGTTGGGGGGTGGATGCATTGGTGGCGACTCACTCATGAGGCCTCTTTAAGCCGACAAATTAACGTTGAATTGCCGGCCTCGCTGGGCCGAGAGCCGGAAACGCGCCGCAATTCCCGCTCACTACCACACTTTGAAATTCTTCCGGAGAATTGCGCCCCTTTGATCAGAAGGTGCAGAATCTATATGGGTGGAGATAAGAAATTACAAAAGGAAGAAGACACTGGTGAGATAGTCTATAGGCCGATGGACAGGAGCTATACTACTGGATGGAGAATAAATCAGGAGATAATGAGGGCATGTAAAAAAGACCATATTTTAATCATGGGTGATTTTAATCTTCATGTGGATTGGGAAATCAAATTGGCAGAGGTAGCCATGAGGAAGAATTCATGGACTTTAATCGGGTCAGTTTCCTGTTGTGGATCCAACCAGGAGTCAGGCTATTTTGGATTTCATAATGTGTAATGAGGCAGGGTTAATAAACAATCTCAGAGTAAAAGATCCCCAATGAAACCGCAAGCATAAAATGTTAGAATTTAGCATTCTGTTTGAGAGTGAGAAACATGGGTCAGAAACAACTGTGCTAAACTTAAATAAGGTTAATTATAAAGGAATGAGGGCAGAGTTAGCTGGAGGGGTCTGGGAAAGGGCTTTGGCAAAAAAGACGGTCAATCAAAGAACAAAGAAAGAACAAAGAAAAGTACAGCACAGGAACAGGCCCTTCGGCCCTCCAAGCCTGTGCCGATCATGCTGCCTGTCTAAACTAAAATCTTCTCCACTTCCGGGGTCTGTATCCCTCTATTCCCATCCTATTCATGTATTTGTCAAGGTGCCCCGAAACATCACTATCGTCCCTGCTTCCACCACCTCCTCCGGCAGCGAGTTCCAGGCACCCGCTACCTTTTGTTTAAAAAAAACTTGCCTCGTACATCTCCTCTAAACCTTGCCCCTCGCATCTTAAACCTATGCCCCCTAGTAATTGACCCCTCTACCCTGGGAAAAAGCCTCTGACTATCCACTCTGTCTATGCCCCTCATAATTTTGTCGACCTCTATCAGGTCGTGCCTCAACCTCCATCATTCCAGTGAGAACAAACCGAGTTTATTCAACCTCTCCTCATAGCTAATGCCCTCCATACCAGGCAACATCCTGGTAAATCTCTTCTGCACCCTCTCTAAAGCCTCCACATCCTTCCAGAATTGAACACTCTACTTCAAGTGTGGTCTAACTAAGTTTCTATACAGCTGCAACATGACTTACCAATTTTTATACTCAACGCCCCGGCCAATGAAGGCAAGCATGCCGTATGCCTTCTTGACGACCTTCTCCACCTGTGATGACCCTTTCAGCGACCTGTGGACCTGTACACCCAGATCCCTCTGCCTGTTAATACTCTTAAGGGTTCTTCCACTTACTGTGTAATGCAATGGCTGAGACGTTTATGAAAATAGTTCATGACTGACAACAAAGGTATTTCCAGGTGAGGAAGAAGGATTCGGGGAAGGGGGTAAATCAACCATGGATAACCGAGGAAGTGAATGACAGCATTAAACTGAAAGAAAAAAAGTTTTGGCAATTTGACAAAAATTAGTGATAAGACAGAGGATTGGGAAAGTTTTAAAAACTTACAGAAGATGACTAAATACAATAACAAAAGGGAGAAGGTTAACTATGAGGATAAACTAGCAAGTAATATGAAAATGGACAACAACAGCTTCTATAGATATAGAAGATGGAAGAGAGATGCTCCTTTGGTAATGAGACTGGGGAAATAACAATGAGAAACCAGGAAATGGCAGAGGAGTTAAATAAATACGTTGCACAGTCCTCATGGCAAAATACACTAATAACGCTCCAAAAATATTAAATAATCAAGAGGTAAAAGGTGGGGAGGATCACTAGGTACTCGGGAAACTATGGGCCTAAAGGCCAATAAGTGCCGTGGAATTATCACAGATCATATCATAGAATTTGCATTGCAGAAAGAGGCCATTCAGCCCATCGAGTCTACACCGACCATTGGAAGGCGCACCCTACTTAAGCCTACGCCTCCACCCTATTTCCGTAACCCAGTAACCCCACTGTTGGAACCAACAATTCTACGTGCTTGTAGGATTAGAATAGCGGTTTTAATATACTCACAACAGAGCCAACCTGTTAGCCATTGAACTTTCAGTGAACTGGCCGGCTGACCATGTGGCACTGATCTTTATACAGCAGCTCCAGGGGGAGGAGTCCTGGGCGGAGCCAAGGGAGAAGCCCAGTACAATTCCCGAGCATTCCCAGAGCTACTCCCCCTGGTGGTCAGGTAGTGCAACTGCACTTACAATATAGACACATGTATATACAGATTATAATCCGGTGTGAATCACATTCACCACATTCACCCCCTGTGAAAAAAATCGAGTCCAGCGGGGATGGTGTATCACAGAGTTAGTCTGTCCGGTGGATGAATTGTTCTTTTCGATCTGCGGAGCACCGGGGTTGCAGCCTCTTGTGGTGGCTGGGTGGGTGTTGAGAGCTGGGGTACGATTGCAGACTCCGGGGCGGGTCTCATCCGAACTTTATACACCTCTGGTTCGACCGGAGACTGGGGGCGCTGGGGGCGGGCTGGTTCTGGCGCGTGGAACCAGTGGGGTGAGCTTGCAGAATCGGGGGCGCGAGGGGGCGGCAGCATAGGGAACGGGGTAAGGGGTTCCTCAGCGGGGGTAGGGGGGGGCTGGATCCAGCGGGTGCCAGGTCCCAAAGGGATACTGTGTCCTGGCGACCGTCCGGAAAATCCACGAATGCGTACTGGGGGTTGGAATGGAGGAGGCGCACCTTTTCAACAAGGGGGTCAGTTTTGTGCCCCCTGACGTGCTTCCTCAGGAGGACCGGGCCTGGTGTCCTCAGCCACGGCGGAAGTGAGACTCCCGTGGTAGTGCCCCTAGAGAAAATGAAGAGTCGCTCATGAGGGGTTTGATTTGTAGCTGTACAGCGGAGGGATCTGATTACGTGGAGCGCGTCTGGGAAGGACTTCTTGCCATTGGGAGACTTGGAGTTTTCTAGACCAGAGGGTCAGTAGGACGTTCTTCCAGACCGTCGCGTTCTCCCTCTCCACCTGGCCGTTCCCCCTGGGGTTGTAGCTGGTAGTCCTGCTCGAGGCGATGCCCTTGTCGAGCAGGTACTGACGCAGCTCGTCGCTCATAAAGGATGAACCCCGGTCGCTGTGCACGTAGCTGTGGAAACCGAACAGGGTGAAGACACTATGCAGGGCCCTAATGACTGTGTGGGAGGTCATATCAGGGCATGGAATGGAACTCGTCGATGATGTTGAGGAAATAAATGTTCTTGTTAGTGGAGGGGAGTGGCCTTTTGAAATCGATCGCAAGGCGTTCAAAGGGCCTCGAAGCCTTGACCAGGTGGGCCCTGTCTGGTCTATAGAAGTGCAGTTTGCACTCCGCACAGATCGGGCAGTCCCAGGTGACCGCTTTTACCTCCTTGTTGGAGAAAGGCAGGTTTCGGGCTCTGATGTAGTGGGCGAGCCGGGTGATTCCTGGATGGCAGAGGTTGTTGTGGATGGCTTTCAGACGGCTGATCTGCACGCTGGCGCATGTCCCGCGGGATAGGGCATCCGAGGGCTCGTTGAGCTTCCCCGGTCGATATTTAATATCGTAACTATAGGTGGAGAGTTCGATCCTCCACCGAAGGATTTTATCATTTTTTATTTTGCCCCTTTGCGAGTTGTCAAACATAAAGGCAACCGATCTTTGGTCGGTGATGAGGGTGAACCTCCTACCTGCGAGGTAGTGCCTCCAGTGACGAACAGCCTCCACGATGGCTTGTGCTTCCTTCTCGACTGAGGAGTGTCGGAGTTTTGAAGCGGGTAGGGTACGGGAGAAAAATGCAATGGGCCTCCCTGCCTGATTTAAAGTGGCTGCAGGAGCTACATCTGAGGCGTCGCTCTCAACCTGAAAGGGAGTGGATTCATTCCCCGCCCGCATGGCTGCTTTGGAGATGTCCTCCTTGATGCAGCTGAAGGCCTGGCGCGCCTCAGCTGACAGGGGAATCGTGTGGCCTTAAAGAGTGGGCGGGCTTTGTCCGCATATTGAGGGACCCACTGGGCGTAGTATGAGAAGAACCCCAAGCACCGTTTGAGGGCCTTGGGGCAATGAGGGAGGGGGAGTTCTAAGAGGGCATGCGGTCCGGGTCTGGACCCAGGACTCCGTTCTCCACGACGTAGCCGAGGATGGCCAGTCTGTGCGGAAAACGCATTTCTCCTTGTTGTAAGTGAGATTTAATTTCTGTGCCGTTTGGAGAAAACGGTGGAGGTTGGCGTCGTGGTCCTGCTGGTCATAGCCGCAGATGGTAACATTATCCAGATACGGAAACGTGGCCCGCAGCCCGTACTGGTCTACCATTCGGTCCATTGCTCGTTGGAACACCAAAACCCCGTTAGTGACACTGAAAGGGACCCGGAGGAAATGGAAGAGGCGGCCATCGGCCTCGAATGTCGTGTAGTGGCGGTCCTCCGGGCGGATTGGGAGCTGGTGGTATGCAGACTTCAGATCCACCGTGGAAAATAGCCGATATTGGGCGATCTGATTAACCATGTCTGCAATTCTGGGGAGGGGATACGCGTCTAGGAGCGTAAAGCGATTTATGGTCTGGCTATAGTCGACGACCATGCAAAATTTTTCCCCGGTCTTGACGACCACCACCTGAGCTCTCCAGGGACTATTACTGGCCTCTATGATCCCCTCACTGAGCAGCCTTCGGACCTCTGATCAGATAAAGACCCTATCCTGTAGGCTGTATCGCCTGCTGCGAGTAGCTACTGGTTTGCAATCTGGAGTGAAATTGGCGAAGAGAGGAGGGGGGGAGATGCGCAGCGTGGCTAGGCTGCAGATAGTGAGTGTGGGCAGGGGCCCGCCGAAGCTGAGGGTGAGGCTCTTGAGGTTGCACTGGAAATCCAGGCCTAATAAGAGTGGCGCGCAGAGGTCGGGCAGGACATAAAGTTTAAATTTCGAATAACTAGCGCCTCGAATTGTGAGTGTAGCAACGGTGCGTCCTTGGATTTGGACTGAGTGGGAGCCCAAAGTGAGGGCGATAGTTTGGCTCACTGGAAAAATAGAAAGCGAACAGCGCCTTACCAGCTTTGGATGTATAAAGCTCTCGGTGCTCCCGGATTCAAAGAGGCATGGCGTGCTGTACCCGTTGATCTGGACCTCCGCCATCGAAATTCGTAGGGGCTTGGGGCGGGATTGATCCAGGGTGATTGCGCTGAGTTGCGGGTAGTCAGTGGCTCGATCAGCTGTGCTGGAGTGGCCCCGTGATGACTACCCTCTGAGTTCGTAGTCGTCGAGGTGAGTTTCAGAGTTTGAAGGGGCTGGATCCCAAGAATGCAGCCCCCATGAGTCGCACATGGCTGGCCGCATGGAGGAGGATTGCCAAGGTGGCCGCCCCCATGAGTCGCACATGGCTGGCCGCATGGAGGAGGATTGCCAAGATGGCTGCCCCCATGAGTCGCACATGGCCGGCCGCATGGAGGAGGATTGCCAAGATGGCCGCCCCCATGAGTCGCACATGTCGGGTGGGGGCAGAGTCTGCATACAGGCTGCAGCATTTCGGGGCCTGCAGGCCTGTGAATTCAGGGAACGAGTGCTTTGAGCCGTGGGAGGGTTAGAGGCTGGGGCGGAACAAGTGCTTTGAGCCGTGGGACAGTTAGAGGCTGGGGCTTTCTTCGCCAGACACACTCTGGCATAATGTCCATTTCGCCCGCAGCTGCTGCAGGTCGCGTTACGGGCCGGGCAGTGCTGCCGCGGGTGCTGGCTTTGGCCACAGAAATGGCAGGCTGGAGCAGCCGAGTAGCTGGCTGGGGCAGCAGAGTAACTGGCTGGGACAGCAGAGTAACTGGCTTTGGCAGCGCGGTAGCTGGGGGGCCGTGCGGCCCAGGCTTGGGGGGACTGTTGGTCGAGGGTCCACGATGAGGTCGCGGGGTCCGCGGGAAACGAGGTGAGGCTGCGGAAGGAAACCTCCATGGTGGTAGCAGCCTCCACAGTAGTGTCTAAGTCCTGGGCCCCCTTTTCTAGCAGTCTTTGTCGCACATAGTTAGACCTTAGGCCCACCACGAAAACACCCCGCACAGCAAGCTCCCTATGTTCAGCCGCGGTAATGGCTTGATAATTACAGTCAGTGGAAAGATTGTTCAATTCCCTTACAAACTCGGCTAGCGTTTCTGTAGGCCGCTGACGGCGAGTCGTAAACACGTGGCGTGCATAAACCTCGTTAATGGGCCTAACGTACATTTTGTCCAATATCGCCAGCGCTGCAGTGTAAGAACCGGCTGGATTCAGCTGTGTGGAGATTCTGTGGCTCACCCTCACGTGCAGTAGGCTGAGTTTTTGTTCCTCCGTTGTTCCGGCGGTGCTGGCTTCTGCCAGGTAGGCTTTAAAACATCTCAGCCAGTGGGAAAAAATTTCCTTAGCCTCTGCATCCTGTGGGTCGAGTTCTAGGCGTCCGGGCTTGAGGGCTGCTTCCATGATTTCTTCGACTGTTTCCTGAGTATATTAAATTGTTGGAACCAACAATTCTACGGACATGTGCTTATAGGATTAGAATAGCGGTTTTAATGTACTCACAACAGAGCCAGCCTGTTAGCCATTGAACTTTTGGTGAACTAGCCGGCTGACCATGTGGCACTGATCTTTATACAGCAGCTCCATGGGGAGGAGTCCTGGGCGGAGCCAAGGGAGAAGCCCAGTACAATTCTCGAGCATTCCCAGAGCTACTCCCCCTGGTGGTCAGGTAGTGCAACTGCACTTACAATATAGACACATGTATATACAGATTATAATCCGGTCTGAATCACATTCACCACACCCACCTAACCTTTTTAGACACTAAGGGCAATTGATCATGGCCAATCCACCTAACCTGCACATCTTTGGACTTGATGCATTGTCCCTAGGATATTTTTGGGACGTACCTGCAGCATTAGTAGATGCATTGGTAATAATCTTCCAAGATTCCTTAAATTCTGGAACTTCCCAGATGATTGGAAAATTGTTCATCCTGGAAATTCCCAGATGATTGGAAAATTGTTGATGTAACGCCTTTAGTCAAAAAGGGAGGAAGATTTTTTTTAAAAACAGGTAACTATAGGCCAGTTAGATTAACATCTGTCATTGGGAAAATGTTAGAGTCCGCTGTAAAGGATGTAATTGTAGAGCATTTGGAAATATATAATTTAATCGAGCAAGGTCAGCAAAAGTTCACGAAGGGGCAATCATGCCTGAAAAAATTATTAGAATTCTTTCAGGTGGTCATGAGCAGGACAGATAAAACAGAACCAGTCAATGTATTTTACGTGGATTTCCAAAAAGCATTCAATGAGGTAATGCATGAAAGGCTGCTTAATCGGATAAGAGTGCATAGTGTTGGGGGTATTATATTAGCATGGATAGAGGCGGACTGGATAACTAATAGAAGACAGAAAATTGGGGTAAGAGGGGCATTTTCAGGATGGCAAACAAGGGGAGTGTCTGAGGGATCAGTGCTGGGGCCACAATTACTAACAATGGGCGTTATTCTCCACTCCCCACGCCGGATGGGAGAATCGCGGGAGGGCCGGGCGACTCACGACACACTGCCCTAGCACCCCCCGCGATTCTCCCACCCCCCCGCTCGGATGAATCGCCACTCGCCGTTTTTCACAGCGACCGGCGATTCTCCGGCCCGGATGGGCCGAGCGGCCTGCCGTTTCCGACCGGTTCACGACGGCGGCAACCACACCTGGTCGCTGCCGTCGTGAACATGGCGCCAAATGCTCGTTTGTGGCTTGTGGAGGACGGAGAGGGGAGTGAGCGCCATGGCCGTGCTCGGGAGGGGACTGGCCTGTGATCGATGCCCACCAATCGTCGGGGCGGCGTCTCCAAGGGACGCACTCTTTCCCCTCCGCCGCCCCGCAAGATCAAGCAGCCACGTCTTGCGGGGCAGCGGAGGTGAAGACGGCAACCGCGCATGCGCGGGTTGGAGCCGTCAGCCGTCGTGACGTCAGCCACGCATGCGCGGGTTGGAGCTGGCCAACCTGCGCATGCGCGGCTGACGTCACTTAGGCGCCGCCGTCGCGTCATTCTCGGCGGCCGAGATTTACGGAGCCCCGCTCCTAGCCCCCTTGGGGGGAGGGGGGTGAATAGGTTGCAAGGAGCGGGCTCCAAGGCTGTCGTGAAACTCGGCCGAGTTCACGACAGCCTTCCTGATGCCGCGCGGGAGCGGAGAATTCCGCCCAATATATTTGAAAGATTTGGATGAGGGAAGTGAATGTACTATTGCCAACATTGCGGATGACACAAAAGTTAATGGGAAGGCAAGTAGCGAGGATGACACAAAGAATCTACAGAAGGATAGAGGCAGACAAATTGAGTGGACAAAAGCTTAGCAGATGGAACACAATGCAGGAAAATGTGAAGTTATGCGCTTTGGTCGGAAGGAGCTGAATCTTATTTAAATGGAGAGAGATTGCAGAAAGCTGCAGCACAGAGGGATTGGGGGGGGGGCACTCATGCATAAATCAGAAAAAGCTAGCATGAAAATACAGCAGGTAATAGGAAAGGGAACTAGAATGTTGGCCTTTATTTCAAAGGGATTGGAGTATAAAAATAGGGAAGTCTTGCTATAATTAAGCAAGACACCAGTTAGACCACACCGAGAATACGGTGAACAGTTTTGGTCCCCTTATCGAAAGAAAGATAGATTGGCATTGGAGACATTCCAGAGAAGGTTCACTAAGTTGATCCCGTGTATGGAGGGGAGATTGAGTAGGTTGTACGCATAATAATAATAATCTTTATTATTGTCACAAGTAGGCTTACATTAACACTGCAATGAAGTTACTGTGAAAAGCCCCTAGTCGCCACATTCCAGCGCCTGTTCGGGTACACTGAGGGAGAATTCAGAATGTCCAATTCACCTAACAAGCATGTCTCCGGGGCTGGTTTAGCACAGAGGACTAAACAGCTGGCTTATAATGCAGAACAATGCCAGCAGCACGGGTTCAATTCCCGTGCCGGCCTCCCCGAACAGGTGCCGAAATGTGGCGACTAGGGGATTTTTCACAGTAACTTCATTGAAGCCTGCTTGTGACAAGAAGCGATTATTGTTATTATTATTTTGGGACTTGTGGGAAAAAACCGGAGCACCCGGAGGAAACCCACGGCAGGCACGGTGAGATGTGCAGACTCCGCGCAGACCGTGACCCAAGCCAGAAATCGAACCTGGGATCCTGGCGCTGTGAAGCAACAGTGCTAACCACTGTGTTACTGTGCCAGAGTTTAGAAGAATGCGAGGTGACCTTATTGAGATGTATAGAAGTGAGATGGTCATTCAAATATTTTAATGAGGCCGTGTGCCTCTATTGTGACAGGGGTTTTATTCCAGGACTGAAGATGCAGGTGAAAAGAGACAAGAAACCCTGCTTGTCTGCGAGGCCAGAGTTTTTACGGCATTGCTTGTGGGCCAGGAGGGACATAATGTCCCTTCCAGATCCTACAGGCTTACAGTTGAATACCTCCCTCACTGCAACCTGTATGCTCCTCAACCCTACCCACGATCGAATGACCCCTGACCACCACCTCCCCCAATCAAGACACCGCGCCCCCCCCCCCCCCCCCCCCCCCACCCTCTCCATGACTCACTGGACCTAAGCTTGGCTGTGGCCTTGTGCTTTCCTATCCAATCGCCATTCACCCATCAATCAGGGGAACTCACAGTGGGAAACGTACAGAAAAAAATCTGAAAGACGTCCTGTGGCGAAGAGCGGCAGGATTTCTGGGAGTCTGTGCTCCTGCGATTCCCATTCCTAATTTCACCCGACTGCACCCCATCCATACGAGGGGTTGTCGGTGCTTCAATCATGCTGTTTAGCCGTTAGAAAATGGTTCGAGATTTAATGTACAGCTCTTGCAGTCATGAACGTGCTTCAGCCCATAGACCTGATGGAAGAAAGGAAACTGAACCAACCATACCCAAAGCACCGTGCGGAAACCTGAGCAATCTGACTTTGACCTCCAGACAATTAGGCAGGTTGAAATTTATGACCCTCGACGTTGGGAAAGGGTTATTATTCATCATATTTTCTGCTCCACTACAAATCAGAGCATCAAACCCTGCTGGTTTCTGCATTTCTAGGTGTGTGTGTGTGTATTGATTAGAGCTGAATCTTTTTAAAATCTTCATTAGTGTCACAAGTAGGCTTACATCAACACGACAATGAAGTTACTGTGAAGTCCCCTAGTCGCCACACTCCGGCGCCTGTTCGGGTACACAGAGGGAGAATTCAGAATGTCCAATTCACCTAACAAGCAAGTGCAGACTCCACACAGACAGTGACCCAAGCCGGGAATTGAACCCAGGTCCCTGGGGCTGGGCAGCAACAGTGCTAACCATGGTGCTAGCATGCTGTTTGATGTTTGCCTCTCAAGCCTTCAATCTGCAGAACTAAAAGTCGCCCAGGGAGAAGGAAATCTGGGTCCCCTTTTGTCATCTTGTTCCATATCAAGGCAGGTTAACAGCGACGAGGTAGCAATCCGCCATAATCTAACAAGGTAAGGCGGAACTGGCTGAACATAGAACATAGAACAGTACAGCACAGAACAGGCCCTTCAGCCCTCGATGTTGTGCCGAGCAATGATTACCCTACTCAAACCCACGCATCCACCCTATACCCGTAACCCAACAACTCCCCCCCTTAACCTTACTATTAGGACACTACGGGCATTTTTAGCATGGCCAATCCACCTAACCCGCACATCTTTGGACTGTGGGAGGAAACCGGAGCACCAGGAGGAAACCCACGCACACACGGGGAGGACGTGCAGACTCCACACAGACAGTGACCCAGCCGGGAATCGAACCTGGGACCCTGGAGCTGTTAAGCATTTATGCTAACCACCATGCTACCCTGCTGCCCACAAGGGCAGCTTTTGTGTACCAGCCTGGGTGGCCCTGATCTATTCCTCTTCTGAACACACAGTAAATGCAGAAGCAGTCAGACAGATGAACGGCACATCAAAAAAGAGGCAGGATGCAGGATTGTCAGATGATGGCACCAAGCAGGTGACATTTTTTTGCCGCAGGCTCTTAAGACCTATACTCATCCTAGTGCCATTTTAATAGGCCTTTGCAGGGAGGTTACCAAGAGTAAGGTGCAGGTGGAATATTTGGGCACCTTCGTGTGTGAAGCTGGGAGGGAAATGTAAAATCACGTTTCGAAATTAGTGTGGACAGGCCCTTCAACCTAACTGAAACCTGGAAGACACAATAGGGCGAATCGTGCACAAGCCCAAACTCAAACTCCGTGTCAAGCTGACCACCAGCGCCATCTGGACCTCGCCATACGGCTCATTTAGATATACGAACGCCGGATGTGCCCAGCACCTGGGATTCAAAGGCTACTCCTGGACCAGTGTAATGGCACCTGAGGGGTGGGGGGGGGGGGTGCATGGGGGGTTCCCAGGAGGTGGGGAGGTCTCAGGCCACTGAGGACCCCTGGGTGGTCAGGGACAGGGCAAAGTGGCACATTGGCACACCCCCTGGCATCCAGGGACCCTGCTGCTGCCATCCTGGCATGTTTGGCACCCTGGCAGGGCCACCCAGGCTGGTACACTGGTCGTGTAACACTGGTACTGCCAGTGTTCCCAGGTGGCATTGCCAGGGTGCCTGGGTTACAGGCTGCCAGTGGTCGAGCCCGAGGGGGGTGGCCGTCCCAGATAGAGGGACGTGTGAGGGGCGATTCCCATGGGTCTCCCAAGGTTGGGGAGGTTGAGGGGCGGTCACAAAATTAGGAGGGTGGGCCTGAAGGGGTGGGGGGAAAGATTGGGGCAGCCAGTCAAAATGGTGCCCAGATCTGCGAGGTTGGCACGATTTCCTCCGGGTGCTCCGGCTTCCTCCCACAGTCCAAAGATGTGCAGGTTAGATGGATTGGACATGCTAAATTGCCCCTTCGTGTCCCAAAAGGTTAGGTGGGGTTACTGGGTTACTAGGGTGGCGACGTGGGCTTGGGTCGGGCGCTCTTTCCAAGAGTCGGAGCAGACTCGGTGTGTCGAATGGCCTCTTTCTGCACCATAGTAATTCAAGTAGTCCACGTGTTGACAGACGATCTGCCCCTCCACATCCACTTGGTGTGAAAGGGGTCGTTCTCCGAGACAATAATTCCAGGGATCTAACTTGATCCACGACTCAAAACTTCTCACTTATTTGGCTTCAATTACCATCAATGACCATGCTGTACTCTGTGAATCGTAGCCTGCTTTCTGAATACTTTGGTTAGCTTCTACCCTCCCTGGCAAATTTGGAAACGCGAGTCTCTCTCTCTAGCGCTGAAGACCAGATTTCATTCATTGTTCCACTGGTGGAATTCCTCTTGTTGCGTGTGGAATGCCCCAAAAGCTAAGGAGGAATCGTGGGATTTTGGTCTCCAAAGTTCCTCCTGACAGTTACTTTAGGGCAGACTTGAAAGTTTGGCCGTTTCTCCCGGCTAGTCCATTTGATGCTGGGTGATAAGACCCAGTTCTGATGTGTTTAATGCCATTGAAAACAGTGACGTTTTGTACTCAGTACTTGTGAATATGGTTCCATTGTCTGATTGCATGACTTCAGGTAATCCATGAGTTGAAAAGCATTGACCTAATCTTTCATTAGTAGCGTTTTCCACGGCCAAACTCAACATGATTTATTGAAGCTATTCATGGCCAAGAAGGTTTGGGCCTTCACCTGTCACGGTTATCACTGGCAGCGAGGTAGACTGTTGTCCAGAGCTTACAGGTGTCATTGTTGTGCCTTTTATTTTTATTGCTTCTCCTGTGTAAGTCTTCAACATGGCAGAAGTGCGCTTCCCATTCAGTGTCTGGACTAATAATAATAATCGCTTATTGTCACAAGCAGGCTTCACTGAAGTTACTGTGAAAAGCCCCTAGTCGCCACATTCCGGCACCTGCTCGGGGAGGCCGGTACAGGAATTAAACCCACGCGGCTGGCCTTACAAGCCAGCTGTTTAGCCCACTGCGCTAAACCAGCGAGGACTCCCTCTCTTAGACACTGGCCCATCATATTTCCATCTTAAAAGGCTTGCCATTTACCTGGAGCATTGCAGTAAAATAATCTTTATTAGTGTCACATTAACACTACAATGAAGTTACTGTGGAAAGCCCCTAGTCGCCACACCCCGACGCCTGTTCGGGTACACAGAGAGGGAGAATTCAGAACGTCCAATTCACCTGACAAGCACGTCTTTCGGGATTTGTGGGAGGAAACCGGAGCACCCGGAGGAAACCCACGCAGACACGGGGAGAACGTGCAGACTCCGCACAGACAGTGACGCAAGCCGGGAATCGAACCCAGGTCATCCTATCTTCAGCTGCTGCGTCGCTGGAGAAGGGAAGAATTGTTAATGCTGTTGAGGCATTTTCATTTGTCTAAGCATTTTCTTTGAGGGTTTTCTGTGGATCTTCTGCCGGTGTTCCACTGTGTAAGCAGGAGGGGACCCCGGACACCCCCTGTGCCAGTTCTGTCCAGGGGATAGTGGACAAGAATCAAAAAAGATAGCGAAAAAGTGACAGCTATGAATAGAGGCTGGATAACTCGGGTTGTTTTATTTGGAGCAGAGGAGCCTGAGGATGGAACCTGATTGAGGTGTATAAGATAATGAGGGGCATGGACAGGGTGGATGGAAAGCAGCTGTTCCCCTTAGTTGAAGGGTCAATAACAAGGGGACATAATTTCAAGGTTTAGAGTGAATTTGAGGAAGCAAAGTATCACCTGGAGGGTGATGGAAATCTGGAATGCGTGTCCTGGGAGTGTAGGTAAGGCAAGAAACCGCACAAGCTTTCAAAAGTACTTGGATGAGCATTTGATATGTCGTAACATTCAAGGCTATGGGCCAAGTGCTGGGAAAGTGGGATTAATGTAGATTAGAGCAGGTTTTTTTTCATCGGTGCAGGCTGGTTGATAGGCCGAAGGGCCTCTTCTGAACTGTATGATTCTATGAGCGAACCAGGTCACTGAAAAGGAAGCCTCAAGCACAAGACATTCTCTCATTTTAGGCTTTTTCCTTTGATAGAATGATGTGCTAACCACAGCCGTTTTGACAATTTGAGACATCATCACCCATGTCTCCAAAAACCAATTTACACGCAAATATTGCCTAATTACAGTTTTGATAACTGCAGGATGATTATTAAACCATAATTATCTCTAAATGGGATTATGTTGACACTAGAGATGATGTGTGGGGTTGTCAACATGATTATGGGCAACAATAGAACGGTTGTTACCAAATTCTAATTGACTGTTGACATCATTAGTATTGCTTCAACTGGTTCAGCTATAAATCTGGTTACTCAGTATTTCCCCATCATCTTACATACATCTGCATTCCTGAACCCTTTATGCGAAACTGGATGGCAGAAGGTCACAGGAATAAGAGTAGGCCTTTGAATCGAAGCATTCGAAAGGGGAACTAGAGTATTATCAGAAAGGGGAGGAATGTGCGGGGCTACGTGAAGGAGGTGTGGGAATGGCCCCCGCTGGATGGCTCATTCGGGCCGCTGATGTAGGCAGGATGTGCCAAATGGCCTTCTTCTGCAGTGTAGCATTTCAGTGATTCTGGGAAGCATTAATAAAGGGCTGAGGCCGCGTAGAGATCACAGCACGAGATTAACAACCAAGAGGTTTTTATAATTCATCTATGGCAGGGGTGGGCAAACTTTTCCGTGCAAGGGCCACATTCAGAAATTCACAATTTTAAAGGACCGCATAGTATATTAATTAATAGTCCCGGTTGTAACCAATTAGCGTGCGGCATATACCTCAGCGCTTCCCCCGGCGGCATCCTGCCTTTAGCCCTCTTTTTCTCTACTTTTCAAAAATGGCGCTTCACCCGGTTATGATTCTGGGCGCCTCATATAGAACATAGAACATAGAACATAGAACAGTACAGCACAGAACAGGCCCTTCGGCCCTCGATGTTGTGCCGAGCAATGATCACCCTACTCAAGTCAACATATCCACCCTATACCAGTTAACCAACAGCCCCCCCCATTAACCTTATTAAAAGAAAAATTTTTAATTTAAAAAAAAAAAGATTTTTAAATTTTTTTTTAATGACTTGATCTTGGTGGGCCGCATAAAGACCTTTGGCGGGCCGCATGCGGCCCGCGGGCCGTAGTTTGCCCACCCCTGATCTATGGGATGGGATGTGAGCGTCGCCTGGTGAGGCCAGCATTTATTGCCCATTCCCAGTTGCCCTTCAGAAGGTGGTAGTGAGTTGCTTTCTTGAACCGCTGTAGTCTTTTAGGTGTAGATACACCCACTGTGCTGTAGGAGAGGGAGTTCCGGGATGTTGCCCCAGCAACAGTGAAGGAACGGCGATATATTTCCAAGTCAGGGTGGTGAGTGACTTGGAGGGGAACCTCCAGGTGGTGGGGTTCCCAGGTATCTGCTGCCCTTGTCCTTCTAGATGGTAGTGGTCGTGGGTTTGCAAGGTGCTGTCGAAGGAACCTTGGTGAGTTACTGCAGTGCATCTTGTAGATGGTACACACGGCTGCCACTGTTCATCGGTGGCGAAGGGTTTGAATATTTGTGGAAGAGGGAGCAATCAAGTGGGCTGCTTTGTCCGGAATGGTGTCGAGCTTCTTGAGTGTTGTTGGAGCTGCACTCATCCAGGCAAGTGGAGAGTATTCCATTACAATCCTGACCTTGTGCCTTGTAGTTGTTAGACAGGCTTGGGGGGTGGGGGGGAGGGGGGGGGGGGGGGGGGTCAGGAGGTGAGTTACTCGCTGTAGGATTCCTAGCCTTTGACCTACCCTGGTAGCAGGAGGTTGTGAATTCATATTTCACTACAGCATCAATGAGTTGCCTCTGAGTTGCAAAGCCATATGTTCAAAACCCCAGTGTAAAGACTTGAGCGTGTAGCCTAAACTTTCAAATGCAGCACTGATGGAGCTCTGTAGTGTCGGAGGTGTGGTTTGAGAGTGACGTTAAACTACACGCTCCAATGGACTTGATCATGGCCCTATTTTGAAGAAGAGCAGGGAAACTAACCACAATGTCCTGGTCAGTATTTACCCCTCAATCCGAATTACTAAAGAACAGCAGCTATCATGATCATGGTGCGTTTGTGGGATCTTGCTGTGTATGAACTGGCTGCCCCCACTCCTAAGTCTCGACAATGACTGCTTCAGAAGGTATTCTATCAACAGTGAAATGATTTTCGGTGTAATAATAATGATCTTTATTAGTGTCACAAGTAGGCTTACATTAACACTACAAGCTCACTGGGCTAAATCGCTGGCTTTCAAAGCAGACCAAGCAGGCCAGCAGCACGGTTCGATTCCCGTACCAGCCTCCCTGGACAGGCGCCGGAATGTGGCGACTAGGGGCTTTTCACAGTAACTTCATTGAAGCCTACTCGTGACAATAAGCGATTTTCATTTTCATTTCATTTCATGAAGTTACTGTGAAAAGCCCTTGGTCGCCACATTCCTGCACCTGTTCGGGTACACTGAGGGAGAATTCAGAATGTCCAATTCACTTAACAGAACATCTTTCGGGACTTGTGGGAGGAAACCGGAGCACCCGGAGGAAACCCACGCAGACGCGGGGAGAACGTGCAGCCTCCACACAGACAGTGACCCAAAACCGGGAACTGAACCCGCTGTGAAGCAACAGTGCTAACCACGGTGCTACCGTGCCACCCGTGTTCCGAGGTTGTTATAGGTGCTACATTAATGCAACTCACTCTTCTGGCATGAAACTATTTGGGGCAGCACGGTAGCATGGTGGTTAGCATCAATGCTTCACAGCTCCAGGGTCCCAGGTTCGATTCCCGGCTGGGTCACTGTCTGTGCGGAGTCTGCACGTCCTCCCCCTGTGTGCGTGGGTTTCCTCCGGGTGCTCCGGTTTCCTCCCACAGTCCAAAGATGTGCGGGTTAGGAGGATTGGCCATGCTAAATTGCCCGTAGTGTCCTAAAAAGTAAGGTTAAGGGGGGGGGTTGTTGGGTTATGGGTATAGGGTGGATACGTGGGTTTGAGTAGGGTGATCATTGCTCGGCACAACATTGAGGGCCGAAGGGCCTGTTCTGTGCTGTACTGTTCTATGTTCTATGAAACTAAATTTAAAAGAAATATAGTTCAGCAGATGAAAAGCCGATCGGAAGCTACCGGAATGCCTTTGAAAATACAGAAGGTGTCAATGCCTTCGGGAGGTGGGCCTGATCAGAGTGCTTGCTGACTCCGATCTCGCACCCTGTCCGTGACTCATACCGCCTTCTGCCCTGACCTTGCAAGCCACCCAGATGGGTAATGAATGTCACGTTAGGGGCTTTGTCTCCGCCCCTTGGCAGTGTTGTGATGTAGTTTATTTGTATTTCTCTGAAGCTCTGTCACCTTTTCTCCCCGATCCACTCCGAGAGCTGGCGAATGACAAATGCTAAACTTCATGAGGGTTGCCAGCTCTGCCTGGATCTATCCCTGGAGGTTACGTCACCTGGTCCCTGACGACCATCTGGGTAGGGCAAACAATGGTCGGGACTTTCCATTCAGAAGAGATTTGGTGGAAAATGTAACTGTCTGATCAGTAAGTTTGCGGACAACACAAAGGTTGGTGGAATTGCGATGAGGACTGTCAGAGGATACAGCTGGATTTAGATCATTTGAAGACTTGGGCGGAGAGATGGCAGATGGAGTTTAATCCAGAAAACGTGAGGTAATGCATTTTGGAAGGTCTAATGCAGGTAGGGAATATACAGTGAATAGTACAACCCTCAAGAGTATTGACAGTCAGAGAGATCTAGGTGCACAGGTCCGCAGGTCACTAAAAGGGGCAACACAGGTGGAAAAGGTCATCAAGAAGGCATACGGCATGCTTGCCTTCATTGGCCGGGGCATTGAGTATAAAAATTGGCAAGTCATGTTGCAGCTGTATAGAACCTTAGTTAGCCCACACTTGGAGTATAGTGTTCAATTCTGGTCGCCACACTACCAGAAGGATGTGGGGGCTTTAGAGAGGGTGCAGAAGAGATTTGCCAGGATGTTGCCTGGTATGGAGTGCATTAGCTATGAGGAGCGGTTGAATGAGCTCGGTTTGTTCTGACAGGAACGTCGGAGGTTGAGGGGCGACTTGATTGAGGTTTACAAAATTATGAGGAGCATAGGCAGAGTGGATACTCAGAGGCTTTTCCCCAGGGTAGAGGGGTCAATTACTAGGGGGCATAGGTTTAAGGTGTGAGGGGCAAGGTTTAGAGGAAATGTATGAGGCAAGTTTTTTACACAGAGGGTAGTTTGTGCCCGGAACTCGCTGTCGCTGGAAGCAGGGACGATAGTGACGTTTAAGGGGCATCTTGACAAATACATGAATAGGATGGGAAAAGAGGGATAAGGACCCCGGAAGTCTAGAAGATTTGAGTTTCGATGGGCAGCATGTTCGGTGCAGGCTTGGAGGGCCGAAGGGCCTGTTCCTGTGCTGTACTTTCCTTAGTTCTTTGTTCTTTGTTCTGTGGTGAATGTAATATATAGATGTATATATGTTAATTCACACTGTCTTTGTAAGCGCAGTAGTGCTATCCTACCACTAGGGGGAGTAGCGCTGGGAGCACTCAGGAACTTGTACTGGGCTCCACCCTTGGCTCCGCCCACGACTCCTCCCTTAGTGTAGCTGTATAAATACCCTTGTCCAGAGTCAGCCTGAGTTCACTACGAGTTCATCAACGGGTAACAGGCTGGCTCTGAAGTAAGTCGATTAAAGCCTAGATTCATATCGGAAACACGTGTCTGGTGAATTGATGGTTCCATCATGTTTTATTCCTACTTTCGTCAGGTGGGTTCGGGACTGGCAGCGGAAATTCCTGCGAGGTGCCCAAATCGCGTTTCAAGCTGACACAAACGCACGACTCCATTTTGGTTCACCCTCACCGCCCCTCGCCAGTGACTCCAGGGTGTCTCCACATCGGGAATGGTATTTCCGTACATTGTGGGGAGGTGGTGGCGAGTGGTATTGTCACTCGAGTTGTCAACCAGAGACCCGGCTTCAAATCCCACCATGCAGATGGTGAAATTCGAATTCTATACAAATTATGGAATTGAAAGTCTAATGATGAAAAACCCATTTATTTTTTAACGTCCCTCTGATTTTTCTCCTGGGTACTTGTTTGTTCTTGGGATGTGAGTGAACATTGTTATATTACCTTTGGCAGTAATATGTCGTATTCTTTGGGCGCGATTCTCCGCAAATGCGGAGAGTCGTGAAGGCTGCCGTGAAACCGGCCGTGTTTCCTGGCAGCCTCCGCGCCCCCTCCTGGGACCCGATTCTGCTCCCCGGTCGGAGCTAGCAGCGGGGCCCCCTGACCTCGGCATTGCAGGCTTAGCGAAATTCGCTAAGCCCGCGCGCCAAAGTTAACGGCAGCTGACGCGCGCGATGACGTCAGCCGCGCATGCGCGGATTGGTCGGCTCTGGGTAACCATGGCATGATTGGTGCCATGGTTACCCAGAACGGCACTTTGTGGCCGTTTTCACGAACGGTGAGAGCAGGTGTGTTGCCGTTTGTGAAAACGCCCGTAAAGGCCTGGGAAATCGGCTCATCGGCTAGGGGAGAATCGCTGCTCGCCGTAAAAAAACGGCGAGCAGCGATTCGTGTCGGGGGGCGGGCGTGGGGGGGTGGGGGGGGGAGAATAGCGTGAGGTCGGGAAAAATGTCGGGAAGGCCCTCCCGCTATTCTCCGACCCGTCGTGGGGGGGCGGAGAATCGCGCCCTTTGTCTTTTGTTCCAGAATGGTCCGTTGAGTTGATGACAAAAAATCCACCAATCATTAGGTTGAAATAAAACTAATTTATTGGACGATTAATTAAATGAAGTTCGCATAAGCTGCTGAGCTATAGTTAATAATAAAGTAATATTGAATCTGTCCAGCAGTAATCAATAATCTAATAGTCACTCATACGATCCTCGTATTAACCCTCTCTAACCTAATCTTTTCCTCGTGCTGTTGTCAGGCTTTCTCCCTCACTAACTACCCAGCATTCCCTGAGGTCTGATTTATCATAGATTATCATAGAATTTACAGAGCAGAGGGAGGCCATTCGGCCCATTGTGTCTGCACCGGCTCTTGGAAAGAGCACCCTATCCGAGGTCAACACCTCCACCTTATCCCCATAACCCAGTAACCCCACCCAACACTAAGGGCAATTTTGGACACTAAGAGCAATTTATCACGGCCAATCCACCTAACCTGCACATCTTTTGGACTGTGGGAGGAAACCGGAGCACCCGGAGGAAACCCACGCAGACACGGGGAGAACGTGCAGACTCTGCACAGACAGTGACCCAAGCCGGAATCGAACCTGGGACCCTGGAGCTGTGAAGCAATTGTGTTATCCACTGTGCTACCGTGCTGCCCTATATACTGAGAAATGGTGGTTCCCTCAGTGTTTGAATTATACAGGGACGTAATAATTAACTCTTCACTAGTTTGCCTATATACATATCATTACAAACATCACAGGCCATCCAGAATTGCCTGCGGGAAGATGGCGGAGAGCTGCTTTATTGATTCACTGCTGTCCATATGGTGTAGGTCAGTTATCATCATTGTGGGTCTTTGATGGGGTTGTTGATTGAAAGATGTTGCTCGAGGCAAGGCTGTGGGTAAACTTCGCCTTTTATTGAACAATATGTATAATCCAGACTTACCACGAGGCTCGACATAGAACTATAGCCAGACAGGATGCTTTCTATGGTGCATCTGTAAAAATTGGCGAGTGTCAATGTGGACATGCCGAATTTCCTTAGTTTCCTGAGCAAGTATAAGTGCTGTTGTGCTTTCTTCATCATAGTGCCAAAGTGGGTGGACCAGGACAGATTGTTGGTGATCTGCACACCTAGGAATTTGAAGCTGTAAACCATCTCCACCTCGGCACCATTGATGCAGACAGGGGTATGCACGATACTTTGTTTCCTGAAGTCAATGACAAGCTCCTTAGTTTTGCTGACGTTGAGGAAGAGATTGTTGCCACCAGGTTCTCTATTTCCCTCCTGTACTCTGACGCATCGTTGTTCGAGATCCGACCCGCTATGATTGTGTCATCAGCAAACTTGTAGATGGAGTTGGAGCCAAATTTTACCACCCAGTCATGTGTGTGTAGGGAATATAGGAGGGGGCTAAGTACGCGGCCTTGCGGGACCCCAGTATTGAGGACTATCGTGGAGATGTTGTTTATCCTTACTGATTGTGGTCTATGGGTCAGAACGTCAAGGATCCAGTTGCAGAGGGAGGAGCCAAGTCCTAGGTTTTGGAGGTTTGATATGAGCTTGGCTGAGATTATGGTGTTGAAGGCGGAGCTGTAGTCAATAAATAGGAGTCTGATGTAGGAGTCCTTGTTGTCGAGATGCTTCCAGGATGAGTGTAGGGCCAGGGAGATGGCGTCTGCTGTGGACCGGTTTTGGCAGTATGTGAATTGCAGTGGATGAAGGCATTCTGGGAATATAGTGTGTCTCATGACCAACCTCTCAGTGCACTTCATAATGAAAGATGTCAAGTCCACCGGATGGTAATCATTGAGGCACGTGGCCTGGTTCTTCTTTGGTACCGGTGTGATGGTAGTCTTCTTGAAGCAGGATGCTCTTTATGGTGAATCTGTAAAGGTTTGGTAAGAGTCAATGTGGACATGACGCATGTCCTTAGTTTCCTGGGGAAGTATAGGTGCTGTTGTGCTCCTCGGAATGGAGTAGGGAGAGGTTGTAGATGTCCGCGTACGCATCCGCCAGTTGGTCCAGGGACTCCGTCAGGACCCGTTCACTTTCAAGAAGGCCGATCTGACTTTGGAGTCTGTGACGGTGGGTATGGGTATGTCGGAGGCTGCTGGGGGCAATTGACAACAGTTTGCTGGTTTCCAACTCGAACCGAGCAGACAATGCATTGAGTTCATCGGGGAGGAATGCGCTGCTGCCAGAAATCCTACTTGGCTTTGCTTTGTAGCCCGTTATGTTGTTTAAACTTTGCCACAACTGATGAGAGTCCATGTCATTAATCTGTGACTCTAGCTTAGGCTGGTATTGCCTGGTAACCACGGCATTAGAAAATGTTAGCATAAAAATGCACCTTTCTTTCCAAAAGAAGAAATATTTTTGGTGATTGTTTATTAACCTATAAGGTACAAGAGTGAGCTGCCGGTGTGTGTTAATTGGTATTGTAGGGCTGGGTGTGTTGCATATGCAGCCAACACAGTGCAGAATTTGAGGAATGCTGTAATTAATTAGGAAAGGCTTCTAATTCTAGCTCTATTAGCTGCTTGTTAGGAGATGTGAAGTTCCTCTTTTTTCTTAGACCACCCATTCTCTTCCTTGTGAGCAAAGAGTCAGTGGAGTGGAGATTCTGACTAATGAGCCCTCGCCAGTGAGCTTCGGGGGGGGCAGGAACATCAGTCTAAACAAGAGCGACTTCTTACAGCCCCGCCACTTTCAAACATGGCATCAGATCAGAAAGACGTGAACGCCACGATGGAGTCTGTTCGAAACCTTCCACCCCCGCCTGTCCCACCCACTCTTTTCAACTCTACCTCTCGCTCATTCTCTCCTGCTCCTTCCCACATGGGAGATCAGACGGCAGAATAGCTGCTAATTAATTACAGTCCTGCCTACTGCTTCCCTGGCAATCATACCTGAACTGAAACTGCCTGAACATGAAAATGAGGATATTTGTTTTGCTTCCCTCACTTGTTGGAACAGGATTCAAAATTGACCTTCTTATTCCGAATTTTAAACGCCTGCTTTCTTCATAATATTCTTCATAATAAGGGCATTGAGTTTAGAAGTTGGGAAGTTATGTTGTAGTAGTACAGGACATTGGTGAGGCCGCACCTGGAGAAGTGTGTTCAGTTTTGGTGGCCTTGCTGTAGGAAAGATGTTACTAAGCTGGACAGAGTGCAGAAGGGATTTACAAGGATGTTGCCAGGACTCAAGGGACTGAGTTCTCGGGAGAGATTGGACAGGCTGGGACTTTTTTCTTTGGAGCGCAGGAGACTGAGGGGGTGATCTACAGAGGTGTATAAGACCATGAGAGGCATGGATAGGGTGAATGCACTCAGTCTTTTTCCCAGGGTTGGGGAATCGAGAGCTAGAGGGCATAGGTTTAAGTTAAGAGGGGAAAGAATGACTGGGAACCCGAGGAGCAACATTTTTATACAGAGGGTGATACCAGCATGTTGCCTGGTATGGAGGGCATCGGCTGTGAGGAGCGGTTGAATAAACTCGGTTTGTTCTCACTGGAACGACGGAGGTTGAGGGGCGACCTGATAGAGGTCTACAAAATTACGAGCGGCATAGACAGAGTGGATAATCAGAGGATTTTCCCCAGGGTAGAGCGGTCAATTACTAGGGGGCATAGGTTTAAGGTGCGAGGGGCAAGGTTTAGAGTAGATGTACGAGGCAAGTTTTTTACACAGAGGGTAGTGGGTGCCTGGAACTCACTGCCGGAGGAGGTGGTGGAAGCAGGGACGATAGTGACATTTAAGGGGCATCTTGATAAATACATGAATAGGATGGGAATAGAGGGATAAGAAAGTGTAGAAGATTGTAGTTTAGTCAGGGAGCATGGTCAGCACGGGCTTGGAGGGCCGAAGGGCCTGTTCCTGTGCTGTACTTTTGTTTGTTCTTTGTTCTTTTGTATGTACCACCAGTAAGTATAAACCAGGGGCTGGTGTAGCACAGTGGGCTAAACAGCTGGCTTGTAAAGCAGAACAAGGCCATGCAGCGCGGGTTCAATTCCTGTACCAGCCACCCCGAACAGGTGCTCGAATGTGGCGACTAGGGGCTTTTCACAGTAACTTCATTGAAGCCTACTCGTGACAATAAGCGATTTTCATTTCCTTTCATTTTGTATGTGGAATGAGCTGCCAGAGGAAGTGGTTGAGGCTGGGACATTGCCAACATTTAAAAGGCATTTGGACAGACACATGGATAGGAAAGGTTTAGAGGGATTATGGGCCAAATGCAGGCAGATGGGGTTCGCTTAGATGGGCTTTTTGGTTGGCATGGGCCAGTTTGGGCTGAAGGGCCAGTCTCCATGCCATAGATTCTATGATCTATCTGTGATTCATGCGTGTTCCGTTCGTTAAATATCTCCTTCCAGACCATTTCTGGTGCATTGTCTTGTTGGCAATACACTTACACTTGAGGTGATGGATAGCAGCTTGGATTCCCTGCTTTTGTGCAAGGGGAAAATTCCTGCTTCCTGCTTCTGTTACAGTGACTCTCGGCTGGACGAGTGATTGGGAGGACATTGGAAAAGGATTGCTCTCAGCCCCAATTTCCTCCAAACATTCACGTTAGCGAGGCCACCACGCGTGGAGAGACAAGGGTGGAGAGCCACCATCGTGTTTAAGGGCATCCTAACTAACCTATTGGAAAATCCACATAAGGTGCTTGATGTGGTGGACGCCACCCCTTGGCGGTTTTGTGGCACGATGCGCAGAGTTCCTGACTTTGAGATAGAAGCTTTGGGTTCGAATAACATCCCAGGACATGATAGTTGGGAAAGATACACTCATAGTGCGGCCAAACAGGTTGTGAATCAACCTATAAACCCGTCCAACACACACCACTGGCGATGGTAAGCGCAGGAGAGATTTCTGGTCAACCATGTTAAATGGTGTGTTTATGTATAATATTAATCCTGAAGTTATCGGCTGTTCGAATATATATTGAACTGATTTAAAGGTACTTTTCAAAAAATGAACAAAGGTGCTGACTTATGATGGCTGCCACAGGTCACCCGACTTGTCATGTAGTCCAAACTGGCCAGTTTCAGGAAGCATCCAGTGTAACTTACAATTAAAACATGCCAAGGCAAAATACTGTGGAATTTCACACATGCTGATGTCGAGAATTGCTTCAAAGATGCATGGAGACTTTGTTGGCTGTCACCATTTGTATTTCTATAAAGCTACCGTTCAGGCAGAGACAAGAGGTCTACCTGGACACTGGCTATAGAGGAGGTATCTTTCCTAACTCATTACAGGGCAGAATAGTCCATTCAGTAGTGATGGCTGACTGATTACAGGAACCTATCACCTGGGCCATAACACAATAGCCATGTTCTATCCAAACAGGAACTAATCGATTACCTTTTATGGAATACTCATTATTAAGGGGTTATAAGTCATGTGACCAGAATGACCATATTGAAATGTCTTTTATTACAGTGCCCAAGATACAAAGAGACAATCGAGAAGAAATCTGCCAATGGAAGCAGTAACACCATCTCTCTCTCTCCTTCTCTTTCAAATCAAAGACCCTACCTCTGCTGCATTTTGGAAGCCGCAACAGAGATAGATAGAGAATTTCCATGGAACAGAACCTGAGATATAATTGCATTGACATTTTGGAATTGATGGATTACGGTTTAACAGACACTGACTTCAGAAATGTCATGTTACACGGACTTCAACACCACTAGAATTTCAAAACCATCATAGAAAAATATGCCTCAGCCGCTAATACCAGTTAGAGACTCGTAAACAGTGAATTTTCTATTTTTGACTTTGTATTAGTGAACGTTAATAATAATAATAATTTCTTATTGTCACAAGTAGGCTTCAATGAAGTTATTATGAAAAGCCCCTAGTCGCCACATTCCGGCACCTGTTCAGGGAGGCCGGTACGGGAATTGAACCCGCAGTGCTGCCGTTATTCTGCATTACGAGCCAATTATTTAGCGCACCGTGCTAAACCAGCCCCTAACATGGCCGAGAGATAACCTTCTATAACTTGCAATTTTAATGTGACTATGTGTGTGTTACAAAGGTTGGGATGTGCGTTACCTTTTCAAATATTTGTCTGTCTTTATCTGGGTGGATTGCTAGTTCAATAAAAACTAACCCCACTGTGTTTAAGCTCAAGAAAGCCTGTTGGATTGAGATCTTTGCAATCAGCATATTAATGGTTAAGTATAGCCATTGAATTAATACCTTCGCCGTTTCAATCAATGGAGGAGTGGGGAGGTAAGGCCATACCCTGAGACTTTCCTTCACCAGCCGTAACGGCACTATCGCCATCCCATTGCACACACCTACAACTCACCTCATACCCGAGTGACCTTCAGGTTACATTGACCTACAGCTGCCTTTCAAAGTCTTCAAGCTTCCTCATCGCCCACCAGGCAGGCTGGTTGGGTTGGATTTCATGCAGGCAGTGGGGATCTCGCCTATTGGCTGGAGAGGCGGTGGGAGACCTGTGCTGCCTCTGTTCAGGAAGGCCCACTGCATTTTGTGGCATTCACACCCCTAACAGAACAGCATCCCCCCTCCGAAGGAGCGAGGACCTCAGGGCAGAAGGCCCATCCATTGAGAGCTGCTGGCCAATCTGAGCCTGGCAGCTCTATTGAATGGGGACGTGGTGGCTGGTGCCCGTTCGACCCCAGACCTAGAACAAAGAACAAAGAACAATACAGCACAGGAACAGACCCTTCGGCCGCCAACCATAGTACCTGCCTAAACTAAAACCGTATGCACTTACGGCGTCCGTATCCTTCCATTCCCACCCTATTCTTATATCTGTCTAAATGTCCCTTCAATACCGCTATCGTACCTGCTCCCACCACCTCCTCAGGCAGCGCTTTCCATATATTGCCCTCTGTGTAAAAACTTGCCTCGCACATCTGTTCTAAACTTTTTCCCACGCACTTTAAACCTATGTCCCCTAGTATTTGACTCTCCTCCCTTAGGAAAGAACATCTGACTATCCACTCTGTCCATGCCTCTCATAATCTTGTGGACCTCTATCAGGTCGCCTCTCAAGCTCCGTCGTTCCAGTGAGAATAAAACAAGTTTATCTAACCTCTCCTCATAGCTAATGCCCTCCACACCAGGGAACATCTTCTGTACCCTCTCCAAAGCTTCCACATCCTTCTGCTAGTGTGGCGACCAGAAATAGACACAGTATTCCAAATGAGGCCTAACTAAGATCCTGTACAGCTGCAACATGACTGGCCAATTTTTATATTCAATGCTCCGACCGATGAAGGCCAGCATGCCGTATACCTTATTGACCACCTTATCCACATGCGTTGCCACTTTCAGTGATCAGTGGACAAGCACGCCCAGATCTCTCTGCCTGTCAGTACTCGCAAGAGTTCTATCATTTATTGTGTAATTCCTACAAGCATTGGACCTGATCTCACACTTGTCCGGATAAAACTCCATCAGCTATTTCTCCGCCCAAGGCTCCAACCAGTTTATATCCTGCTCTATCCTCTGACAATCCTCTTCACTATCCGCAACTCCACCAATTTTTGTGCTGTCTGTGAACTTACTAATCCAACCAGCTGCATTTTTTTCCAAACCATTTATATAGACCACGAACAACGAAGGCCCCAGAACGGATCCCTGTGAAAAGCCGCTGATCACATCATTCCATTGAGAAAAGCACCCTTCTACTGCTACCCTCTCTCTTCTGGGCCCAAGCCAGCTCTGTATCCAACTTGCCACCTCACCTCTGATCCCATGTAACTTCACCTTTTGTACCAGTCTACCATGAGGTACCTTGTCAAAGGCTTTACTGAAGTCCATGTATACATCTACTGCCTTTCCCTCATCTATCATCTTCGTCACTGCCTCGAAAAACTCGATCAAATTAGTGAGGCGCAACCTCCCCTTCACAAAACCATGTTGTCCATCACTAATAAGTCCATTTGTTTCCAAATGTGAGTAAATCCTGTCTCTAAGAATCTTTTCCAATAATTTCCCTACCACTGACGTAAGGTTCGCCGGCCTATAATTTCCTGGATTATTCCTGCTGCCTTCTTAAACAATGGACCAACATTGGCTACTCTCCAGTCCTCTGGAACGTCACCAAGAGCCAATGAGGAAACAAAGATCACTGTTCATGAAATGATCACCTACTGAAACTTCGATCACCTGGCTGGGCTCATTCCCCAGAACCAGGTCAAATATGGTCCCTTCCCGTGTTGGGCTATTTTCATATTGTTTCAAGAAACCCTCCACAACAACCCTATTGTTTATGCATCTTTCCAAGGTCTGTCTGCATATCTGCTCCTCTATCTCCCGCTGGCTGTTAGGAGGTCTGTAGTAAACCCCCAAGGTGAATGGAATTTTGCCCTTCATTGCTAGAGGGATGGAGTTTAAGACTAGGGAGGTTATGCTGCAATTGTATAAGGTGTTAGTGAGGCCACACCTGGAGTATTGTGTTCAGTTCTGGTCTCCTTACTTGAGAAAGGACGTACTGGTGCTGGAGGGTGTGCAGAGGGGATTCACTAGGTTAATCCCAGAGCTGAAGGGGTTGGATTATGAGGAGAGGTTGAGTAGACTGGGACTGCACTCATTGGAATTTAGAAGGATGAGGCGGGGTCTTATAGGAACGTATACAATTATGAAGGGAATAGATAGGATAGATGCGGGCAGGTTGTTTCCACTGGCGGGTGAAAGCAGAACTAGGTGGCATAGCCTCAAAATAAGGGGAAGTAGATTTAGGACTGAGTTTAGGAGGAACTTCTTCACCCAAAGGGTTGTGAATCTATGGAATTCCTTGCCCAGTGAAGCAGTTGAGGCTCCTTCATTACATGTTTTTAAGATAAAGATAGATAGTTTTTTGAAGAATAAAGGGATTAAGGGTTATGGTGTTTGGGCCGGAAAGTGGAGCTGAGTCCGTTTTGACACCAAATATTGGGAGCAGCGCCGGTTTTTGCATTCTCCGCCCCCTGAGAAGCGGCGTACTCCTCTGATTATCAGCCATGATCCCATTGAATGGCGGAGCAGGCTCGAGGGGCCAGATGGCCTACTCCTGCTCCTAGTTCTTATGTTCTTATTGTCTGTACGGAGTCTGCACATCTTCCCGGGTTGGATTCTCCGTTTTGGAGACTAAGTCCCCCACGCCGGCGTGAAAACGGTGGTCTTTTACGCCAGGAAAAATGACCACCGTTTCACGGTTTTGATGGGGGCTAGCACGGAGGTAGCATAGGCTCGCAACTCTAGCTGCCGATACGGCCATGAGCATTTCTGGTTCCGTGGCCGCGCATGCGCACAGTGGCAGCCTGCAGCTGCCGCGCCGAGCTTCGTGGTGGACTCAACCCACGCCGTCAGGAACTCTGCCGGAGGATCGTGCGGCTGGCCTCAGGCAATGGCCCTGGGACCACGGATAATCAGAGGAGTACGCCGCTTTTCAGGAGGCGGAGAATACAAAAACCGGCGCTGCTCCCAATATTTGGTGTCAAAACGGACTCTCCGCCCCATCGCCGAACATGATTTTGGCGTCGGGGAGCGGATAATCCAGCCCCCCCCCTCCCCCCGTGTCTGCGTGGGTTTCCTCCGGGTGCTCCGGTTCCCTCCCACAGTCCAACGACGTGCAGGTCAGGTGGATTCGCCATGCTAAATTGCCCCTTAGTGTCCAAAAAGGTTCGATGGGGTTACTGGGTTACGGGGCTACGGGGATAGGCTGGAAACGTGGGCTCTTTTCAAGTGCCGGTGCAGACTCGACAGGCCGAATGGCCTCCTTCTGTCCTGTAAATTCTCTGAAATCTATTGTGACAGCACCTTTCTTATTCCCGAGCTCTACCCATATTGCCTCGCTGCCTGAACCCTCCAAGGTGTCCTCCCTCAGCTGTGGTATTTTCCTTAACCGATAATGCAACTCCCCAGCCCCTTTTGCATCCCCCGCTATCCTGCCTGAAGCATCTAAATCCTGGAATGTTTAGCTGCCAATCCTGTCCCTCTTTCAACCAAGTTTCTGTAACAGCAACAACACCATAGATCCACGTACTAATCTAGAATTGTTGCTGGCTAACAGGCCACAGCTGTCAGATTGGGGGGAAGGTGTCATGGGGTGGGTGGTGGTGGGGGTGGGGGGGGTTGAGAGCTAACCTCTACCCATTCTGCTCATTGCAGTGGAGAGGGAGGGGCAGTGAGCAGAATGGGTAGAGGTTGGCTCTCAACCCCCCCCCCCCACCCCCCCACCCCTCCCCTTCTCACTGCCTAGTCCCTCAATCAGGAACAGAGTAGTTTTGAATGAGGGAACCCCCGGAGTGCCTGTAAGCAAACATGTCAGGGTCTGCCTCTCATGCTCCTTGCATGGTTTTTTGCCCATCATTTATTGCCCATCCCTAGTTGCCTTCAGAAGGTGGGGGTGAGCTGCCTTCTTGAACCGCTGCAGCCCCTGAGGTGGAGGTACACCCACTGTGCTGTGAGGGAGGGAGCTCCGGGATGTTGCCCCAGCGACAGTGAAGGAGCGGCGATATATTCCCAAGTCAGGCTGGGGAGTGACTTGGAGGGGAACCTCCAGGTGGTGGGGTTCCCAGGCATCTGCTGCTCTTGTTCCTCTAGGGGGTCGGGGGTTTGGAAGGTGCTGTCTAAGGAACTTGGTGAGTTGCTGCAGTGCATCTTGTAGATGGTACACACGGCTGCCACGGTTCGTCGGTGGTGGAGGGATTGTTTGTTTGTGGAAGGGGGAGCAATCAAGCGGGCTGCTTGGTGCTGAGCATCTCGAGTGTGGTTGGAGCTGCACTCATCCAAGCAAGTGGGGAGTATTCAATTACACTCCTGACTTGTGCCTTGTAGATGGTGGACAGGCTTTTGGGGGGGGTCAGGAGGTAAGTTACTCACCGTAGGATTCATAGCCTTCGACCTGCCCTGGTAGCCGCAGTATTAATGTAATGATAATAATATTTAGAGGCTTACATTAACACTGCAATGAAGTTACTGTGAAAATCCCCTCGTCGCCACACCTCCCATTTGATCTGTTGCACACAGACTTACAAAAGACATTTGACAAAGTGTTGCACGACAGACTTGGAGTTGGTTTAGCACACTGGGCTAAATCACTGGCTTTGAAAGCAGACCAAGGCAGGCCAGCAGCACGGTTCATAGAACATAGAACAGTACAGCACAGAACAGGCCCATCGGTCCTCGATGTTGTGCCAAGCAATGATATACCCGTAACCCAACAACCACCCCCCCCACCAACCTTAGTTTTTAGGACACTAGAGGCAATTTAGCATGGCCAATCCACCTAACCCGCACATCTTTGGACTGTGGGAGGAAACCGGAGCACCCGGAGGAAACCCACGCACACACGGGGAGGATGTGCAGACAGACAGTGACCAAGCTGGAATCGAACCTGGGACCCTGGAGCTGTGAAGCATTTATGCTAACCACCATGCTACCGTGCTGCCCCATACAATTCCCATACCAGCCTCCCCGAAGAGGTGCCGGAATGTGGCAACTGGGGGCTTTTCACAGTAACTTCATTTGAAGCCTACTCGTGACAATAAGCGATGTTCATTTCAAGTTGGAGCTCATGGAAGCGACGTGGATATGAATTGGCTGAGGGATAATAATAATATCTTTATTGTCACAAGTAGGCTTACATTAACACAGCAATGAAGTTCTGTTCGGGTACACAGAGGGAGAATTCAGAATATCCAATTCACCTAACAAGCACGTCTTTCGGGACTTGTGGGAGGAAACCGGAGCACCCGGAGGAAACCCACGCAGACACGGGGAGAACGTGCAGACTCCGCACAGCCAGTGACCCAAGCCGGGAACCGAACCTGGGACGTGGAGCTGTGAAGCAACTGTGCAAACCACTGTACTTTATAGAGAATAGTGGTGAACATTTGTCTTTTAAACTGGAAAGTGTATTTTGGGGTCGGCGTTGCTCTTCCTGATTATATTAATGACCTAGACCTTGTTGTCCGGGGCACAGTTTCCAAATTTGCAGATGATATGAATTTCACAAGAGTTGCAAACTGTGGGGCGGTTAGTACAAAACTGGGAAAGGACACTGACAGGTTGGTGGAATGGAAGGCAAGAGGCAGATGAAACTCAATGCAGTATGGTATGGTGTGACGCATTTTGGGAGGAAGGAATGAAACAATATAAAATAAAGGGTACAAATGTAAATGGGGCGCAGCGATAGGAGGCTCTGGGTTTTTACGTGCAGGTGGTGTGACAGGTGTAATGGTGAATGGTGTACCCACCAGGTACACGGTACATACTCGTGCGACTCGGCCAACATTGTCTACCTCATACGCTGCAGGAAAGGATGTCCCGAAGCGTGGTACATTGGCGAGACCATGCAGACACTGCAACAACGAATGAACGGACATTGCGCGACAATCACCGGGCAGGAATGTTCCCTTCCAGTCGGGGAACACTTCAGCAGTCAAGGGCATTCAGCCTCTGATCTCCGGGTAAACATTCTCCAAGGCGGCCTTCAGGACACGCGACAACGCAGAATTGCCGAACAAAAACTGATAGCCAAGTTCCGCGCACATGAGTGCGGCCTCAGCCAGGACCTGGGATTCATGTCGCATTGCATTCACCCCCCACCATCTGGCCTGGGCTTGCGAAATTCTATTATCAACTGTCCTGGCTTGAGACAATTCACACCTCTTTAATCTGGGATCACCCCCTATCTCTGGATCTGTAAAGATTCAATTACCTGCAAATGCTCGCATTCTAAGCATTGTCTGGTATCTTTGAATTTGTCTATATATATTTTTCAGGAACATGCCTTTGCATTCACCTGAGGAAGCAGCAATGCTGCGAAAGCTCATGTTTGAAACAAACCTGTTGCACTTTAACCTGGTGTTATAAGACTTCTTACTGTGCTCACCCCAGTCCAACGCCAGCATTTCTACATCATGACTTGTAAAAGAACATTAAAAGTAACGGGGCAGAATTCTCCGTTCCAGCGGCTAAGTGCTGGCGTCAATCGAGAATCCGTGGGAGTTTCACAATGGGGAAATTGTCGCTAACTCCTCACCGATTCTGGTGCAGGCGAGGGGCTAGCACCGGCACCGTGTGAAATACCCGTGAATCGTGCGGAAAACTGCCGGAGCATCGCCGGGTCCCGGCTGCGCATGTGCAGCACTGACGACCTGCACCGGTCATGCTAGGAAACATGGTACTGGCCATGCTGGAACCCTAACCCGTCACCCCGACGCTCCGTTACGCCGGCCGGTCAATGGGGTTTCCCAACCCCCGGCTGCCGGCAAAACGGAGAATCCCGACGGCGGAGAGTTCAGTCCGTTAACTCTGTTCCTCTCTCCAGAGTTTATCCAGCGTTTTCTGTTCTTATTTTGGATTGGCAGCATGCACAGCATTTTGCTTTAACCTGACTGATTCCAAACCAGCTGCTCTCAGATTGCCATGAGTAAGGTAACTCCAAGGTGGTGATGCCAAACTATTCCCAGCAACTGCCCTTCTTGCCAAATTCTCGTCTCATTGCCACCCTCAGACTCTGTGGCCAGGATGTGAGACACTTCAAAGGTCCCCTCCCAAACGCTGCGTTAACTTGCTGTCAGCTGATGGTAAACAGTTAATCATATCCTTTACTTGCCAACCAGCCCTGTTCGGAATAGATTAAAAGAACATGTGGCCATGAGTATGAAATGTGAGTGCATTGTACATCATCACACACAAGCATGGCAAAGCATTTCCACATCAAGGGGTTCCCTCCTGGAGTTCAGTGACTGTTTTGTAGACGAGCCCACACAGCCAGTCTGAACACACCTTCCCATCAACAGCAAGTGAAATGAACAGCCACTTACTGTCTTTTGTCTTGTGGCTGCTTTTGCTGGTCGGTGGCGAGCTGGCCAAGCTATGGCGAGAACCTCATGTATTTCTTCAAATTGTTCCATGGAATCCGGACAGCGCAGAAGGCTGTCCATTCGGACCATCAAACCTGCACTGACTCTCCAAAAGAGCACTGCACCCTGGCCCACTCCCCTGTCTATTCCTGTAACCACACCTAACCATAAGACCATAAGACATCGGAGCAGAATTAGGCCACTCGGCCCATTGAGTCTGCTCCGCCATTCAATCATGGCTGATATTTTTCTCATCCCCATTCTCCTGCCTTCTCCCCATAACCCCTGATCCCCTTATTAATCAAGAACCTATCTATCTTTGTCTTAAAGACACCCAGTGATTTGTCCTCCAAAGCCTTCTGCGGCAAAGAGTTCCACAGATTCACCACCCTCTGGCTGAGGAAATTCGTCCTCATCTCTGTTTTAAAATATAGTCTGAGATTGTGCCCTCTGGTTCTAGTTTCTCCTACAAGTGGAAACATCCTCTCCACGTCCACTCTATCCAGGCCTTTCAGTATCCTGTAAGTTTCAATAAGATCCCCCCTCATTCTTCTAAACTCCAACGAGTACAGACCCAGAGTCCTCAACCGTTCCTCATACAACAAGTTCTTCATTCCAGGGATCATTCTTGTGAACCTCCTCTGGACCCTTTCCAAGGCCCAGCACATCCTTCCTTAGATACGTGGCCCAAAACTGCTCACCATACTCCAAACGGGGTCTGACCAGAGTACATACAGCCTCAGACGTACATCCCTGGTCTTTTATTCTAGCCCTCTTGACGTGAATGCAAACATTGCATTTGCCTTTTTAACTGCCGACTGAACCTGCACATTAACCTTAAGAGAATCGTGAACAAGGACTTCCAAGTCCTCATGGTAGCATGGTGGTTAGCATCAATGCTTCATAGCTCCAGGGTCCCAGGTTCGATTCCCGGCTGGGTCACTGTCTGTGTGGAGTCTGCACGTCCTCCCCGTGTGTGCGTGGGTTTCCTCCGGTTGCTGCGGTTTCCTCCCACAGTCCAAAGATGTGCGGGTTAGGTGGATTGGCCATGCTAAATTGCCCGTAGTGTAAGGTTAATGGGGGGATTGTTGGGTTACGGGTATACGGGTTACGTGGGTTTAAGCAGGGTGATCATTGCTCGGCACAACATCGAGGGCCGAAGGGCCTGTTCTGTGCTGTACTGTTCTATGTTAAGTCCCTCTGTGCTTCTGATTTCTGAAGCATTCCCCATTTTGAAAATAGTCTATGCCTAAATTCCTCCTTCCAAAGTGCATAACCTCACACCTTTCCACATTGTATTTCAGTTGCCACTTCATTGCCCACTCCCCTACCCTGTCCAAGTCCTTCTGCAGCCCCGTTGCTTCCTCAATACTACCTATCCCTCTACAGATCTTTGTATCACCTGCAAACTCAGCAACAGTGACTTCAGTACCTTCTTCCAGATCATTAATGTATATTGTAAAAGGTTGTGGTGCCAGCACAGACCCCTGAGGCACACTAGTCACCGCCTGCCATCTTGAGAAAGACCCCTTTATCCCCACTCTGCCAATCAGCCAATCCTCTATCCATGCCAGGATCCTACCCTGAACACCATGGGCTTTTAACTTTTAACCTGAACATCTCTGTACATTAAGGGGCAATTTATCATGGCCAACCCACCTAACCTGCACATCTTTGGACTGTGGGAGAAAACTGGAGCACCCGGAGGGAAACCCAAGGCAGTCAGTCACCCAAGGCTGGAATCGAACCCGGGTCCCTGAGGCTGTGAGGCAGCAGTGCTAACCACTGTGCCATCGTGCAAATTGTGCTGTTGCATCCTTTAAGGCCTTTGGAACAATACCTCAACATCTGACCTGAAGGACGTGGCTCCAGACATTGATATAATCACCGGAGCGATTGCAGACATGTATAACCCTTGGTCTGGAGATATATAGCCACTGGGTAACAATCCTGGAAGTTGGCACTGTGGGGAGCACCTCCACCACACAGTCTGTGTCAAAAAAGGCCTAATTTCTCAAATAACTTCTCAAATGCAACGAGGGTGGGCGGTAAATGCCTGCGACATCCTTACTCCACGAACAAATGATCGAAAGGCAGGATCGTCGGTGCTACATGAGAAACCAGCCTGTGGTAGTCACCACTGTACACATTATACATATTATATATATTACGGTAAGACACATATACTAGAGGTACATGGATAGATCCCTGCCTGCTGGCTCCGCCCAGTTGGCGGCATATAAATGTGTGTGCTCACCGGTGCTGCAGCCATTCTTATCGCAGCTGCAGGAGGCACAACGGGCGCGATTCTCCGCAAATGCGGCGAGTCGTAAAGGCTCCGTGAAACTGGCCGTGTTTCACGGCAGCCTCCGCGCCCCCTCCCGGGACCCGATTCTCCCCCCCCCCGGGCGGGGCTGGCAGCACGGCCCCGTGAAGCACGGCATCGCGGGCTTAGCGACCGTTGCGTTACGGCGGCTGACGCGCACGATGACGTCAGCCGCGCATGCGCGGGTTGGACGGCTCTAACCCGCGCATGCGCGGATGACGTCATCACGCAGATGCGTCAAACCCGCGCATGCGCGGGCCGTCATGCCCCTCAGCCGCCCCACGGACTGATCCTGCGGGGCGGCGGAGGAACAAATAGTGCGCGGGTATCGGACCCGCTGCCCGCGATCGGTGCCCACCGATCGCAGGCCCACGCCACCCTTGGCATGGCCGTGGTGCAGCCGTGCCAATCGGTGCCATGGTTGTCCGGGACGGCACTTTGCGGCCGTTTTCACGAACGGTGAGAGCAGGTGTGATTGTGTTCGTGAAAACGGCCGTAAAGGCCTGGGAACTCGGCCCATCGGCCTGGGGAGAATCGCTGTTCACCGTAAAAAACGGCGAGCAGCGATTCGTGTCGTGGGGCGGCCGTGGGGGGGGGGGGGAGAATAGCGGGAGGGCGGGAAAAATGTCGGGAAGGCCCTCCCGCTATTCTCCGACCCTTCGTGGGCAGCGGAGAATCGCGCCCAACATCTTTGCTCAATAAAGCCTCGATTATTCCACTACTCTCGTCTTTGTGGTTTGATAGTGCATCACAGCCCAACGCCAAATGAAAACCACAGGAAGTAGTGCTAAAAATGGTGATGATGTCACCCCGAGGCGGTGTTTTGGAGGAAATCGATGGGTGTGTCACTAATCTGGACGGCTCATTCGCAGAATCAACAGAGGCGTGACTGGGTGAACGGCTCCTTTCTGCCGGCAAAATCTTCCGGGCCAGATTCGCGGCGGGGTCGGCCCCTATTGGCTGGTGGTGGTAGCCCGTCTCTGTCAGTGGGGTTTCCCCTCGTGTGCAGCAACTCTCTCACCCCCTCCCTACTCCCATCGCAGTCGGGGAACCCGCAGGGGACGTTCGCCGTCAGCAGGTCCGGAAAATCCCACTGGCGGGAACGGCTGGAAGAATCCGGCCCACCTTTCTATCAACGGAAAAGAGATCGTATTCTGGGGAGGAGATTACTAAGAAAGGGCCTTAAGAGTCTGTTCTGGACTTGTGCTTGTCCTTGGTGCTACTTATATCTTTATCTTCATCATGGAGTAGTAAAATGTTGCGGCATTCAAGGCCTTTGGGCCCATTGTGTCTGTGGCGGCTCTGTGGAAGATCTATCTAGTTAGTCCCGCTCTCCTCCTCTTTCACCTTTGCTCTGTAAATTCTCCTGCTCCAAGCTTTTGAAGACTTTGTGAAATGTCTCTCCACCACCCTGTCAGGCAGTCCATTCCACCTTGTTTTTCTGCAGTGCCTTCCGTCATCTCAAACGTCCGAAAGCCCATTGCATCCACTGAAGAGTTTGTGAAATGCAGTCACCATTGCCAAGGAGGAAATCACTTGAGGAAGGAGCTGCGCTCCGAAAGCTAGTGATTCCAAACAACCCTGTTGGACTTTAACCTGGTGTTGGAAGACTTCTGACTGTGCCCACCCCAGTCCAACGGCGGCAGATCGTGGAGGAAGTTGACAGGCATTTTTCCCATCGACAAGATTTTTTAATTCTTTCATAGGATGTGGGTGTCGTCCCCAAGGCATTACATCACATTTACATTTACATTTACATTGATGTGGTTCTACAGTCACATGTAGGCCAGACCGGGTAAGGACGGCAGATTTCCTTCCATTAAAGTAGGGTGCTCTTTCCAAGAGCCGGTGGGCCAAATGGCCTTCTTCTGCACTGTAAATTCTATGATTCTATGAAAGGGGCATTAGTGAACCAGGTGGGTTTATACAACGATCAACGATAGTTTCATGGTCACCATTGCTGAGACTAACTTTTTATTCCAGATTTATTCATTAAATTTAAATTCCACCAGCTGCCGGGGTGGGATTTGAACCCCTGTCCCAGGAGCATTAGCCTGAGGCCTCTGGATTACTCGTCGCTAATGACATGGCCACTTTGCAACCAAGAACGTTTAAACAGCAATTTGATAATGACCAGACAATCCACTTTAAGTGATTTTGATTGAGGGATTAATATTGACCCTGACTTCAGGGAGAATTTTTGAAGTATCTCTCCAATTCTCTTTTGAAAGTTTTAGTTGAACCTGCTTCCACCATCCTCTCAAGCATCACATTCCAGATCACAAGAACTCAGTCAGGCACCATCTGGTTCTTTTGTCCATTATCTTAAATCTGTGTCTCTCTGGTTACTGACTCATCTGCAAGTGGAAACCCTGGGCTGGTTTCTCCATTTTTGGGACTATGTCCCCACTCCGTCAGGAAAATTGTGGTCTTTTACGTCAGGGGAACTGGCATCAAAAGGCCACAGGTTCCCCGTTTTGCTGGGGGCTAGCAGATGCCAGCGTAGAACTTGCAGCTCTAGCTCTCCATACGGCCCCCAGCACTTCCGGGTCAGAGGCCACGCATGCGCAAGGCGGCAGCCTGCAGCAGCCGCGCCGTGCTCCATGGCGGACTCAGCCCGCGGACCTGGACCGGCAAAATAATGTCCCGCATCGGCTGCTCGCGCTCCCCGGACCGCCCGCACACATTGCCCCCAGCCCCGAATGAAGCCTCCCCTGCCCACCGATTGGCCCTCCTCCCTAGACTGAGTCCACAGCCGCCACGCTAGGACCCCGGACGGTGGGACCATGAGAGGTCCATGCCGCCGGGATTTCGGCCGGTCGGGGACGGAGCATCGCGGTGCAGGTCTCAGGGAATAGCCTGAGGCGGTGGCTACTCGGCCAGGTGTACTCCACGAGTACGCCGATTCTCAGGGGCCGGTGAATTTTAAAACTGGCGCCGCTCCCGATTTCGGTACCAAAACGGATTCTCCGTCCCGTCGCTGAACGCGATTTCGGAGTCGGCGAGTGGAGAATCCAACACCCTATTTACACTTATAAAAACCTTTCCTGACGAGGATCGTCTCTGTGGAATCTCTCAGCCTTGTCTGCTGTCAGGAGGACCTATCTCATCTTCCACTCACTCTTCTGAAAGTTCGTATTGAGAGAGTGCTTTCCTCTCCCTTTTGGGCAACGCCTTCCCGATCACAACAATGACCAGAGAAATCCTTACCCTCTCCCTGTCTGCTAAGTGAGGAATATCAGGGAAGACTCCGAACCTAATCGGCGACTGGCAATGGGCACAACAGGGCAGCCACGAGAATTGGCAGCAGTCACCATGCAGAATATTCTTCTGAAAAACTCCTACGAATAATAATCTTTATTAGTGTCACAAGTCGGCTTACATTAACACTGCAATGAAGTTACTGTGAAAAGCCCCTAGTTGCCACATTCCAGCGCCTGTTCGGGTACACAGAGGGAGAATTCAGAATGTCCAATTCACCTAACAGCACGTCTTTCGGGACTTGTGGGAGGAAACCGGAGCACCCGGAGGAAACCCACACAGACACGGGGAGAACGTGCAGACTCCACACAGACTGTGACCCAAGCCGGGAATCGAACCTGGGACCCTGGAGCTGCGAAGCAACAGTGCTAACCACTGTTAGTACAAACTAAGTACAATATTAAAGTCCTCAATTCCTAAAATACTCATTATCAGATCCACAAACTGCAACATGAATAATTGACACCTGGGGACAAGGAACAGATATATCCATTTGATCTGAAGGATTTCTTTAATCTTTACCTCTGATTTTCTACAAATTTTCTCTCCTGCTAATAAATCACCTTTATTGCAGTTTGGTTTCCCCTTGTTGGTTTGAAGCTTTTCCCTTTTGGGTGATGAAACTAAAAAATGTTTCTGAAATTACTTTGAAATCTCTGGTTTGAAATACGTTCAGGTGATGAGATTAAAGCTCTCACATCAAAGTGCTCTTGCTTTGAAAGGGATCGGTGTTATTCCCACAGCATTTCCGTTGGGCTGAGACAGACTGGTGCGACAGGAGTTGGAATTCCCCAATTAGGCTCCCCCTTAGATTTGCTTTCTTCTCGCTCAACCAAAATAGGTCAAACTCTGAGGGTGCTCAGGCTGGTCCGGCCGTTAAGCCTACTATCCAGTAAGCCTACTATCCAGTGCGGAGAGGTGAGAAAATCCATTGTGGTCCCATCACGAGGGGTCACCACCGCACCCGGATTGCCTTGGAGAAGAGGCTCAGGGTGGATCGCCTTTGCCTTTGAGCCAGAAGGCGATGGATTCAGGTCCTACTCGGGGTATGAAATCCGGAGAGGGTGGTTGGGGCCTCCCATCGAGAGCCCCGTGTCACCTCTTTTTTTGGGGGAGGCTTTAATCGGCCACTTAAAGGCCCCCATTAGCAGCAGAGTGGAAATGGCTATACACAGGCCTCCCTCATCACAGATTTAATTGAGATGGAGGCAGGCAGACGGCGGGGTCCCCAGCAACCACCACCCTCCTGCCTAAGAGTTCCCCCCCCCCCCCCCACCTCCAAACATGTCAGGGAATGGGCCCTCCAGGAGATGGAGAAATCACCAGAATTGACATTCAGGGAACATAGCACAGTCTGAGGTGTTGCCTTACAGGTGAGTCGCTCAACTGAGTCTGCTCTCTCAGGTGGTTGTGGGATATCAGAGAATCATAGAATTTACAGTGCAGAAGGAGGCCATTCGGCCCATTGAGTCTGCACCGGCCCTCGGAAAGAGCACCCTACTTAAGCCCACGCCGCCACCCTATCCCCATAACCCAGTAACCCCACCAAACCTTTCTGGACACTAAGGGCCAATCCACCTAACCTGCACATCTTTGGGCTGTGGGAGGAAACCGGAGCACCCGGACGAAACCCACGCAGACACGGGGAGAGCGTGCAGACTCCGCACAGACAGTGACCCAAGCCGGGAACCCTGGAGCTGTGAAGCAACAGTGCTAACCACTGTGCTACCGTGCAGCCCACATATCCTAGATCACTATTTCAGAGAGGGGCTGGGGATTTCTAACTGATGCCCTGACCAATAATTAACCCCCTATAAACATCACCAGGCCAGCTTTGTTGCGCTTTGAGACATCCTGAGGTTGTGAAGGGTTCCGAATGGATCTAAATTCCTTCTTTCAGAGTTAAGATTAATCTCCTGAACACCACTTCAAGTAAAACCACTTCAGGAAAAAAACTCAAGGGACCCGCGTGAGTAAAATGACGATATTCTCATTTGCTTTGAAGACTTTTGTATTTTTATTATTTAAACAGTTGGAAATGGGGAGTGAGCTGGTGGAGTTGCACTGGAGGAAATCTCCAGGAATTTTCACACAAATATACCCTCACCTCATCCGGAGTCCATGATCTAGCCTGGAGATCATGCCCACCCTACCCCACCCGCCCCCCCCCCCCCCCCCCCCGCACCGCCTCCCTCACAACCCCCACCTCCCACCTTCAGCCTGATTGACCCAAAGCCCCAGTCACCTTCTATGGCTCCCCTAATTCAAGCAACACAAAGTTCCTTCCCTGGAGAAGAGTCCAGCAGTGGAATTTAAATCTTTTTTCCTTTTCAACAGTAAAGTTACAACAGCAAAAATCGGATTACCAGCCCTTTCCCAACCCGCCTATTTTGTTTGTTCCATTGAAGGTGTGAGGTGGCAAAGAGTTGTACCAACTTGGGAGGCCCATTCTCGTCGCCTGGTCTATATGCTACACTTGTTGATCTCGGGCAGGTTGGGCATAAGAATAGAGTACAAGAGCAAGGAGGCTATGTTAAACTTGTATAAAGCACTAGTTTGACCTCAACTAGAGTATTCTGTCCAGTTCCGGGCGTCAAACTTTCGGAAAGATGTTAAGGGGTTGGGGAGAGTGCAGAAAAGATTCAGGAAATTGGCTGTGGGCGGCTCATCCCTATCTTCCCAAACAGAATTAAGAATAAGCAATAAATGCTGGCCCAGCCAGCGACACCTACAACCCCTGAAAGAATACATAAAATAGATTGTATGGAGGTAGTTTTAGTGACTTTATCCAGGAGTTAAAGGAGTTAAAGGCACAATCACCAACTGTGGAGAGAAGGGACTAAAGGATGCACAAGAGGCCAGAATGAGATGGAGCACAGAGATCCCGGGCTGGGCGGAAGGAGTTAAACGGGTACAGGAAGTGAGGCAAGGTTGTGGAAAGATCCAAAAATGGGAATACTTGCATGGTCGCCGCATTATAGGAAGGATGTGGAAGCATTGGAAAGGGTGCAGAGGAGATTTACCAGGTGTTGCCTGGTGTGGAGGGAAGATCTTATGAGGAAAGGCTGAGGGACTTGAGGCTGTTTGCATTAGAGAGAAGAAGGTTAAGAGGTGACTTAATAGAGGCATACAAGATGATCAGAGGATTAGATAGGGTGGACAGTGAGAGCCTTTTTCCTCGGATGGTGATGGCTAGCACGAGGGGACATAGCTTTAAATTGAGGGGAGATAGATATAGGATAGATGTCAGAGGTAGGTTCTTTACTCAGAGAGTAGTAAGGGCGTGGAATGCCCTGCCTGCAACAGTAGTGGATTCACCAACACTAAGGGCATTCAAATGGTCATTGGATAAACATATGGATGATAAGGGAATAGTGTAGATGGGCTTTCGAGTGGTTTCACAGGTCGGCACAAGATCGAGGGCCGAAGGGCCTGTACTGCGCTGTAATGTTCTATGTTCTATGAACCCGAGTTGTTCCTTGATGTTCCAGAAATGGAAGAGAGAACTTTCTTAAGCCGTTGGAGACGGGGGGCTCTTGTGGGTGAGGTGCAGTGCCATGGGTGGCAAATTTGGGTGGCATTACCACAGCAATGCAGTCTCAGTGACGACTTCCTATAACCACACTGGTTTTAAGATGAACTTAAATGACACCGCTTGATTGTTTGCTTGCCAAGAATGCACCATTATTAATTAGTTTGAATTAAGAATGTTTTTGCTGTGGGTGTGCCTTGACAGGCCTCCGTCAAAGACATGGTGGAATGTCAAGTTTAATGAACATTTCCAAGGTGTGCACTTGGCAAAACAGCTCTCTCAAATGTGAAAGCAGCAAGACATTAAAACAATAATTTAATTTCATCTGAAGAATTCAAAGCGCATATTAAAATAGCAAAACAAAACGCCGTTCCGTCAACCAGGTCGAATCACAGTAACAAAGCGATTGTAATTGGCGAAAGTCAAACTGTTTTCTTGAATTGTGGGTGTGCAAGTGGAATATTTTAACCTTCCGGGGAGACTTAAATGCGCCGTTACCATTCACAATTTAATTGGAATATTTCAGAAATTACACGCGTTGAGAGCTGATGTACAGGTGCTCCCAGAGACACAATGACCCGGAATTTTCCGGAGTGAGGAATCTCGGAGCGAGGTCTGTGAAGTTGATTGTCTGTCCTCGTGTTCCAGCTGCAACTACGATGTGCTTTGCTGGGGTTGTGAGCTGAGACTAGCCCACCACGAGCAACGGGGCATCTGGGAACTTGGTGGACTTTGAGAGCAACAGTCTAGCTCCTTGCCCCGTGAGTTTCAAGGATAGAACTTGAAAGGGAACCAGTGACAAGGGAGGAAATAGGATCAAATTATATACAGCTGGAGAAATAAAGAGATGGGTAAAAAGAAAGTCTAGCGTTTGTAAAGTGTGCTTCATTTCAAAGTGCTTTATAGTGAATGAAAAACTCTTAAAGTGTGTTCTCGGTTGTAACGTAGTAAACACAACAGCCAATTTATGCACAGCAAGCTCCCATAAACAGTAATGTGATAGTGACCAGACAATCTGTTTTTATGATGTTGCTTGATGGTTGACTGTTGGCCAAGATGGCAAGGATAACGATGACGTTCTTGAGTATTGATGAGAAAGGAGATTTTTTTTTGTCAAAGTTTTGTGTCTTGCACTCATCAGGACATTCATGGGATGGCGTAGTGGTATTGTCACTGGACTAGTAACCCAGAGTACTTTGGGGTCCCAGGTTCAAATCCTGCCACTGCAGGTGGTGAAATTTGGATTCAGTAAAAAATTGGGAATTAAAAGTCTAATGATGACCATGAAACCATTGTCGATTGTTGTAAAAACCCATCTGGTTCACTAATGCCCTTTCGGGAAGGAAATCTATCATTCTTACCTTGCCTGGCCTACATGTGACTGCAGACCCACAGCAATGTGGTTGACTCTTCACTGCCCCCTCAAGGGCAATTAGGGATGGGCAATAAATGCTGGGACAGCCTGCGACGCCCACATCACATTCACCTGAGCAGTCAGCTGGGGGCCTCAGTTTAACACTTCATCTGAAGCACAGCGCCCCTGACAGTGCAGCACTCTCTCAGTACTGCACTGGAGTGCCAGCTGGAATGACGGGGGAATGGAAAAGAATGAGTTAAGGAGTGAGTGAAAGAAAAGCAGCAGAAAGGAAAAGTAAGAGGCATGCTTGGAATTTAAAAAGTAAAACTCCATTACCTGCAGGAGTGAACTTCCAATGTTTCTGGACCTCCAAACTTGAGCCAGGGCCATAAAGGGCCTCACCAACAGGATCCTTACAAAACAAAACCCTAAATGGCTGCCACCAGCATGGTAGCATTGTGGATAGCACAATTGCTTCACAGCTCCAGGGTCCCAGGTTCGATTCCGGCTTAGGTCACTGTCTGTGCGGAGTCTGCACATCCTCTCCGTGTGTGCGTGGGTTTCCACCGGGTGCTCCGGTTTCCTCCCACAGTCCAAAGATGTGCACGTTAGGTGCATTGGCCATGATAAATTGCCCTTAGTGTCCAAAATTGCCCTTAGTGTTGGGTGGGGGTTACTGGGTTATGGGGATAGGGTGGAGGTGTTGACCTTGGGTAGGGTGCTCTTTCCAAGAGCCAGTGCACACTCGATGGGCCGAATGGCCTCCTTCAGCACTGTAACTTCTATGAATTCCCATCAATGGCAACGACTCAGCGATTTCATTCCGTACAATGGGGAGGGTCATGGGGAGAGGGGCAGTTTCTGGGTTTGGGTGAGGCTGCTGGTGGAGCAGGGGAAAATTGTCCAGCGGTTTGCCGCCGATCATAAGACCATAAGACATAGGAGCAGAATTAGGCCACTCGGCCCATCGAGTCTGCTCCGCCATTCAATCATGGCTGATATTTTTCTCATCCCCATTCTCCTGCCTTCTCCCCATAACCCCTGATCCCCTTATTAATCAATAACCTATCTATCTCTGTCTTAAAGACACTCACTGATTTGGCCTCCACAGCCTTCTGCGGCAAAGAGTTCCGCAGATTCACCACCCTCTGGCTGAAGAAATTCCTCCTTATCTCTGTTTTAAAGGATCGTCCCTTTAGTCTGAGTAAAGACCCAGAGTTCACAACCGTTCCTCATATGACAAGCTCTTAATTCCAGGGATCATTCTTGCGAACCTCCTCTGGACCCTTTCCAAGTCCAGCACATCCTTCCTTAGATACGGGCCCAAACTGCTCACAAAATGGGGTCTGACCAGAGACTTATACAGCCTCAGAAGTACATCCCTGGTCTTGTATTCTAGCCCTCTTGACATGAATGCTAACATTGCATTTTCCTTCCTAACTGCCGACTGAACCTGCACGTTAACCTTAAGAGAATCGTGAACAAGGAAATGAAATGAAATGAAAATCACTTATTGTCACGAGTAGGCTTAAATGAAGTTACTGTGAAAAGACCCTAGTCACCACATTCCGGCGCCTGTCCGGGAGGCTGGTACGGGAATCGAACCGTGCTGCTGGCCTGCTAGGTCTGCTTTAAAAGCCAGCGATTTAGTCTAGTGAGCTAACTAACCTTTTCCAAGGCCCTCTGTGCGTCTGATTTCCGAAGCATTCCTCATTTTGAAAATAGTCTATGCCTAAATTCCTCCTTCCAAAGTGCATAACCTCACACTTTTCCACATTGTATTTCATTTGCCGCTTCATTGCCTACTCTCCTAGCTTGTCCAAATCCTTCTGTAGCCCCCTTGTTTCCTCAATACTACCTGTCCCTCTACAGATCTTTGTAACATTTGCAAACTTAGCAACAGTGCCTTCAGTACTTTCTTCCAGATCATTAATGTATATTGTGAAAAGATGTGGTCCCAGAGCAGACCCCTGAGCCACACCACTAGTCACTAGTCATCAGAACTCATGGCTTTACCATTATGGTGAGGATCTGTGAACTTGCCATTTCATTCCCAGCAATTTCTAAGCCAAGATACCGGTGAGAATATAGCAGCTTCAATTAATAATATAGGGCGGGAAGCCAGACAGTGATCCATTCTACCACTTGTCCGCTGACTCCACATTCTCTGATTGTCTATTATGAGAGGCCTTATTAAAAGGCCTTTTGAAAATCCAGATAAATTACATCTACCCCATTACCACTGTCTACTCTGTTATCTCATGAATAAAGCCCAAAAGGGTGGGTCAAGCAAGACTTTGGCAGCACGGTGGTTAGCACTGCTGCCTCACAGTGCCAGGGGCCTGGGTTCGATTCCAGCCTTGGGTGACTGTGCGGAGTCTGCACGTTCTCCTTGTGTCTGCGTGGGTTTCCTCCGGGTCCTCCGGTTTCCTCCCACAAGTCTAAAGATGTGAGTGCTAGGTGAACTAGGTGAATATGGCTGTTTAGCACAGGGCTAAATCGCTGGCTTTGAAAGCAGACCAAGGCAGGCCAGCAGCACGGCTCAATTCCCGTACCAGCCTCCCCGAACAGGCGCCGGAATGTGGCGACTAGGGGCTTTTCACAGTAAATTCATTTGAAGCCTACTTGTGGCAATAAGCGATTTTCATTTTTTTTTTTCAATCGCCCATGCTAAATTGCCCCTAATTGTCGAAAAAGGTTAGGTGGGGTTTCTGGGTTACGGGGATCGGGTGGAGGCATGGAGGGGGGGGAAGCAGAGTTAACAGCCTGTGGTTTTGTCACTGCCTCAGTGACAGGACTTGGCGATACTCCCTTTGTAATCAATGCCAAGGAAAAGGCACCTCAGGCTCTATATCTGTTCCACAAATTGAACTTCTTAATTCGATGGTGATATCATCCTCGCATCTATTTATATTCTTGTTATCCAAAAACCGTGTGTGTCTTGGCAGATCGACTGACAAACTTGGCCTCAAGTATCAGTCACAGGCCTCCACCCTGATCCAATCGATCACTATTCCTTAAACACCCCTCCCTCTGACACCATATCCAAGGGGGTGGCTATTTTGCCACCCGACCCAACCCAATATCCCCAAATCTCTGGGCTGCGCCACCTCCTCCTGCTTCGAAAGCATCTGAAAATATTTTATCCGCCACATCTTTCATAGATTCATAGAATTTACAGTGCAGAAGGAGGCCATTTGGCCCATCGAGTCTGCACCGGCTCTTGGAAAGAGCACCCTACCCAAGGTCAACACCTGCACCCTATCCCCACCCAACACGAAGGGCAATTTTGGACACTAAGCGCAATTTATCATGGCCAATCCACCTAACCTGCACATCTTTGGACTGTGGGAGGAAACCGGAACACCCGGAGGAAACCAACGCACACACGGGGAGAACGTGCCGACTCCGCACAGACAGTGACCCAGCCGGGAATCGAACCTGGGACCCTGGAGCTGTGAAGCAATTGTGCTAATCACGATGCTACCGTGCTGCCCACCTTGCTGTCATCTCCCCACTCCCCTTATTCCCTTTTACTCCAATGCTGGGCCCAGTTAGATTAACTGGAGCCGAGACTTGCATTTACATAGCATCGTCAGGATGTCCCAAAGTACTCCCAAAGACAGTGCAGACTAATCCAAAAACCAAAATACTGCGGATGCTGGGATACAGAAATAAAAAAAAAAAACGCTGGAAATACTCAGCTGCCCTGAGCAGTATCGGGGGTTTCAGGTCCATGGCCTTCCATCAGAGTTCTGAATGTTTCCAGCATTTTCTGCTTATGTGCTTTCTGGATATGACGCAGATTGGCTTGACCAGCGAATCATTTCAATCACATCAGTCTGGATTCTCATATGTAATCCTGAGTGATGTGTGCGCGCGATATCAGTGCATACATGCAAGATTGTATGTGTGTATGTGCAAGTGTGTGTGTGTGTGCATGTGAATATTTGTGTGTCACTGTGTGTATGTGCAAGCGTGTGCATGTGTTTGTCAGTGTGTGTGTGTTTGTACCAGCTGTGTTGTCTATGTGCATGTATGTGTGTCACCCTGTCAGTGTGTGAGCATGTGTGTCAGTGTGTGCAATCTAACGGCCGTGTCACGCCTGACTCGGGACGCAGCTCACCAAGCCTTGTGAGACCCTGTTAGGTCTGGATCCTGCCCACATTGGACAAGACCTAAATTTGCATATTGCATGTTAGGCACACTTGAATATACATTTGTCGGATCTAACCAGCGCCCGTGATCGAATCCCCTCACCGAGGAGACCCCCAGCTAGGCGCTGTTTAGTACTGGTCTCCAAAAACAGGGACCAGGTGGAATGGCACTTGAGGCGTTCTCCCAGATGATCGGAGATCCCTGGGTGGTCGGCCTGTGGGCGGACTGGCACCCTGGAACTGCTGATGCCACCTGGGTACATTGGCACTGCAAGGGTTGCCAGGTAGCACTTGCAGGCCGGCAGGGGCACCACCTGCTGATGGTGCCAAGGTGACGTTTTGCCCGTGCTGAGGGTGGTCCTGCCCTTATGAGGTGGGGTGTGTGGGGGGAGGGGGGGTGCTCAATGACCGCCCCATAGGAGAGTTGGGGTGGTCTGGAGGCTGTGGTGGGGGGTCCAGAGAAAATATCTCCCTGAACACCTCCTGTACTGGTTATGCAGCTTGTTCGTACAGGAAATACAAGACCAGGGATGTACTCCTGAGGCTGTATAAGGCTCTGGTCAGACCCCATTTGGAGTATTGTGAGCAGTTTTGGGCCCTGTATCTAAGGAAGGATGTGCTGGCCTTGGACAGGGTCCAGAGGAGGTTCACAAGAATGATCCCTGGAATGAAGAACTTGTTGTATGAGGAACGGTTGAGGACTCTGGGTCTGTACTCATTGGAGTTTAGAAGGATGAGGGGGGTCTTATTGAAACTTACAGGATACTGCGAGGCCTGGATAGAGTGGACGTGGAGAGGATGTTTCCAGTTGTAGGAGAAACTAGAATCAATGACACCATCTCAGACTAAAGGGACGATCCTTTAAAACAGAGATGAGGAGGAATTTCTTCAGCCAGAGGGTGGTGAATCTGTAGAACTCTTTGCCGCAGAAGGTTGTGGAGGCCAAATCACTGAGTGTCTTTAAGACAGAGATGGATAGGTTCTTGATTAATAAGCAGATCATGGATTATGGGGAGAAGGCAGGAGAATGGGGATGAGATAAATATCAGCCATGATTGAATGGCGGATCCAATTGGCCTAATTCTGCTCCTCTGTCTTACGGTCTTATGGAAATGGGACCAAGGGCAGCCTGGTCGGAATGTTCCTCACTGAGGCCCCGGAATGAAGCAGAGTCCCCTTTCATAACGAGGTCATTCCCACCACAGCCAGCACCAGCACACACTCGGCTAAACCCTTTTGACACAAACTCTGTTTCATTTCTGTTATATTGCCTTTATATACGTGTACATTGGTGCGTGTTGAAGTGTCAGTTTATATGTAAATATATCTGTGTGGATGAGAATGTTTATGTGACTATCAGTGTGTGTGTGTGTGTGTGTGTGTGAAGGTGCACGTGTGTGTGCATGTGGCTCTGTGTGTGCATGTGGTTGTGTGTGTGCATGTGCACGTATGTGGGCATGTGCTTGTGTGTTATCTGCATGTGCTTGTGCGCTTGTTTGTGTGTATGTGCTTCTGTGTGTGTGCACATGCACGTGTGTGTGTATGTGCACGTGTATGTGCTTGTGCGCTTGTGGGGTGTATGTATGTGCTTGTATGTGCGTGTGCATGTGCACGTGTGTGTGTGTGTTTGTGCTTGTGCATGTGTGTATGCGCTTGTGTGTGTATGTGCTTGTGTGTGTGTGCGCTTGTGTGTGTATGTGCTTGTGCGTATGTGTGTATGTGTGTGTGTGTATGTATGCGCTTGTGTGTATGCGCTTGTGTTTTATGTGGTTGTGGTTGTGTGTGTGTGTGTGTGTATGTATGCGCTTGTGTGTGTGTGTATGCGCTTGTATGTGTGTGTGTGCATGTGCTTGTGTGCTGGGGGATTTTGAAACATGAGTAAGTAATTGGGAACATAAAAGTATATTAGTAATTGAATACTTTACATCTCTGGCAATGGGTGTGCTGTAACCTGTTATTAAGAAGCTCAATGGGAGCTGTGTGTAGAGTAGACATAGTCCTCTAAACTTTCATTTCTTCGTTTGAATTTACAGTACAAAGAAGATAAATATTTTTACAGTAGTACCGACATGTCTCAGTCAGCATGGCTGTCGTTCCAATCATTCTTCAAATAGCAGCCAGTGTAATACTAAAGAGCAAAACTATTTTCTCTTCAGAGCTACCTTTCCTGTCTTTAACCTTCTAACCTTATAATCTTACAGTGTCGACAAAGGCCATTCAACCCTATGGCCTATGAAAGAGCTATCCAATAAACTCCAATCCACATACCCCTGAATTCTTATCTTCCTCTTCTAAGTATTTATTCAGTCCTGAATGGATGATACTCTTGAATCTGCTTCCCTATTGACTCGTTACGCATGAAGTATCCTCTCGTTGTTCTCTTCTTTTGTCAAGTATCAAATCTGTGTTCTTTGCTTACTGACCCTTCTGCCACTGTGACAGATTTACACTTTCCTTATTTACACTTTCAAAGCCTCTCCTAAATTTCAACATCAGTATTTAATCCCCCCCTTAACCTTCTCTGAGCCTAGAAGAACAATCCCAACTTCCTCAGTCTGTCTGCATTAACTGAAGCCCCTCATGCCTGGGGACATTTTATAAAATCTCCTCCTCACTCTCTTCAAGGCCTTATTGACATCCTTCCTGAAGCATGATGCCAAGAATTAGACTCAATACTCTAGAACATAGAACATAGAACAGTACAGCACAGAACAGGCCCTTCGGCCCTCAATGTTGTGCCGAGCAATGATCACCCTACTTAAACCCACGTAACCCGTAAACCCGTAACCCAACAATCCCCCCATTAACCTTACACTACGGGCAATTTAGCATGGCCAATCCACCTAACCCGCACATCTTTGGACTGTGGGAGGAAACCGGAGCACCCGGAGGAAACCCACGCACACACGGGGAGGACGTGCAGACTCCACACAGACAGTGACCCAGCCGGGAATCGAACCTGGGACCCTGGAGCTGTGAAGCATTGATGCTAACCACCATGCTACCGTGAGGCTAGCTGGTACAAAGAACATATAACAAACAGTACAGCATAGGAACAGGCCCTTCGGCCCTCCAAGGTTGCGCCAATGATCACGTGACCTCTCTAGATCAACCGCCTGTATCCTTCTATACCCCACCTGTTCATGTGCTTGTTCGGATAAGTCTTAAACTTATAAGATGCTAACGTATCTACCTCAACCACCTCACTTGGCAGTGCATTCCAGGCTACCACCACCCTCTGTCTAAAACACTTTCCCCACACATCTCCACTGAACCTTCCCCCTCCCCCCCCCCCTTGTAATTTTCAATTCCGCCCTGGGAAAAAGCCTCCAACTGTTCACACAACTATACACCTAATAATTTTACAAACTTCTATCATCCTCCGTCTCTCTAGGGAGAACAATCCCAGTTTATTCAACCTCTCCTCATAGCTAATACCCTCCATACCGGGCAACATCCTGGTAAACCTATTCTGTACTCTCTCCAAAGCCTCCACATCCTTCTGATAATGCGGTGACCAGAATTGGAGACAGTATTCCAAGTGTGGCCTCACCAACGTTCTATATAACTGTAACATAATTTGCGAACTTCTATACCTAAACAGTTATAAAGATTAAGCACCAATTTCTTATTCTGCCCGTCCAATGATGTTGATCAGAGGCCATTTTGACTTTACTTGTAGTTCAATCGAGTGTGGTCACTTGGTTGAGATGGTGGACGATGCCTCTTGCTGAAGAACCAGCAACGGGCCAGCAAGAGGGGAGAGAATTTCACACATTAAATGAAAATAAAGTGCTGTAACAGTGGAAGGGATAGAGGGAAAGCAACAACCAACTTGGATAATGAAACAGAAAATATAATTGTTCAGGAAGGCATCATGCTCATAGTTTAGCAACCGTTCTCTCATTTGTCTGCAAGCAGATGCCCTCATAACCTTTGTGCCGCAAAGATCAGTTGCTTCTATGTCTGTAATACCACGTCCGGTCTACCTTGACACATCTATGTGGAGAGGTAACAGCGACAGAATAGGAGGAAGCCATTCATCCCACTGAAGCCTGTTCCATCATTCAGTTAGAGCACCTTACCTTCTGTCAATGTGGCAGCGACCTTTAATAGCACCGCTTTATGGCAGGAAGTGCTGTAAAAAGGGGGTTGTGGCTTCACTTCTCCTCCCCCCCCCCCCCCCCCCCCCCCCCCCCCCGCCAATGCTGCTGCCGTGCACCCCAAGGTCTCTGGAACCAGGGATCCTGCATATTTCCCATGCTTGTTGGGCGAATTGGACATTCTGAATTCTCCCTCTGTGGACCCGAACAGGCGCCGGAGTTTGGCAACTCAGAGCTTTTCACAGTAACTTCATTGCGGTGTTAATGTAAGCCCTCTTGTGACAATGATAAAGATTATTAATAAAGATTATTATTATCAGGCCTCCAAGCAGGAAATCTGCAGCTCCGGACTGAGGTCGGGAAGAAGGGATCCATGGGGCCCAAGTGACAGATTCAAGCGTTTCCTGATTTCACCCTTGATTGGCCCAACTCCAACCCTCTGATGCTCCACCAGAGGAAATAGGGGCTGAGATGTTATTGCCGTGTTGGGACCCCAATGACTTACCCGGGAGCTGGGAGCGACTCCATTCTCGGCCGCTGCGGCATCCTTTGGTTGCGTTTTCAGATGCCAGCGAGGCAGTAAGAGAACAGGCCTTGCACCTCCCCTGACGATTTTATGGACCACTGCCCAATTCGTCGCCTGTTCCTAATGAGCTGATAAAATCCTCTGTTTCAACCCCGTCAAATGCCTTTATCATTTCAAACACCTCACTTGGATCCCTGACCCATCACAATAAGCATTAAGCGCGGTAACACATTGTTTGTGAGGCTCCGACAGATGGGATGAGGTGCCAAATAAATACAAAGTCTTCTTCGATGCACTTGGGGAAACCCTATTCCCAGGGGATATTCCCCATGACATCAGCATGGGCCCAGAAACAGCAACGACGAAACGTGGAGATTCTCTCACCCTGGGTGTGGTCGGTGTTTGTACTTGTTGTAAAGCAAAGAGAATTCCAGGATCAAACCTAATGCCACCATGTATAAGAAGACAGAAACTGAGCTTTCTGAAAGCTATAATTATGCAATGATTCACATCGAGTGAGTGAGAATCAACAATCTCAAACGTGAATGACTGGGTGGTGCCAAATGCCCGAGCACCTTCATCTCTGGATTCGAATCCAGAACGTGGGAAGTGGGAGTTGAGATATCTCTTTGCTGGGAACTGGGTTTTGTGAGGACAATGGATTCTCTGTCAAGATGTGGGATAAATGGTGGCTCCTGACCTGACAGTGCCTTGACTCTTCACATCCCCATCCAGTCATGGGAATCATGGCGAGACAGGCCATTTGACGGACAATCCTGAGGTCCGTTGACCTCAGGTGAGAACTACTGGTCCCGATGCGGGCAGGACTGAACAATCCTGCCCCAAGTGTGCAATTTCCTCCAAGGCCATGCTCCTCAATGGGCGCCATCTACCCAAATGGGGACAGAGTCCTGTAGCGCGAGAATAGCCGGGTGTTTCCCAGTGCTTGAAGCACCGAGAAACACCCCATTATCTGAAGTCCATCAGGGTAGATCGAGGGCCTCAGCGGGGAGCTCTCCGTCGAGGCTGCACTCCCCTGCGTGGAGGCGCTCCGCTCGCCGGAACGCCTCAGTGTCGCGAAAGATCGGGATGCATTTTTAAATGGCGTCCCAACCTCTCGAGCCCATGACACAACCACCACCCAAGACCCAACTCACTATGGGGGGGGGGGGGGGGGGGGGTCTCCTGACTTCCAGAGGCCACATGGCCACCATGGTGCATTACTTTCCAGGTAGAGCTTGGCCCCTCAATTGCGGCCCTTATCTAAGGGAGGATCTACTTCCCAGAGAGGGTGTATAACAAAGGAGCGGCATGGTGACACAGTGGTTAGCACTGTTGCCTCACAGCACCAGGGACAGGGGTTTGATTGCGGCCTGGGGTGACTGTGTGGAGTCTGCACATTCTCCCCGTGTCTGCGTGGTTTTTATCCGGGGGCTCCGGTTTCCTCCCACAGTCCAAAGATGTGCAGGTTAGGTGGATTGCCCGTGATCAATTGACCCAAAGTATCCAAAGGTTAGGTGGGACTATAGGGATAAGGTGGAGGATGGGCTTGGATGGGGTGTCTTTCGGAGGGTCGGTGCAGATTCAATGGGCCGAATGGCCTCCTTCTGCACTGTAGAGATTCAATGATTCTAGACTGATTCCTGGGGTGGCTGGGTTGTCCTATGAGGAGAGATTTAGGAGACAGAGCCTATATCCTCCAGAGCTTAGCAGGATGAGAGGTTGTCTCCGTTGAAGCATGCAAAGTTATTCCAGGGCATGACGGGTTGGATGCAGGAAGGATGTTTCCCCTGGCTGGATAGTCTAGAACCAGGGGGAAACAGTCTTAAGAATGAGAGGTAGGTCATCGAGGACTGAGATGCAAAGGAATTTCCTCACTCAGAGGGTGATGAACCTTTGGAATTCTCGACCCCAGAATTCTGTGGAGGCTTAGTCACCGAGTAAGGCTTGGGAATGTTCATGGATATTATAAATATCAAGGGGTATGGGGATAGTATGGGAAAATGGTTTTGAGGCAGAAGAACAGCTATGGTTGATTGGCAGAGCAGATTTGAGAGGCCGAATGCTTCTCTGTTCTTACATTCCTATATTCCCAGAGGATAATTCCCTGATGTTCTGGCCACAATTTATCCCTCCTCAAATTTGGTCTCCTTACTTAAGGAAGGATACACTTACCTCAGAGTGGGTGCGTGAAGGTTCCCCAGGTTGATTCTTGGGCTGACAGGGTTGTCCCTTGTGGCAAGACTGGGCTTATATCCTGTGGAGCTTAGAAGAATGAGAGGTTATCACATTGTGATACCTGAGATTCTTGAGGGCTTGAGGCGGACGCTGAAACAGTTTCCCTGGATAGAATATCGTAAATTTGTGGGTGGCACAGTGGCGCAGTGGTTAGCACTGCTGCCTCACAGCTCCAGGGACCTGGGTTCAATTCCAGCCTTGGGTGGACTGACTTTGTGGAGTTTGAGCGTTCTTCCTGTGTTTGCATGTTAAATTGTGAAAATTACAAATGCTTCAATAAAATATTTTCTTAAAAAAAAGTGGGGTGCCCTTTCCAAGGGCCGGTGCAGACTTGATGTACCGAATGGCCTCCTTCTGCACTGTAAATTCTCTGGTTCTGTCGGAGCCATAGACTCAGGATAAAGAGTCGGCCATTCAGGACTGAGATGAAGAGTAATTGCTTCACTCTTTGGAATTCTGTACCACGAAAGGCTCAAAGACACTGATACGCTCAAGACTAAGATTATAGATGCTTGGGAAAAAAAAGGGCAGGTGGGTGGAGTTTGGTCAGCCATGATATTATTGAACAGGAGTGCAGGTTTGAGGGGCCTAAGTGACCTTTCGCAGCTCTAGCATCTTTTGTTGACATTATTCTCAACCAAAGTCACCCGAATAGATGATCTGCTTATTACCACTTTGCTGTCTGTGGGATCTTGCTGTGCGCAGATTGGTCGCCAGGTATCCGACATTATAAAAGAGACTGCAAAAGTACCCCTTTGGTGATAGGGACATTTATTAATATATTAATGCCGGGACATTTCAGGCTCTGAGAGATCCTTCAAACGTGTAAATTCCTTCTGCCCGAATCGCAGAACTCTTGACGAAATAGTTGAACCTAAAATTCTCGCGGCTTTGAACCTGTCGGGGCATTGAAACTGTTTGCCTTGGCAATTCTGAAACGTTCCCTTTCAGTAAAGGTAAGCAATGATTCATTATGCCTGGTTTGGGTATGGGATGGGATAAAGCTAATTCACTCGCACTCTGGAATTTCCTGCCACAGACTCTCCACCCCGCTCTCTTCCCTTCAGGCACTTTTGGTCACCAATCTCAATCCCTCTTTACCTGTTTCAGTGTCAAGCTTGGTTTCACCCTCCCGTGAGGCACCCTTGGGTGGCCGATAGAGGTGCTATACGACAGCAACTGTGGAGTATTTGAAATGAAATGAAAATCGCTTATTGTCACGAGCAGGCTTCACACGAAGTTACTGTTAATAGCCCCGAGTCGCCACATTCCAGCGCCTGTTCGGGGAGGCTGGTACGGGAATTTGCGCGATTGTGTTGTCGTCCTCCCCGCACGTCGTTTGAGAACGGTCGTTCTCTGTTTGGAGAGTCAAGGTTACTCTTGTCGCCCTAACCCGCAAGAGGCCAAGACAGTCGGAGCTTTCCTTGGTGCCTGACCTTCATCTGAACCTGTGAACAGTCACCTGGCGGTAGTAACAGTCACTGTCTACAAGCAAACAAATACACATGGGTGTTACTGCTGGAGTGTCTGACGTGTCTATTGCACCAGTAACATTGGTATGCAGCTGATTAAAAATTAAGACTTGTTTTCCGTCATCTGTGGTTCCCGGAGGCTTCAAATTCAGCTTGAAACAGAAATAGCGGTCCACTGACTTCCTGGGAACTCTTGACCAGAGTTAGCGGGAGGAGTGTAGGCCGATGGCTTCTTGGAAATAAGCAGGCAATTAAACCCATTAAGGAGGCAATCAGTGGCAATTTTACGTGGCTTGTCCACTTTTACGTGGATTGGATTGGATTGGATTTTTTTTATTGTCACGTGTACCGAGGTACATTGAAAAGTATTTTTCTGTGAGCAGCTCAACAGATCATTTAGTACATGGGAGGAAAAGGGAATTAAACAAAATTCAAGAAAATACATAATAGTGCAACACAAGATATACAATGTAACTACATAAGCATTGGCATCGGATGAAGCATACGGGGTGTAGTGTTAATGAGGTCAGTCAATAAGAGGGTAATTTAGGAGTCTGGAGACAGTGGGGAAGAAGGTGTTTTTGAGTCTGTTGGTGCGTGTTCTCAGACTTCTGAATCTCCTGCCCGATGGAAGAAGTTGGAAAAGTGAGTAAGCCGGGTGGGAGGGATCCTTGATTTTGCTGCCTGCTTTCCCCCGGCAGCGGGAGGTGTAGATGGAATCCATGGATGGGAGGCAGGTTCGTGTGATGGACTGGGCAGTATTCACGACTCTCTGAAGTTCCTTGCGGCCCTGGGCCGAGCAGTTGCCATGCCAGGCTGCGATGCAGCCAGATAGGATGCTTTCTATAGTGCATCTGTAAAAGTTGGTAAGGGTTAATGTGGACATGCCAAATTTCCTTAGTTTCCTGAGGAAGTATAGGCGCTGTTGTGCTTTCTTGGTGATAGCGTCGACGTGGGTGGACCAGGACAGATTTTTGGTGGTGTGCACCCCTAGGAATTTGAAACTGAAATTGGCCTGTCGACTTTTCCCGTACGTGAACGGCCTTCATGTTATGGCGCCAAACACACTCCCGGAGGGTGGGGGTAGGGGTAGGCGCTTCAGCACCCTCTGAGGCAGCTCCCACAGCAACAGTCTGCCCTGGGGGAGTTTGCTGGAAACCCCCACCCACACCCTAACGTCGCTCACCACCCGCCCTCTTACTGCCTGCTGCCCCCGCCCTTGGCAGCACCAAACCTTTCTCAGCACGTGTTTCACACTGGCTGCCAGTTAACTGGCTGGTCAATGTGAAACCTGATGTGTTGGGTATGCTGGGTCGATGTTGACCGCACTTGATGCAGTGTAGCGAGAGACAGACTTCCAACACTTGATAAGATGCAACACAATTTTATTTAACGTCTTAACTATTATACATGTTCAACTGTGGGTTGACACTATGCTGACTTGACTGGAGACCTGAGGCTAGCCTGACCAGACTTACTGACTACCACATGGTGTTTGCACTGGCTGCTGCTCACGAACTCTGACTGTCTCACAGGCTGGATCCCGAGATAGCTGGTGCCCTCTGGCTTTATAGTGGTAGTGTCCTGTCTGGTGATTGGCTGCTCTGTTATGTGTGTTCATTGGTCATTCTGTGTGTCAATCATTGCCTGTCTGCACTCCATTATATACATGGATGTATATTATGACACCACCTACTGTCCTCAAGTGGACATGGAAAGATCCCTCAGTGCTATCTCAATGACAATTAGTTGGTTGGCGTCTCCTCCTCAGTGTCCTGGAAAATATTTATCCCCAATATTGGCACTCAGGAGGCTGACAGCTGTAGCTGTATATACACACTGCACTCCCCACACACGCCATCCCAGCCAACAAGATGGCAGCAAGACGTACGGCCCCAAGGAGACCCGGCTGGATGCCATGGAGGAGGGGCGGGTGACTCTGTACCCCAGGGTAGGAAGAAAGCTGCTAGTCACCATCGTTGGCCAGGCCTGGACCCAGATGGCAGAGTTGGTCAGCACCGTGGGCAACACTGGCTGGACCGGCCTGCAGTGCTGGAAAGAATTGCACAGCCTCCTCAGCAACGGCCGGGGTGAGTAGGCACCCGGAGAGTGGCAGAATCCCCTCCCTGCACCACGTCCAGGTGGGGACTGGGATGCAGGCGTGATGGGGTAGATGTTGGGGTCTGGGATGCGGGAGGTGGTGGGGTAGGGCACCCATATGGCTGCTGGCACTCTGCAGGATGAAAGGCCACGGTGGGTGGTCAGTGGGGTGCGCAATAAGATGGCTGCCTTGCAAGCCTCAGCCATGGCAGTCTTTGCCTGGGTAACGTCCCAGTCCCATGGGTGGGGTTCAGTCAGGGGGGTAGGCCCCAGATGCGATCGTAGCTGGGGTGTGCTGTGGGTCCTTTGTATGGTGCCCCGGTTGTACCTACCTGTCTGGGGGCAGGAAGGATGGTGCAGGGACGCAGTGGGCAGTCAGTGGGGTGCACAGCCAGGTGGCTGCTTTGCAAACTGTGGAACTGGCCTGGACACCCCGGACCAGGGACACACGCCGACCCCACGGCCCATCCCCTGGTCAACCCCCACTACTTCCTCCAGCCTCGAAAGACCCCCCCCCCCCAGCCAGCGGCACAAATGTCAGCCCACTGTTGTGCTTTTGGGCTCATTACCCACCTCCTCTCTCTCCCTCAGCGACCACGGCGTCTGTTTCACAATTTTAAATACCACAGGTGAACCGCGCCGTTGTGGTTCCGCCTGGCGTGAGCAGAGCATGGCGGGAGGCCGGAGACTCCTGGGTTTGGCCCGTTAATGAGATGTTAATGCATGCTATGGTACATTTTGCATGCCCACGCTGGGGCGCAGTGTGGGCCGCGTTCACACCACCATCAAGGTGCTGGAACACGGCATTCCATTCAGCGCCCGGCGCCGACCTCGGTTTTGGGCGGACGCCGTAATTCTCCGCCTGATCACGATTTGCGATTCCGGAGTGACTGGGCGGAGAATCCCTCCCTTTATCTCTCTTACTGAGAAGCTCTCACGCTTTCCTTATTACTTCACCTCTCTAATCCAGACTGAGGCTTCACCACTTCTGAATCCAATCATTTTTCTTGCAATCCGTTTAATAACAACTTCACCAGCGTTGCACTGAAAGCTGACATGTGATACTCATTAAGTTGTGGTCAATTACTACCAACCCTACATCCAAAAATCTCATTCCAACCTAACTTCAGACACGGGTAATGTTGGCAAATTAAACTCCTGCCTCTTCCAGATGACACTTCTCACTCCATTAACTTGAACAGTTTGCTTTGTGTGGCTGAGCGTTGAGACTGATGTGATTCACATGTGTGAACACAACATCACACGGCAACGGACAGGAGCAATGTTGGTCTGCTTAATCCATTATCATAATTGTCATGGTGAAACCATCCCAAGTTGTCACCCTTAAAATAACTCCAAATTGTACTTAAAGTTGATCACCCACCAGGACCAGATGGGACGGAGAGATTTGCCGGTGGGAATTGGGCAAGCATTGACCATAATCTTCCAATCCACCTTCGTTAAAGGGGCGCTGCAGGAGGATGTTGTTGTGTTCTGCCGTGGTAATGATGTACACAGAACATCTAGATTGATTCACAAACACATGGAAAGATAACTAACCAACCATAATAGGGGCAGCACGGTAGCATGGTGGTTAGCATAAATGCTTCACAGCTCCAGGGTCCCAGGTTCGATTCCCGGCTGGGCCACTGTCTGTGCGGAGTCTGCACGTCCTCCCCGTGTGTGCGTGGGTTTCCTCCGGGTGCTCCATAGGATGGAAGGGAAACAAGATGGAACTCAGAAACAGCTCAGGTTTATTGGCTATAGTAGCTAAATCTCGAGCAATCATTATATCGGGCTGGTGTAGCTCAGTGGGCTAGACAGCTGGTTTGTGACGCAGAACAAGGCTAGCAGCGCGGTTTCAATTCCCGTACCGGCCTCCCTGAACAGGTGCCAGAATGTGGCAACTAGCGGCTTTTCACTGTAACTTCATACTTGTGACAATAAAAGATTATTATCATTAAGGCGCATCTAGGAAAACAATAGCAGATGTGTAGGCCAAGAGTACAATAGCAGATATACAGCGAAAGAGACAGCTTTCATGAATATAACTCACTTCATCACTTATATTAAACGTATTTTATTGCGCCACACAATAAACTATGAGGAGGATAACGATAGACTTCAAGAGGGTAGAGGCAGACTGATGGAGCGAGTGGACAAATGGCAGATTGAACGTAATGCAGAGAAGTTAGAAGTGCTACGGTTTGGAGGTAAGAATGGGGAGAGGCAATATAAAGTGAAAGGTACAAGAGCAGTGATATATCTGTATGTATGTGAAACAAAATGCACTTATTGTCACAAGTAGGCTTCAAACGAAGTTACTGTGAAAAGCCCCTAGTTGCCACAGTCTGGCGCCTGTTCCCGTACCAGCCTCCCCGGACAGGCGCCGGAATGTGGCGACTAGGGGCTTTTCACAGTAACTTCATTGAAGCCTACTCGTGACAATAAGCGATTTTCATTTCATTTCACTTTTTCATTTTCCTGTTCGGGGAATTGAACCCCTGCTGCCGGATTTGTTCTGCTTTACAAGCCAGCTATTTAGCCCACTGCGGTAAACCAGCCCCCCATGCACAGATCGTGGAAGGAGCAGGTTAGAAAGCGGTTAATAAGACATTTGGAATTCTGAGCTTTGTAAATAGAGAGACACGGCGGACCCTCCCGTGGAGGATTCCCCGGCAGTAAGATGAGCGAGTCACACGAAACGCCGTAGACATCAGGAAGATCCCACTGGCGGCCAATTGCGAAGTGCCTCCACCACCGGGGAACATGTCACGGTGGGGGGGGGGGGGGCAGAGCGTCTACACAAGGGGCTGGATTCTCCATTATTGGGATTACATCCCCACGCCGCGTCAAAACGGTTGAGTTTTCCGCCAGGAAAACAGGCATCAATGGGATATGAATTCCCAGTGTGCTGCCTCTATTCAACTCATGTAGAGAAGTGCAGTACACGGACATTTCTAGATCAAATCCAATTATTAGAGATCATTATCTACTTTCAAGACTTTACAATGTTTGCAACACAGTTCACAATCATAGATTTAGCTGTCTATTTAAAGCGCCTGCGGAGTTATCATAGAATCCCTACAATGCAGAACGAGGCCATTTGGCCCATCAAGTCTGCACCGACCCTCTGAAAGAGCACCCGACCTAGGCCCACTCCCCCGCAACCCTGTAACCCCACCGAATCTTTGGACACTCAGGGTCAATTTAGCACGGCCAATCAACGTAAACTGTACATCTTTGGGCTGGGGGAGGAAACCGGAGCACCCGGAGGAAACCCACGCAGACACGGGGAGAACGTGCGAACTCCACACAGATAAGTCTGGAAGTGAACCCGGGTCCCTGGCGCTGTGAGGCAGCGGTGCTAACCACTGTGCCACCGCGCTGCCAGTAAAACAAAGGGAGTTCCGATCAATTGATGCCAATTTTCCTGGACTGTTTAGGTAGCGAGGGTCTGCAGTATGTACAAAATATCAAACGTGCCGGCAATAAATATACTCTGCGTGATTTAATGGCCTGTTTGTGCCTGACTTGGTGACGTGACGAGGCCATCGAATCTGGGGAAGATGCCTCTGGCGAGATTTGCCTCGTGAGATTTAACGAGATGTCGCGATCTGGATCTCGCCCTCAGCTGGAGGTCACGGTGGGGTGGCTGAGGGAGGGAATGGGGGGGGGGGTCGAAAGATCGGGACGGCATTGACAAGTGACGTCCCGATCTCGAATACTCTTCCTTCACTGGCAAACTGAGCTCGTCAGTGCAGGAAATGATGTAAGTGTGGCCTCGTCAGGGTGTCCCTCGTTGAGCCAGAATAAATGTCAACCCGCTGCTGAAGAGCGGGGTCTTCCCTGCTAAAGGTGCCCAAAGTGGGACTCTACTTTTCTCCCGTTAACCTCTGTTTGTTGCCACAGATAGACTTTGCCTGTTGTCTTCAGCAGATTGTGTTTCTGTTTTTAATAGCCTCCCAAGATCAGCAAGGCCTAACAGTAATCCTTGATGGATCCAGGACGTGAAGCGTTTGTTTTATGTATTGTCCCAGATGTTTAGAAACGTTTCCATCCATAAACTGATAGTGTGCCGGCAAATATTTTGGGGATTGTCAGTTCCTTGAATAATGAGCATTTTTCCACACAAAATCCAGAGTTATAGCTGGGGCCCTCCTGGAAAATCTGTATGTTATACAGCAATATATTTTAATGATGGAGCTAAATATTTTTGCAATATGATACTTTTCCAGAAACGGTTTGCCAGGTTTCAAGTCTCTGATCCAGACTTCCAGACTAATACTTGCCTTTGTGCAGGAGCTGTTAGTGTCCGACCCACCTCTTAAAGGTGTCTTGTCAGGGTCGTCTCAACGGGATCACAGAACAGAGAATTTACAGTGCAGAGGAGGCCATTCGGCCCATCAAGTCTGTACCGGCTCTTGGAAAGAGCACCCTACTTAAGCCCACGCCTCCACCCTATCCCAGTAACCCCACCTAACCTTTTTGGACACGAAGGGCAATTTATCATGGCCAATCCACCTAACCTGCATATCTTTGGACTGTGGGAGGAAACCGGAGCACCCGGAGGAAACCCACGCACACACGGGGGGAACGTGCAGTCTCCGCACAGACAGTGACACAGTGGGGAATCAAACCTGGGACCCTGGAGCTGTGAAGCCACTGTGGTTTGGCGATTTTGCGTTGTCGCGCGTCCCGCCTTGGAGAACGCTTACCCGGAGAACAGAGGCTGAATGTCCTTGACTCCTGGGAAGTGTTCCCCGATTGGAAGGGAACATTCGTGCCTGCCGATTGTTGTGCGATGACCGTTCATCCATTGTCGCAGCGTCTGTATGGTCTCGCCAATGTACCATGCTTCGGGACATCCTTTCCTGCAGCGTATGAGGTCGACAACGTTGGCCGAGTTGCACGAGTATGTACCGCGTACCTGGTGGGTGTTGTTCTCACGTGTCATGGTGATACCCATGTTGATGATCTGGCACGTCTTGCAGAGATTGCCATGGCAGGGTTGTGTCGCGTCGTGGTTGCTGATCTGAAAGCTGGGTAGTTTGCTGCAAACAATGGTTTGTTTAAGGTTGCGCAGTTGTTTGAAGGCAAGTAGTGAGGGTGTGGGGACAACCTTGGCAAGATGTTCATCTTCATCAATGACGTGTTGACGGCTGCAAAGAAGATGTCGTAGTTTCTTCACTCCGGGGAAGTACTGGACGACGAAGGGAATTCCTTCAGCGTGTCCCGTGTTTGTCTTCTGAGGAGGTCGGTGTGGTTTTTTGCTGTGGCGTGTTGGATGCTCCTGGATTGAAATAGAATGTCAGGATGCGGGTACAACCAACAGACAGTCATCTACCGCCTGCCTTGTGCCCCTGTCAAAGTTGAATTTCAGTCCTCAGAATCCTTAATGATTTATGAATTAATGATCTATGGGTGGCACGGTTGCACAGGGTTAGCACTGTTGGTTCACAGCTCTACGGTCCCAGGTTCGATTCCGACCTTGGGTGACTGTCTGTGTGGAGTTTGCACTTCCCCCTCGTGTCTGCGTGGGTTTCCTCCGGGTGCTCCGGTTTCCTCCCGTGGTCTAAAAATGTGCAGGTTAGGTGGATTGGCCATGATAAATTGCCCCTTAGTGTCCAAAAAGATTAATTGGGTTCACTGTGTTACAGGAATATGTTGGGGTTGTGGGCCTAGATAGGGTGCGATTTCAAAAGGTCGGTGCAGATGCGATGGATCTGTTAAAGTCCTCTGTTAACTGTAGGAATTTTATGATTCTGTGAATTCAAGATTCTTGACACCATTGTGCCAGACAACATATTGCCGTTGGGGTGGGTGGCACCTGTGTTGATTTATTCACGAATTACAGAAACGAGAATGAATTCATCGCAGCAAACAGATCTTGGTTTAAACAGAGTCTATTTATAATCTTTTTATGGCAGCAAGTAGAATGTGTTTACAACAGAAAACAGAATCTAATTATTATAGTACATTCATGGGCTGGGATTCTCCGAAAACCCGGTCAAGTGTTGAAGCCGGCGTCAAAACCGCCACAAGTGAAGCCGGCGTCAACGGGCCTCCAGGCCCAGGCATTCACCCCTTCCCCGGGGGCTAGAACGGCGGCGGAGTCCTGGGCTCTGCTTCGGCGCCGAAAGCTGGCACGCCACGGCCGGTGGGGATCCGTGCATGCGCGTGGGTTGCCACCTCCGCACTGGCCCCCGGGCAATATGGCGGAGCCCTCCAGGGGCCCGGCGCTGAGGAACATAGGCCCCCCCGGTATGAGCCCGCCTGCCGATCGGTTGCCCCCGATCGCGGGCCTGGCCACCGTGGAGGCCACCCCCGCCAGAGTCGGCTCCCCCCTCCCTCCCACCAGGACGGCCCCTGCAGTCAGAATGCCGAGGTCCCGCCGGGTAGGACACATGTGAACCACGCTGGCGGCACTCGGCGGGCACTCGGCCCGTCGAGGCGCGGAGAATCACCAGGAAAGCCGCTTTCAAAGGCCCCGCGGCGACCACGCCGGGGCAATTGGCGCCGATTCTCCGGTGACCGCCGTTGGAGCGGCGTGGTGGGAACCGTGCCCACCCCCGGCGATTCTCCGACCCAGTGCGGGACCGGAGAATCCCGGACATGGACTTTGGAAGAATCTCCGAACTCCAGCAGAGGACAGCAGAGCAGAGCTTCTGATTGGCTGTTCCGGGGAGATTTGCATATGTGCAGTGCGGTCAGCGTAAGTTGAAGATGGTTTGTGTAGGGGCTGTTCTCAAGTGACAGCTTTACCCGAAACACTAGTTACGTAGTGTCTCCCACCCATCCTCCTCCTCTAACCCAAAAAAAAATTCTGGCCGTCGGATTGCTAAACTAATAAGTTTTTTTTAAAAAAATTTCGTTTTCAGTAGTTGGGAAGTTAGTTCAGTGGGAATGGAGGCTAGGGCAGTTGAATGTTCCTCCTGCAGAATGTGGGAGGAAAGGATCACCTCGATTGTCCCTGCTGACTACATCTGCTGGAAGCGCACCCAACTCCAGCTCCTCGAGAACCGCGTTAGGGACCTGGAGCTGGAGCTGGATGAACTTCGGATCATTCGGGAGGCGGAGGAGGTTATTGAGAGGAGTTATAGGGAGGTAGTCACACCTCAGGTAAAAGAAGAAGGTAGATGGGTTACCGTCAGGGGAACGAGAGGGAACCGGCAGGCAGTGCAGGGATCCCCTGTGGTTGTTCTCCTCAATAACAAGTATACCGTTTTGGATACTGTTGGGGGGGGGGGATGACTTACCAGGGGTAAGCAATGGGGCACAGGTCTCTGGCACAGAGTCTGTCTCTGTTGCTCAGAAGGGAAGGGAGAAGAGGAACAGAGAATTTGTCATTGGGGACTCCATAGTTAGAGGAACAGACAGGAGGTTCTGTGGGAACGAAAGAGACTCACGGTTGGTGTGTTGCCTCCCAGGGTTTGTGATGTATCTGATCGTGTTTTTGGGATACTTAGGGGGAAGGGGGAGCAGCCCCAAGTCATGGTCCACATAGGTACCAACGACATAGGTAGGAAGCGAGATGGGGATTTGAGACAGAAATTCAGGGAGCTAGGGTGGAAGCTGAGAGCTAGAACAAACAAGAGTTGTTATCTCTGGGTTGTTACCCGTGCCACGTGCCAGCGAAGTGAGAAATAAGGAGAGAGAGGAGTTGAACACGTGGCTACAGGGATGGTGCAGGAGGGAGGGTTTTGGTTTCCTGGATAATTGGGGCTCATTCTGGGGTAGGCGGGACCTCTACAAACAGGATGGTCTTCACCTGAACCAGAGGGGTACCAATATCCTGGGGGGGGGGAGATTTGCTAGTGCTCTTCGGGGGGGGTTTAAACTAATTGAGCTGGGGGATTGGAACCTAAATTGTAGTCCCAGGGTTAAAGATGTTGAGAGTAGTGAGGTCAGGGATAGGGTTAAAAGTTCGAAAGAGGGCACCGGCAAGCAAGATGCTGGTTTGAAGTGTGTCTACTTCAACGCCAGGAGCATCCGGAATAAGGTGGGTGAGCTTGCAACATGGGTTGGTACCTGGGATCTCGATGTTGTGGCGATTTCGGAGACATGGGTAGAGCAGGGACAGGAATGGTTGTTGCAGGTTCCAGGATTTAGATGTTTCTGTAAGAACAGGGAAGATGGTAAAAGAGGGGGGTGGTGTGGCATTGTTAATCAAGGAAAGTATTACGGCAGCAGAAAGGACGTTTGAGGACTCGTCTACTGAGGTAGTATGGGCCGAGGTTAGGAACAAGAGAGGAGAGGTCACCCTGTTGGGAGTTGTCTATAGACCTCCGAATAGTTCCAGAGATGCAGAGGAAAGGATTGTAAAGATGATTCTCGACAGGAGCGAGAGTAACAGGGTAGTTGTTATCGGGGACTTTAACTTTCCAAATATTGACTGGAAATACTATAGTTCGAGTACTATAGATGGGTCAGTTTTTGTGCAGTGTGTACAGGAGGGTTTTCTGAGACAGTATGTAAACAGGCCAACAAGGGGCGATGCCACATTGGATTTGGTACTGGGTAATGAACCCGGCCAGGTGTTAGATTTAGATGTAGGTGAGCACTTTGGTGATAGTGATCACAATTCGGTTATGTTTACTTTAGCGATGGACAGGGATAGGTATACACCGCAAGGCAAGAATTATAGCTGGGGGAAAGGCAATTATAATGCTATTCGGCAAGATTTAGGATGTATAGGATGGGGAAGTAAACTGCAGGGGATGGGTCCAATCGAAATGTGGAGCTTTTTCAAGGAACAGCTACTGCGTGTCCTTGGTAAGTATGTACCTGTCAGGCAGGGAGGTAGTTGTCGAGCAAGGGAACCGTGGTTTACTAAGGAAGTTGAAGCACTTGTCAAGAGGAAGAAGAAGGCTTATGTTAGGATGAGACATGAAGGCTCAGTTAGGGCACTTGAGAGTTACAAGTTAGCCAGGAAGGACCTAAAGGGAGAGTTAAGAAAAGCGAGGAGAGGACACGAAAAGTCATTGGCGGATAGGATCAAGGAAAACCCTAAGGTTTTCTATAGGTATATCAGGAACAAAAGAATGACTAGAGTAAGATTAGGGCCAATCAAGGATAGTAGTAGAAAGTTGTGTGTGGAATCAGAGGAGATAGGGGAAGCGTTAAATGGATATTTTTCATCAGTGTTTACACTGGAGAAAGACAATGTCGTCGAGGAGGATACTCAGGTACAGTCGACCAGGCTAGATGGGATTGAAGTTCACAAGGAGTTAGCAATTTTGGAAAGTGTAAAAATAGATAAGTCCCCTGGGCCAGATGGGATTTATCCTAGGATTCTCTGGGAAGCCAAGGAGGAGATTGCAGAGCCTTTGTCCTTGATCTTTATGTCGTCTTTGACGACAGGAATAGTGCCAGAAGACTGGAGGACAGCAAATGTTGTCCCCTTGTTCAAGAAGGGGAGTAGAGACAACTCTGGTAATTATAGACCTGTGAGCCTTACTTCGGTTGTGGGTAAAATGTTGGAAAAGGTTATAAGAGATAGGGTTTATAATCATCTTGAAAAGAACAAGTTGATTAGCGATACTCAACACGGTTTTGTGAAGGGTAGGTCATGCCTCACAAACCTTATTGAGTTTTTTGAAAAGGTGACCAAACAGGTGGATGAGGGTAAAGCGGTTGATGTGGTGTATATGGATTTCAGTAAGGCGTTTGATAAGGTTCCCCACGGTAGGCTATTGCAGAAAATACGAAAGTATGGGACTGAAGGTGATTTAGCAGTTTGGATCAGTAATTGGCTAGCTGAAAGAAGACAGTGGTTGATGGCAAATGTTCATCCTGGAATTCAGTTACTAGTGGTGTACCGCAAGGATCTGTTTTGGGGCCACTGCTATTTGTCATTTTTATAAATGACCTGGAAGAGGGTGTAGAAAGATGGGTTAGTAAATTTGCAGATGACACGAAGGTCGGTGGAGTTGTGGATAGTGCTGAAGGATGTTATAGGTTACAGAGGGACATAGATAAGCTGCAGAGCTGGGCTGAGAGGTGGCAGATGGAGTTTAATGCGGAAAAGTGTGAGGTGGTTCACTTTGGAAGGAGTAACAGGAATGCAGAGTACTGGGCTAATGGCAAGATTCTTGGTAGTGTAGATGAACAGAGAGATCTCGGCATCCAGGTACATAAATCCCTGAAAGTTGCCACCCAGGTTAATTGGGCTGTTAAGAAGGCATATGGTGTGCTAGCCTTTCTCAGCAGGGGGATTGAGTTTCGGAACCACAAGGTCATGCTGCAGCTGTACATAACTCTAGTGCGGCCGCACCTGGAGTACTGCGTGCAGTTCTGGTCACCACATTATAGGAGAAATGTGGAAGCTTTGGCAAGGGTTCAGAGGAGATTTACTAGGATGTTGCCTGATATGGAGGGAAGGTCTTACGAGGAAAGGTTCAGGGACTTGAGGTTGTTTTCGTTAGAGAGGAGAAGGCTGAGAGGTGACTTAATAGAGACATATAAGATAGTCAGAGGGTTAGATAGGGTGGACAGTGAGAGTCTTTTTCCTCGGATGGTGATGACCAACACGAGGGGACATAGCTTTAAATTGAGGGGTGGTAGATATAGGACAGATGTCAGAGGCAGTTTCTTTACTCAGAGAGTAGTAGGGGTGTGGAACGCCCTGCCTGCAACAGTAGTAGACTCGCCAAATTTAAGGGCATTTAAGTGGTCACTGGATAGACATATGGATGAAAATGGAATAGTGGTCAGATAGGCTTCAGATGGTTTCACGGGTCGGCGCAACATCGAGGGCCGAAGGGCCCGTACTGCGCTGTAATGTTCTATGTTCTATGTTCATGGAAAAATTACAGGGAACAAATTCTCCCAAATCCAGCAAAATCCATTGAACCCAACAGTGGAGAATGAGGTCATTCAGCCCATCGAGTCTGCACTGACCCGCCCGCCAAAGCAGCACTCCACCCAGGCCCCCGCCCCTCACCTTATCCCCACAAGCCCCTGCATCGATTATGGCCAATCCACCAACCTGCACATCTTCGGACTGTGGGAGGAAACCGACGCTTCGGGAGAAAACCCACGCAGACACAGGGAGAACATGCAGACTCCGCACAGACACCCGAGGTCGGAATCCAATTCGGGACCCTGGTGCTGTGAGGCAGTAGTGCTAACCACCGCAGTGAGCGGAGGAGAGTTACATAGCACAAAATATTGCACAAAATCAATGGTGGACATTAACAAGTGTTGCAATCTTTGGACTTGATTGTCAGAGAGGAATTAGCCAATCTTCCTCATTTTGCCCAGGACATGTGGTGTTGACTATATGCAGCATTCAAGGTTAGCATTGCGCGGTTGGCCGGTATGTCAGCTGGGAGCAGTTGCCCTGGTGCAGATTGCTCCCATGTCCTGCTGGCTGGGCTGTTAAACTCAATCAGATGCATGTGTCACGTTACTGAAGATTGCAGCCAGACACATTCCCAGCGGTAATGTATTGACTGGAGCAAGTTCAAAAGGAAGAAAAGAAAACAAGATGGTAAAACTGTGGTAGTAAAATTAATGCTGTTTTGATTGCAATCATATTGACTGTAAACATTCAAATGGCTTTGAGAGAAACCTAAGGGGTATTAAATCCAAGCAAAAAGAAACAGCAGCTCATACACTAGTTCGGGGCTGCAAGTCGAGACTGGAGTTGCTCTGGGGTCCGGCATCATTGCAGGCTCCTGTAGCTGACCCGAGTTTAATTGGGGGTTGGGTCTAGGCAATACATGGGTCATGATGTCAGCCGTTACGCAAGGGATTGTGTCCGTTAGAGGAGGTGCAGTCAATGGGAGGTGCTGTGAGCTTGGGGGTGTTAGCTGTGTGAATGGGTTGTACCCCTACCCCCGTACCCTCCTCCTTTGCCTCGGAGTCAGAATGCTGCGGGTTCAAGCCCCCCGCTCAGGATGTTGCCACCTAATCAGGTATGACACAACTAATGCGGTACTGAGGGAGAGCTGCCCTTTCAGAGTTTCTGTTCATCCGGTGTGATAACTGTGCGAAAAATCCCACAGTTGTCCCGGTCAGAATTTTTCCCTCAAACCTAACTCCCGGAAACATTTGGTTAGTATTGCTGTCTGTTGGAGCTTGCTGTGCACAACTTGGCTCCTGTGTTTCCATTGCAATAGTGACCACACTTCAAAAGTGCTTCATTGGCTGCAATGGATATCCTAACGTCGCCATAGTTGCGCCGCTAATGCAAGTCTCCCTTTCCGGGATGGTGGTGGCATTGCGGTAATGCCACGGGGCTAATTATTCAGGAGTCACTGTGAGTGATCCGAGGGCACAGATTCGAATCTGGTGGAGTCCGAATTCAAGGCGTAAATCTGGAATCTCGAACTATCTCAGCAATGGCGACCATGAAAATGTCGTCGCTTGTTGTAAAAACCCATCTGGTTCACTCATGTGCTTTGGGGTAAACCTGGCTGACATGTGATTCCACACCCAAAGTAGAGTGGCCGACTCTGGACTTCCTTCTGAAATGGGTGAGCAAGCCACTCAGTACAAGGGAAATGAGGGAAAGGGAAATAGTCGGCAGAATCTTCCGATAATTTATCACTGTCGGATTCAGTGAGAAAACCGATGTGTATCTCTCTAGCTGCAAAAGCCGAGTTTTCACTCCAGATTCTCTAGCACGCTCTGCACAGAGAATTCGGAGGCGGTATTTCCCCTGTCGCTCTGTTGCGGGCGCGGGGGAGGTGGCCTGGATGCGAGCCGCCAATGCCGACTCCTAGGAAATTGGGGCGCCATCTTTAAATTGTCACGTGTACTGAGGGACAGTGAAAAGTATTTTTCTGCGAGCGGCTCAACAGATCATTAAGTACACGGGAAGAAAAGGGAATTAAACAAAATTCAAGAAAATACACGATAGGGCAACACAAGATATACAATGTAACTACATAAGCACCGGCATCGGATGAAGCATACAGGGTGTAGTGTTAATGAGGTCAGTCAATAAGAGGGTCATTTAGGAGTCTGGTGACAGTGGGGAAGAAGCTGTTTTTGAGTCTGTTCGTGGGTGTTCTCAGACTTCTGTATCTCCTGCCCGATGGAAGAAGTTGGAAAAGTGAGTAAGCCGGGTGGGAGGGATCCTTGATTATGCTGCCCGCTTTCCCCCGGCAGCGGGAGGTGTAGATGGAATCAATGGATGGGAGGCAGGTTTGTGTGATGGACTGGGCGGTATTCACGACTCTCTGAAGTTCCTTGCGGTCCTGGGCCGAGCAGTTGCCATACCAGGCTGTGATGCAGCCCGATAGGATGCTTTCTATGGTACATCTGTAAAAGTTGGTAAGGGTTATTGTGGATATGCCAAATTTCCTTAGTTTCCTGAGGAAGTATAGGTGCTGTTGTGCTTTCTTGGTGATAGCGTCGACGTGAGTGGACCAGGACAGATTTTTGGTGATGTGCACCCCTAGGAATTTGAAACTGCTGACCATCTCCACTTCGGCCCTTTGATGCTGACAGGCGTGTGTACAGTACTTCCTGAAGTCAATGACCAGCTCTTTAGTTTTGCTGGCATTGAGGGAGAGACTGTTGTCGTTATACCACTCCACCAGGTTCTCTATCTCCCTCCTGTACTCTGACTGTTATTCGAGATCCGGCCCACTATGGTCGTATCGTCAGCAAACTTGTAGATGGAGTTGGAACCAGGTTTTGCCACGCAGTCGTGTGTATACAGGGAGTAGAGTAGGGGGCTAAGTACGCAGCCTTGTGGGGCACCGGTATTGTCGGTGTTCATTCTTACTGATTGTGGTCTGTTGGCTAGAAAATCAAGGATCCAGTTGCAGAGTGGAGAGCCAAGTCCTAGGTTTTGGAGCTTTGATATGAGCTTGCCTGGGATTATGGTGTTGAAGGCGGAGCTGTAGTCAATAAATAGGAGTCTGATGTCGGAGTCCTTATTTTCGAGATGCTCTCGTGATGAGTGTAGGGCCAGGGAAATGGACCGGTTGCGACGGTATGCAAATTGAAGTGGGTCAAGGCGTTCTGGGAGTATGGAGGCGATGCGCTTTATGATCAGCCTCTCAAAGCACTTCATTACAACTGACGTCAGGTGCCAAAGCCCTACTAATTGGCCAATACCGGAATGTGGCGACTAGGGGCTTTTCACAGTAACTTCGTTGAAATCTACTCGTGACAATAAGCGATTTTCATTTTTCACATTCATTCCATGATGGCGCAGGAGCGTGGAGCTTCACTGAGAGCTCGCTCAAAATCCATCCATTGACTATGTCACTTCCAACTTCATACCATATTGTGCACAACCCAACAATATTAGATATTACATAGATTAAATAGTTTGTGTGTATCTATCTTAGATCATAAGACCGTAAGACATAGGAGCAGAATTAGGCCACTCGGCCCATCGGGTCTGCTCCGCCATTCAATCATGGCTGATATTTCTCTCATCCCCATTCTCCTGCCTTCTCCCCATAACCTCTGATCCCCTTATTGATCAAGAACCTATCTAACTCTGTCTTAAAGACACCCAATGATTTGGCCTCCACAGCCTTCTGCGGCAAAGATTCACCACCCTCTGGCTGAAGAAATTCCTCCTCATCTCTATTTTAAAGGATCGTTCCTTTAGTCTGAGATAGTGTCCTCTGGTTCTAGCTTTTCCCACAAGTGGAAACGTCCTCTCCACGTCCACTCTACCCAGGCCTCTTTTTTGGGATGTAGGCACCTGTTGCCCATTCCTAATTACCCTTGAACTGAGCAATAGGGGAGGTGGTGGCCTGGTGGTGTTGTCACTCGCTGAGTAATCCTGAGAGCCAGGGTAATGGTCTGGAGGCCCCTCGTTCAACTATTTTGATTAACGTGTAGAGTCAAATAAACAAAATCAAATATACTGAGGGACAAATTAAAGGGACAGTCCCTTAAAGGGAAACTGCCTTAAATAACAAGCGAATCACAAATGAGACTTAAAACAGCAAAACAAAATGTGATTAAGAGAGTATATAAGGCACCCCAGCCCCTGTGGTGCTCAGAGGACACTGCACGCTGCTTCTCCAGGGACAACTCAATATGAGTGTAGCCACGGAAGATAGGCTGGACAACCCCCTTGGTCGCCCGCTGCCTGGACCTGTTGATGGCAAGTTTGGCCAGACCCAGGAGCAGGTTCACGAGGAGGTCCTCCTCCTTCTCCACCCTTCTCCGCCCCGGGTGTCCATAGATAAGCAGCGTGGGGCTGAAGTGATAACAAAGCTGCCGCAAAACGCTTTTTAAGTAACTGAAAAGGGAAAGTGGCCGAGCAAAGCCACTTAAATTCAGGGCAATTAGGGATGGCCAATAAAATACTTCCCCAGCCAATGGCACCCACATCCCATGAACTAATTTTTTAAAGTTAGGAGCCAACCACATTGAATTCCCATGAGAGGCCAGTCTGCAAGGGCAGAGTGGGGGACTCAGGAATGGGTTGCATCCCTGCCTCATGAGGCATGAAGACCCTCTTACTGTGGTGGGGGGGGGAACACAACATGGGCGGAAAGGTGCCTAAATGTGCACAGACCACCGGACAACGACACACCGATATGGGGCATGGCGGGAGAGAGGGAGAGGGAGCTCCCTTTTTGGGCAGCACGGTAGCACAGTGGTTAGCACTGTGTCTTCACAACGCCAAGGTCCCGGGTTTGATTCCCGGCTTGGGTCACTATCTGTGCGGAGTCTGCTCATTCTCCCCGTGTCTGCGCGAGTTTCCTCCGGGGGCTCCAGTTTCCTCCTGCAAGTCCCAAAAGACGTGCTTGTTAGGTGAATTGGACATTCTGAATTCTCCCTCAGTGTACCCGAGCAGACACCGGAATGTGGCGACGAGGGGCTTGTCACAGTAACTTCATTGCAGTGTTCATTCTCCACTAAACCTACTTGTGACAATAAAGATTATTATTATTAATATAATTGAGCTCTTTGCTGAGGGAAATGGGTCCTTCTTTCTCGCGTTACTTCGCCCCCCTCCCCACCCCATAATTTTATACACCTCAATTAAATCGTCTCTCAGCCACCACCACGGCTCCATTTTGTTTTCTCTGTTTGAGAGAAGGGAACACTTAGGGGTCGGAAAGGACGGAACATTGATGGGGGAGGAGGAGGTGAGGGGGGAGGAAAATCCCCTGAATCATGCAAAATGCAACGATAAACTTGTAGGATTTCCATTCCCTGAAGGCACGTTTTCTGTGGATGTTTTATATTAAGGATACGGCGCCAGGTGCAAGAGAAAAATGAAGAAAATTTGCCAAATAAAGACATTCTGAAATTGAACATGTAGGTACAGTTGGTCCCCTTGAGAAAGGATATCATTGCATTGGGAAAAAAAAATCAGAGATGTTCACTCAATGGATTCCGAGGATTGGGAAGGTGTCATCTTATAGGGAAAGATTGCAATGTTAGGCCTATGTTGGTTGGAGTTTACAAGAATGACAGATGATCTTATTAAACTCTTAAGATCCTGGAGGGAATTAGCAAGGCAGATGGTGAGAGGATGTCTCCCCTCAGTGGAGAGACAAGGGTTCGGGGGCCACAGTATAAAAATGAGGGGTTACCCATTGCAGATGGAGATGGGGAGAATTTCTTTCTCTCAGAAGTTTGTTGGTCCATGGAAATCACGTCCCCGATGAGCAGTGGGGACTGGCTTGTTGAATATTTTTAAGGCAGAGATTTTAGACTAATCGGATCAAAGGGAATAGACTCAAAAGTAGAACCGAGCCTACAATTAGATCGGCTGTGATCTTCTCAAATGGTGGAACAGGTTCAAGAGGCTGAATGGCCTCCGCCAGCTCCTAATTCAATCAGATGTAGGAGTACAGGTTCAAGGGGTATAGCTCCTTGAAGGTGGAATCGCAGGCGGACAGGGTGATGAAGAAGGCATTCAGCATGCGAGGTTTTATTGGTCAGAATATTGGATACAGGAGTTGGGACGCCTTGTTGAAGTTGTACACACTTGGAATACTGTGTACAGTTCTGGTCACCCTATTATAGAAAGGATATTATCAAACCAGAAAGAGTGCAGAAAATATTTCCAAGAATGCTACCTGGACTTGATGGTCTGAGTTAGAAGGAGAGGCTGGATAGGCTGGGACTTTTTTCCCTGGAGCGTAGGAGGCTTAGGGGTGATCTTATAGAGGCGTATAAAATAATGAGGAGCATCGATAAGGGAGATAGTCAACATCTTTTCCCAAAGGGGCTGGTTTAGCACAGTGGGCTAAACAGCTGGCTTGTAATGCAGAACAAGGCAGTAGCGCGGGTTCAATTCCCGTTCCAGCCTCACCGAGCAGGCGCTGGAATGTGGCGACTAGGGGAGTCTAAAATTAGAGGGCATAGGTTTAAGGTGAGAGGGAAGAGATACAAAAGGGTCCAGGGGGGCAGTTTTTTCACACAGAGGGTGGTGAGTGTCTGGAACAAGCATGTAGACAGTTATATGGGAAAGCTGGGTATAGAGGGCTATGGGCCAAATGTGAGCAATTGGGACCAGCTTAGTCGTAAAAACTGGGCGGCATGGACAATTTGGGTCGAAGGACCTGTTTTCATGCTGTAAACTTCTATGACTATGATTCTATAATTTGTAAGTTGGCATGTGAGCTAATAAGGTATTCCACGTACAGGCAAAGATAGCAGACTTACTAATGGAGTATGACACAATTCTAGGGCAGCACGGTAGCACAGCGGTTATCACAGTTGCTCCGCAGCTCCAGGGTCCCAGGTTCGATTCCTGGCTTGGGTCACTGTGTGTGGAGTCTGTACGTTCTCCCCGTGACTGCGTGGTCCGGGTGCTCCGGTTTCCTCCCACAGTCCAAAGATGTGCAGGTTAGGTGGATTGGCCGTGCTAAATTGCCCCTTAGTATCCAAAACGGTTAAGTGGGGGTTACCAGGTTACGGGCATAGGGTACATATGTGGGCTTGGGTAGGGTGCTCTTTGTAAGGGCCAGTGCAAACTCGATGCACAGAATGGCCTCCTTCTGTACTGTAAATTCTATGAGATTTAGTTGTTATGTTACCGGGCTAGTAATCCAGAGATCAGAGTTACTTATCTGGTAGATTGTTGGTTTAAATCTCATTATGATCTTTTGAAAAGTTGGGAATAGAAAGATATCAATAACAGCTGCTAAATTGAGGGACTTGCCAACCAATTAGCACCCTTTTCTCCAGTGGTATAAATTGTTGTGATTGTTTGAAATTTGGTATTCTTGTGTTTGTCCTGATCAGTGCGAGATGCAAGACTTCAGCAACATGACCCTCTTCAGAAATATTCAAGTTCCAGAATTCCTACAGTGCAGAAGGAGGCCATTTGGCCCATCAAGTCTGCACCACCCTCTGAAATATCACCCTACCGAGGCCAACCCTTTCTCCATAATCCCACATCTTTGGACTCTAAGGAACTCTAATTTAGCACGGCCAATCCACCTCTCCTGCTTTGGACTGTGGGAGGAAACCGGAGCACGCAGAAGAAACCCACGCAGACGGGGGGAAGAAACTCCACACAGACAGTCACCCAAGACTGGAAGTGAACCCGGGACCCTGGGGCCATGAGGCAGCTGTGTGAACCACTGCGTCACCCTGCCGCCTCTCAGTGCTACCGAGTGACTGTGTGAATGCCCAAGTAGTTGTGACTGAGTTGATTAGCTGTCAAGTCCAATTGAGCCGTCTATAAGAGCACTATGTAATTAGTTACAAAGTACAAAAATGAAATACCCAACTCTAATAGAGTTTTGATTTATTTTTAACCTGTTCCTTCGCTCTGGTAGTTAAACACAGGGTAGGAGTTTTCCAATGACTTTGAATGATCCGCCTGCAGCGCGCCCTATTATAAAATAATTACTTGTACTACACAGAAATACTGTTAACTAGTCTCCTGTGCTTAGTGGCCAAGCAGCAATAAACAGGGCTCTTTAATCTTACGCAGGACCATCTGTCAATGACTGACATCCTTAGGCTGTCATTATCTCTGCCTTTCTTTGTAACCCTCTAATGTGGTCACACAGCTGGTTATAGCGTGCCTCAGGATCATATTTGTAGAGGAATGGGGACTTTCCAATTCTATCCCCCCGCCCCCCCCCCCACCCCCGCCCGCCGCCATCCCTCACCCCTCCTCCCCACCTTACCAAGAACATCTTAATCATAGCATTCTGTGAAGGAAACCAGCAATTGAACACATATAGGAGCAGGGAGCACTTTAACTTGAAATTGATATGGGCTTCTGGAGGTTTATGGAGATATCTGGCACCCCGTCTTCACTTCTTCCCCTTTCCCTCTCTGCCCTCTCTCCTTCCCTCTTCTCCTCCCCATCCACCCTCCCTCCTTGCTCTTGCCAACCCTCCTCCTATCCCTCTTCCTCCCTCCTCGTCCCTCTCCGCTTTTCCCCTTCCAGCCTTTGACCTTGCCTGCCTCAGCCTCCCCCCCCCCCCCTTCCTCCAACCCCCTCTCTCCTCCCCCATTCCTCCCCACCCATCTCCCAGCATGCTCTTCCCTCAAACCCACTGGGATGGATCTGGGCTTGGCGGAATGCTGTGCAACAAATCACGGCATTTGAATGAAATGAAATGAAAATTGCTTATTGTCACGAGTAGGCTTCAATGAAGTTACTGTGAAAAGCCCCTGGCCTGCTTTGAACGCCAGCGATTTAGCCTGGTGAGCTAAACCAGCATTTGAGGCAGCCCTGCCTCAATGTTTAAATCTCTTCCTCTTTTTATTTCCATTTAAGTCCGCGAAATATGGGATGTGAAAAGGAAAGGTGGGATCGTGGTCATCTGTTTTATAGCATGGGGCAAGGTCCAAGTTCTCCTCCATTAATGAGTCTGAATGAGGTACAGTTCTAGAGCCAGTACTGACCCAAGTTGATGCGCTTCACAATGAAGTATTGGAACAAATGGCTGGTCATTGCAATGTTTGATGTGGCTCCAACTCATGCAGCTGGTGGCGCTAATTTGTTGGTAGTGGTAACATTCTTGCCAGAAGATCGTAGGCTCAAATCTGAGAGCTGGACCTTGAACGCAAGCTGACACTTGCTGGAAAGCTGTGCGATGCTGCCTTCCAGGTGAGATGTTAACTGGGGTGTTTGGCGGACATTTCTCTCCCTTTATTCTTCCACGGGATGTGGGCATCGCTGGCAAGACCGGCATTTGTTACCCCTCCCTAATCGCCCTTGAACTGGGCAGCTGGCTATGCGATTTCAGAGACCAGTTAAAAGTCAACCCTGTCGATTGTCACACGTAGGTCAGACCAGGTAAGGACAGCAGATTTCCCTTCCGAAAAGGAACATTAGTGTGCCAGACGGGTTTTTACACCAAGCCATGATAGTTTCATAATCACCATTACTTTAAAAAAAAAATTTAGAGTACCCAATTATTTTTGTCCAATTAAGGGGCAATTTAGCGCGGCCAATCCACCCACACTGCACATCTTTGGGTTGTGGGGGTGAGGCCCACGCAGACAGGGGGAGAATGTGCAAACTCAATACGGACAGTGACCCGGGGCCGGGATCGAACAGGGGTCCTTAGCGCTGTGAGGCCGCAGTGCTAACCACTGCGCCACCATGCCGCCTGTGGTCACCATTACTGAGACTAGTTTTCAATTTCAGATTTATTAACCAAATTCCACCAGCTGCCGTGGGCGGGGTTTGAACCCAACCCCCCAGAAATTCACCATGTCTGCATCAACTCTCACCAACGTCTACAGCTGTGCCATAGAGAGCATCCTGTCCGGCTGCATCACAGCCTGGTATGGCAACTGCTCGGCCCAAGATCGCAAGAAACTGCAGAGTGTGGTGAACTCAGTCCAACACATCACATAAGCTTGCCACCCCCTCATTGATTCTGTCTACACCCGCTGCCTCAGGAAGGCAGACAGCATTGTCAGAGACCCCTCCCACCCAGGCATTGGCTTCTTCCAGACCCTTCCATCAGGCAGAAGTATAGAAGCCTGACGACCCACACATCCAGACATAGGAACAGCTTCTTCCCCACAGCTACTCGACTCCTCTACGACTCCCCCTTTGACTGATCTGTCCCCTGTAAGAACACTATTCACGACGCCCTATGCTGCTCTTGTTCATGTATTTGCTTTGTTTGGCCCCTTGTTCCGCACTGTAACCAATCACTGTTTGTCGATGTACCATTTGTCAATGTTCTCTGTTGATTATTCTTGTGTTTACTGTGTATGTACTGTGTACGTTCCCTCGGCCGCAGAAAAATACTTTTCACTGTACTTCGGTACATGTGACAATAAATCAAATCACATCAAATCAAGAGCGTTTCAAGTAAAAATAAAATAATAATCTTTTATTGTCACAAGTATGAAGTTGCTGTGATAAGCCCCCAGTCACCACATTCTGGTGTCTGTTTGGGTAAGCTGGTATGGGAGGCCTGGGTTAGCCTGGGCCTCTGGATTACTGTTCCAATGATGTTACCATTGCATCAAAATAAAAGCAAAATACTGCAGGTGCTGCAAATCTGAAATGAAAACAGAAAATTCTGGAAAACCTCAACAGTTCCAGCAGGATCTGTGAAGAGGGAAACAAAGTTAACGTTTTGAGTCTATGTGACTCTTCTTGATAGCTGAAGAGAGGGAGAAATGTGACGGAATGTATACTGTTTAATTATACTATTTAGTCCTTAACACTACCTATAGCGCTCCTTTTTCCTTGTGCCCATAACATCTCTCCTAGTTCCCACCTATCCCTGACCTCCTGTTTCACTCCACTCCCTCTTAAACGGCGTCAAATTTACTTTGGGGCGGGTGGGGCGATGACTGGAGGGCTGGTTCGTGATACGGAGCGACGCCAACTGCACAGGTTCAATTCCCGTATAGGCTGAGGTTATTCATGAAGGCCCTGCCTTCTTAAACTTGCTCCCTCCCACCGAAGGTATGGTGGCCCCCAGGTTAAATCACCACCAGTCAGCTCTGACAGGGGAGAGCAGCCTACCATCCGCGGGGGAATGTGGCAACATTGACATTTGGTGGACATTTGGGGATGGCGAAGAGGACAGAGTTGGGGGAAACAGTGATCACGGAGGGTTGTAGGGCTGCTGTAGATCACAGAGTCATAGAATTTTACAGCACAGAAAGAGGCCCTTTGGCCCATCAAGCACCTATCTATTTGGATCCCATTTTACAGCAATTGGTCCAAAGCCTGGCATGCCCGCTGTTGAGATCAGCAACACAGACGATTGGACCTTCGACTTTTTTGCCAAGTGGGATCTTTCAATGAAGTCACAAGGGTTTCTCAGCAAAGCAGCAAAGATTATAAACAAGTGTTACCCGTAGCTCTTTGTCCCAGGGTTTATATTAGAGGCTGGCTGTTACTGTCGGCATCTGTTTTATGCTTTGCATGCCCCAACATGTCTGGCAGGTTTTGGCACGCACCATGTTTGTCTTGCTGGCTACAGCAGGAATAATAGAGTGCGTAAACAACTACTAATGGTTATTCTGCCATACCCAGTTGTGAAATCACAGGCCACCATAGAAATTTGTTACACACGAGGAGACCATTGGGCCCTTCTGTGACAGCTGATTAAAAATACCACCTAACTCAATCCCAGCTTAATTTCCCAGCTCTTTCCACCTCAACTGCATATCTCTTTTTAAATTGTATGGATATTCCTGCCTCGCCCACCCTTTCAGGCGGCGAGTTCCAGATTCCTACCAGCCTCTGAAAAACTCAACGCTCCTCTAATCCACTGCCAATTACTTTGAATCCATGTCCCACCGTTATTGACCCCTCTGTCACGGGGACCAGTCCTTCCGACCCAATCTGTCTCGACCCCTCATAATAAAGCCCTCGAACCAAGGGGCTTTCTGGGATATTTCAGAGGACATTGTTGGGGATTTGAAGTCCTGGAGGCCAAAACCGGCAAGGAGGACAGATTTCTTTCCCGAAAGGGACATCAGTGAGTCAGATGTCTTTTTGCACCAATCGATGATAATTTCACGGGCGCCATTACCAACAAGCTTTTTCCCCCCAGATTTATTAGTTGAATTCAAATTCGACCAGTTGCCGTGGTGGGATTTGAACCCACTCATGTACCAACAGCATTAGTCTGGGGGTCTCTTGGATCCAGCTACATTATCACTATGGCACCATCGCCCCATAAAGGAGAGCATGCCGTATGCCTTCACTACTACTTTATCTCCCTGTTGGTTATCTCAATCAGCCGATTCATGATGTGTACTGATGCTCACACCAAGGGTTCAAATACCATACCGGCTGAGGTTATTCATGAAGGCCCCGCCCTTCTCAACCTTGCCCCTTGCCTGAAGTGTGACGATCCTCACCACCATCAGCTCACTCTCGCAAAATGGGGCCAGCAGCCGATGGCCATCTGGGACTGTGACGACTTTAATTTTCACCTACCTCCAACATTACATCGTTGATCTGGGGGCAGCACGATAGCACTGTGGATAGCACAATTGCTTCACAGCTCCAGGGTCCCAGGTTCGATTCAAGCTTGGGTCACTGTCTGTGCGGAGTCTGCACATCCTCCCCGTGTGTGCGTGGGTTACCTCCGGGTGCTCTGCTTTCCTCCCACAGTCCAAAGATGTGCAGGTTAGGTGGATTGGCCATGATAAATTGCCCTTAGTGTCCAAAATTGCCCTTAGTGTTGAGTGGGGTTACTGGGTTATGGGGATAGGGTGGAGGTGTTGACCTTGGGTAGGGTGCTCTTTCCAAGAGCCGGTGCAGACTCGATGGGCCGAATGGCCTCCTTCTGCACTGTAAATTCTATGATAATCTGTGGATTTGCACTCTGTTCTTTTACACTTCTCAGTATCCGGCCATACGCTGTGCATTTCCTTGTCTTGTTGGATGGCCCCGAATGTAATACCTCCCACTCCTCCCACTGAATTCTATTTAACACTTTTCTGCCCACCTCATCAGTCCATTGGTGTCTTCTTGCCATCTCCAGTTTTCTTCCTCGTTAACAACCACATGGTCAATGTTTTGTGCCATCCGCAAACTTTTAATCGTGCACTCCAGATTAAAATCTAAATTATCGGCATTTATAACAAAAATTCCAGCTGGGATGGCGATGATGGGACAATGCCTTAGTAAGCTATCTAGAGTGGGTTTAAAGATGGCGGCAAAGTGAGATTTGGAGATCTGAAATTAAGAAGGAGGGAGGGAAAGAAAGAGAGAAAGAAAAGAAGAAAGAGAGAGGGAGACAAAGAGAGAAAGAAACTGTGGTGGTATGATTAGCATAGCTGCCTGCCATTGGTGCAGAACACCGGCTTACCATTGGCCCTGGTCGATCATGTGCCTCTCGACCGATTGGTTGAGACCAGTCATGTGACGGCTCCCCGATTGGTCGAGAGGCTGAGGCGGGGTATAAATACCCAGTACTCCCGGCGGTCGTCCATATACTGTAATTGACCGCAGGGCTAACATCTATCTGATTAAAGCCATATTTTTGTACAGCAACTCGTCTCGCGTTCAATTGATGGTACATCAGAAACAAAGAAAGAACAAAAGAAAAAAAAACAAAAGGAAGAAAGAAAGAAGGAAAGAAAGTGAGAAAGGACGAATGAGAGAAAGAGAAAAAGAAAGAAGGAGAAAGAGAAAGGAAGAGAAAGAGAGAGAGAAACAAAAAAGAGCCAGAAAGAGAGAGAAAGAAAGGAAGAAAAAGAGAAAGAAAGAAAGAAAGGAAGAAAGAAAGAAAGAGAGAAAGAAAGGATGAAAGAGAGAAAGAGAAAAAGAGAAAGATAAAGAGAAAGGGAAAGAAAGAAAGAGAGCAAGAAAGAGAGAGAAAGAAAGAAAGATAAAAAGAAAGAAAGAAAGAAAGAAAGAGAAAGAAAGAAGGAAAGAAAGAAAGAAAGAAAGAAAGAAGGAAAGAAAGGAAGGAAGGAGAAAAGGAAGGAAGGATCAAACTAGAAAAATGAAATACTTTACAAGTGTACTCACTTGTGTAATGTGGGTAATAGAACAGCCAATTTGAATATGGCAAGATCTGACAAACAACAATGTGATAATGACAAGCTAATTGGTATTAGAAGAATTGGGTTGCCAACCGCGATTAAATGTATTCCTGGAGGTTTCATCGCGTGAGTTGGCCCCGCGATCAGACATTCGTTAGCCAACACACCAGTCCTGTGTCGATTAAAAAGCAAAAAGACATATTACCCAATTGGATGGTGCTTGACTGAGAAACAAACAGGCTTTTTATTCCCATTTCAATTTGTTTATATCTGGTAACGAGAAATGCTCAAAGAAAATGACAAAGAAACACTTTTTTCATTGAACCGTCTCAATATTTTTCCTGCAGGGTTGCACACAGCAGTGCACTGGAGATTGATCTTCAATTGCTGGAGACTCCAGGCCAATCCTGGAGGTTTGGCAACCCTACAGCAGAGGGATGAATGTTGGCCAGGGCTTGTGGCTCAGTGTCAAGTTGTGCAGAACTCTCCTGTTCTTCGAGAAAAAAAAGTGGCAGAGTCTTCCACGTTTTAAGTTTCATCTGGAAATGAAATGAAATGAAAATCGCTTATTGTCACGAGTAGGCTTCAATGAAGTTACTGTGAAAAGCCCCTAGTCGCCCACATTCCGGCGCCTGTCCGGGGAGGCTGGTACGGGAATCGAACCGTGCTGCTGGCCGGCTTGGTCTGCTTTAAAAGCCAGCGATTTAGCCCAGTGAGCTAAACCAGCCCCAAGCAGCACAACGCTCCCTGCAGTGGGCTGCCAGGGTAACGATTCAGGGCATTTAATCATTTTGCGAAAGAAGGAAGATAAATATTGGTGGGAAGAAATGAGGTTGGCAGAGAAACTGCAGGTGGTGCTGCACTGTCAGAGGTGCAGGCTATTGGGTGAGACATTAAACCCCGGTCCCAATTAGAGGTAAAAGGTCCCATGATACCATTTGGAAGAAGAGCAGGAGAGTTGGCCCGAGTGCTTGGTCAATGCTTATCCCTCAATCAACATCCAGAAGGACAGCTGTCTAGCCTTGACCACTTTGCCGTCTGTGGGGTCTTGCTCTGCACAAATTGGCTGCCGAGTTTCCAAAGTCGCGACAGTGCCCACACTTCAAAAGTATTTCTATTGGCTGCAAAGTGCGTTCGAACTTCTGGGCAACAAAATGGGAAACTGGAAAATAAAGCAGGAAAAAAACCCTTGGTATTACGGAAGACATCAAATGAAAACCCAATAATACTGAATGTATATTTTTTTTAAATGACAGGTCAGAAGACACTTGCGTGAGTGCAGGCAAGTTAATGTCTCATATGTGGGTCCCCTGTAAGGACTGGATGAAGTCACAGTTAAATAGCATTGCACTGCCTGACCGACTGAGTGTTTCAGGCATGGGTTTCTAGTTCCTGGCATCTCCAGTTGTCTTGAGTTCCTTGAAGAAATGTTACAGTTATGGGAACAATTTGTTTGTGTTCAGTTTAGCGGATACAAAGGCTTGTCAACTCGATCCTCACTTCCGAAAGAGCGATGGAGAGGCACAGGTTCGATCATTTGAGGATGTTGATCCGCTAGAGTTAAATTTGGTGAATAGGTACCTTCCCAGGTGCACCAATGCCTTGGATTTCAGTACGCTACTGAAGAAAAGGTGGCTGGGGAACGTTTTTTGGCCCATTGGGCCTACTTTCACATTTATTAAGCGTATGGCTGAATTTCTATCACAGTTACACCTTCTGCACTATCCCAATATCCCTTAGTGCTCAAACATCTATTGATCCCTGACTTGAATATATTCAATGAATAAGCATCCATGACCCTCAGGGGTAGAGGCTTCTAAAGATTTGCAGCACTTTGAATGAAGACTTTTCTCCTAATCTCAGTCCTGAATGGTTGACCCTTTATTCTGAGACTGTGGGCGCGATTCCCGCGCTCCCCACGCTGGGTGGGAGAATCGCGGGAGGGCCGGCGACACGCCCCCTTGGCCCCCCCCCCCTACGATTCTCCCACCCCTCGCTCGGAGAATCGGCACCCGGATGGGCCGAGTGGTCTGCCGTTCCCGACCAGTTCACGACGGCGGCAACCACACCTGGTCGCTGCCGTCGTGAACATGGCGCCAAAAGCTGGTTTGAAGCTTGTGGGGGGCGGAGAGGGGAGTGAGCACCACGGCCATGCTCGGGAGGGGACTGGCCCACGATCGGTGCCCACCGAACGTCGGGCCAGCGTCTCAAAGGGATGCACTCTTTCCCCTCCGCCGCCCCGCAAGATCAAGCCACCACGTCTTGCGGGGCAGCGGAGGGGAAGACGGCAACCGCGCATGCGCGGGTTTGAGCCGTCAGCCGTCGTGACGTCAGCCGCGCATGCGCAGGTTGGCTGGCTCCAACCCGCGCATGCGCGGCTGACGTCACTTAGGCGCCGCCGTCGCGTCACTCCCGGCGGCCGAGAGTTACGGAGTGCCGCTCCTAGCCTCCCGGGTGGGGGTGAATAAGGTGAGAGGAGCGGCCTCCGAGGCCGTCGTGAAACTCGGCCGAGTTCACGACGGCCTTCCCGATTTATTGCGGGAGCGGAGAATTCCACCCTGTGCTTCCAGACCTCAACCGCTTGGCACAAGCTGCTTCAGAACTTTACGTTTCATTGCGATCACCTCTTCTAAACTCTCGGAAATATTTGCCAGAAATTATACTTCATTCATTCATGGGCAGCATGGTAACATTGTGGATAGCACAATTGCTTCACAGCGCCAGGGTCCCAGGTTTGATTCCGGCTTGGGTCACTGTCCGTGCGGAGTCTGCACATCCTCCCCGTGTGTGCGTGGGTTTCCTCCGGTTGCTCCGGTTTCCTCCCACAGTCCAAAGATGTGCAGGTCAGATGTATTGGCCATGATAAATTGCCCTTAGTGTCCAAAATTGGCCTTAGTGTTGGGTGGGGTTACTGGGGTATGGGGATATGGTGGAGGTGTTAACCTTGGGTATGATGCTCTTTCCAAGAGCCGGTGCAGACTCGAAGGGCCAAATGGCCTCTTTCTGCACTGTAACTTCTGTGATAATCTATGATGAAATTGTAAAGGTGCACAACGGTTCAAATTCAGCATCATAAAATGTGTGGTACTGTTCAATAAATTTCAATACAGTACAGACTCTGTGTAACCTCACTATACTTAAATTACGGGTAATGTTTACAATTTACATTTCATGTCAAACAATCTCAGGTGCATGTAGCTAGGGGAGTGTACATGGATTCCACACCCTCAATGTAATAATAATAACAATAAACTTTTATTGTCGCAAGTATGAAGTTACAGTGAAAAGCCCCGAGTCGCCAAATTCCGGCGCCTGTTCGGGTTAGCTGGTACGGGAATTGAACCCGCGCTGCTGGCATTGTTGTGAATCACAGACAAGCTGTCTTGCTCACTGAGCTAAACCAGCCCATTAAATAATAATAAATTATAATTATAATCTTTATTGTCACAAATAGACTTACATTAACACTGCAATGAAGTTACTGTGAAAATTCCCTCGTCGCCACATTCCGGTGCCTGTTCGGGTACACAGAGGGAGAATTCCGAATGTCCAATTCACCTAACAGCACGTCTTTCGGGACTTGTGGGAGGAAACTGGAGCATCCAGAGGAAAACCACGCAGACACGGGGAGAACGTGCAGACTCCGCATAGACAGAGACCCAAGCCAGGAATCGAACCTGGGACCCTGACGCTGTGAATCTATAATGCTAACCACTGTGCTACCATGCTACTGTGCTAGCCAGCGACCTTCCCCATTGAGTCACTGTGGTGGCTTCCCTCAGTTTTCATAAGCAGCCCTGGACCTTGCAGTGTGCCAGTCTTCAACACTCGGCTTCAGCAATCCTTTCAACAAGAAGCCCAAGAGGGTTTAGACAAAACAAAGATCATCTTCCACTGAGTTGACGGTCGTGCAGTGGTTGACTGTGTGTGTGTTCTTGTGAACAGCCCTTAGAGCAGAGTCCTGCATAGTGGAGCTGCTCGGTGTGAACCTCGACGAAATCCTCTGCATCTATTTCCAGACATTCGCAAAGGCACATTCCATAAGGAGATGCTTTGACAATCTATCCCCCACCCCACATGGGTAACTCATGGTGGTGCTGAACAAAACGTTATCTCGATTTAATCTCTCCTCATAGGGCAATCCTTTCATTCCATGAATCAGTCAGGTGAACTTTCCATAAGACCATAAGACATAGGAGCAGAATTAGGCCATTCGGCCCATTGGGTCTGCTCCGCCATTCAATCATGGCTGAAATTTTTCTCATCCCCATTCTCCTGTCTTCTCCCCATAACCCCTGATCCCCTTATTAATCAAGAACCTATCTATCTCTGTCTTAAAGTCACTCAGTGATTTGGCCTCCACAGCCTTCTGCGGCAAGTATTCCATAGCCTCACCACTCTCTGGCTGAAGAAATTCCTCCTCATCTCAGTTTTAAACTTCAGTCTGAGGCTGTGCCCTTGGGTTCTAGTTTCACCTATGAGTAGTAATACCCTCTCCATGTCCACTCTATCCAGGCCTCTCAGCATTCTTTAAGTTTCAAAAAGGTCCCTCTTCACTCTTCTAAACTCCACCGAATACAGACCCAGAGTTCTCAACCGTTCCTCATATGACAAGCTCGGGGAATTAACCAGCCCCGCTATTGGGCCTCCGTCCCTCAGTGGGGGAGCTTGTATACTACAAGCCCCATAGGGAGATCGCTCGCGATGTCCCCGTGGGTGTCACAGGGGTTATAAGAGGCATTTAGGGATGGGCAACAATTGCTGGTCTTGCCAGCGACTCGCACATCCCCAAAAAGCTGAGGTGGAGCCCACCGAGAGAGTTCACCCCATTGACCAGAAAACAACATTCCATTTTGTTCTTTGCTAACCCGACGTGCTCTATCTCAGCACAACCCCAGTCCTTGGTGGAGGCGGTGAGGAAGTCTTATCTGATGTTGGGCGAACTGCAGATTCGGGCAGAGGAGAAAACCGTTCAGGCCGCTCTTGATTTATAGAAACGGTAACCTCATGGAGCAGTTCCAGGGCATGAGAGACAACAGGAAGGACAAAGCCAAGGATCTTCGATTCTTCACTGCCCACCTGAGGTGAGAACTGGGAGTGATAGTGAGAGAGTTAAAGGAGAGAAAGCACAAGGCAAGAGACGGAGAGCGGGAGCGAGAAACGGAGGACGAGTGTAAAAATAAGCGAGACTGAGGATATGCGGGTGAGCGGGAGAGAGAAAGCCAACATCAAGGTGCAGCCAGCAAACAGGGAAGAAAATGGCGCATTAGCCTTTATTACAAAGAGATTGGAGTGTGAGAGCAAAGAAACAAACACAAAATTATTGCGGAAGCCGGAGATGTGAAATAAAAACAATGAAAACGCTGGGAATGGTCAGCAGGTCAGGTAGCATCTGTCCAGTGAAATAGAGTTAATGTTTCAGGTGGATGACCTTTCAGGTCTGAACTGATTATATAAGAGTGAAGAGGTCAGCTTACAATTATACGAGGCCTTGTTGAAATCACAAGCGGAGGTCTTTATGCAGTTTTGCTCTCCTTACCTGAGGGAGGATGAGCCTGCCTTAGAGGGAGTGCGTCAAATGTTCCCTAGACTGGTTCCTGGAATGGGGGATTATCCTCTGAGGAGACGTTGAGTAGGCTGGACTTGTATTCCTTAGCATTTTGAAGAATCAAAAGGTGACCTCATTGAGAAATATAAAATTGTTAAGAGACAGGATAAATGTTGGGGGGGTGTTCCCCCGCCTGTGTGTCTGAGTCTCGGGGTCTTGGTATCAGAATAAAGTGTAAATAAATAATCTTTATTGTCACAAGTAGTCTTGCATTAACACTCCAATGAAGTTACTGCGAAAAGCCCCTAGTCGCCACATTCCAGCGCCTGTTCGGGTACACAGAGGGAGAATTCAGAATTCTCAGCTGGAATTGAACCCACACTGCTGGCCTTGTTCTGCATCACAAACCAGCTGTCCAGCCCATTGAGCTAAACCAGCCAACACAGTTAGGGCTGAGAGAGAGGAGATATGTCAGCACTCAAAGGTTGTGATTCGTCAGAATTCTCTCCTCAGAGAGCTATGGGAGCTCAGTCACTGAGCTGGTTCAAATCAGAGATTGATTTTTGGATCCTCGACATGTCGGAGGATACAGGGATAACGAGGGAAGAGGCAGAATATCAGACACGGCCATTTTGAATGGCGGAGTAGACATGGAGGGTGGAAGAAGAAGAACCCACACGTCCTCGGAACGTTAGCCACGATTTAGCGGCTGCAGCTAATGCAGCCAAAGTTTCCAATCCGCATGGCTCTTCTGCTGAACTGAACCTCTTCCACCCTAAACACATTAAAGAAGCCATCTCCTATGGACAAGCCCTCCGAATACACAGGATCTGCTCAGACGCGGAGGAGCGTAACAGACATCTACAGACGCTGAAAGATGCCCTCGTACGAACGGGATATGGCGCTCGACTCATCAATTGACAATTCCAAAGCGCCACAGCAAAAAACCGCACCGACCTCCTCAGAAGACAAACAAGGGACACAAATGTCAGAGTACCCTTTGTCGTCCAGTACTTTCCCGGAAACTACGACAACTTCTTCGCAGCCTTCAACACATCATCGATGAAGATGAACATCCAGCCAAGGTCATCTCCACACCCCCACTACTTGCCTTCAAACAACCGCGCAACCTCAAACAAACCATTGTTTGCAGCAAACTACCCAGCCTTCAGAACAGCGACCACAACACCACACAACCCTGCCATGGCAATCTCTGCAAGACGTGCCAGACCATCGACATGGATACTACGATTACACGTGAGAACACCACCCACCAGGTACGCGGTACATACTCGTGCGACTCGGCCAACGGTGTCTACCTCATACGCTGCAGGAAAGGATGTCCCGAAGCGTGGTACATTGGCGAGACCATGCAGACGCTACGACAACGAATGAACGGGCATCGCGCGATAATCATCAGGCAGGAATGTTCCCTTCCAGTCGGGGAACACTTCAGCAGTCAAGGGCATTCACCCTCTGATCTCCGGGTAAGCGGTTCTCCAAGGCGGCCTTCAGGACGCGCGACAATGCAGAATCGCCGAGCAGAAACTTATAGCCAAGTTCCACACACATGAATGCGGCCTCAACCGGGACCTTGGATTCATGTCGCATTACCTTCATCCCACACCATCTGGCCTGGGCTTGCAAAATCCCACCAACTGTCCTGACTTGAGACAATTCACACCTCTTTAACTTGGAGTTACCCCTATCTCTGGATCTTTAACGGGCTTGATGTTGCTGTTTCACCCTCAAAACATTTTCCAATCCAGCCAGCGTGACGTCACTGGCGCTAATCGTTCATGGTTTTCAAAAATAAAAGCCAGCCATAATGGCCACGCTGGGTGCGCACAGGTAGGTATTGCCCTCGGGTTGTGAGTAACATGCCCAGGTAGAACCTTGGCACTTCCCGTCGCATGCTGGCCCTTCCCCAGGTAGTGCCAACGTGGCAGTGGCATGGTGGCAGTGCCAGTGACAGGCCAGTGACAGGCCCTCGAAGGAACCCCATTAAATGGTTCCCTTTATGTGTGGTGGGGAGGGGGGGGTTTGCCCACTGCGTATGACTATCTCTGTGAAGCGGGCCTTGCTGGCTCTATCTGGCCACCCCCCCCCTGCCAGAGTTACGGTGCCAACCACACCCCCAGATTCTGTGCGCACCGAGCGCCGGAAAACCAGGAGAGAAAACTCCGCTGTGCACCTGGGGAGATCCAACGCAGGTTTTCGGAAGCTGACCCTCTGACAGGTTTTGAGAGGATTCCACCCGTTAACCCTCCTTCTCTCTCCGCAGACGCTACCAGACCTGCTGAGATTTTCCGGCCTTTTCTGTTTTTAATTTCAAACCTCCAACATCCGCGGTATTTTGCTTTATTTGCACGTGTACAGCGTCTGTAACATAATGAAACCCCCCAAAGGTCCTTGGCAAGGGGGTGTGATGAAATTAAATTTGACACGGAACCATATAAAACGATATTGGGGCAGATGGTCAAAGAGGCGGGCTTTGAGGTGCTTCTTAAAGGAGGGGAGAGCTTTATGCAAAGAATTCCAGAACTTAGTGTGGTGTTGGGTCTTCCATACCTTGCAAAGGAATCCACCAACCACCTAGACTTGTCCTGACCAGGATCTTTAGTGAATCACACATGGGTAAGATAGCGATGTGTTACAGAGCAAGTTATCATGGAATTTCTTTGTACCCGTCTGGAACTACATTGAGCACAACTAACACCCTGTACGTCTTACTACTATCTCCTGGCTGGATGTGTCGCCACTTATATGGGAGCCGCTGGTCACTTGACTACAGTCTGGAGACCGCATGGTAATAATAATTGCTTATTGTCACAAGTAGGCTTCAAATGAAGTTACTGTGAATAGCTCCTCGTCGCCACATTCCAGCGCCTGTTCGGGGAGGCAGGTACGGGAATTGAACCGTGCTACTGGCCTGCCTTGGTCTGCTTTAAAAGCCAGCTCTTTAGCCCTGTGCTAAACAGAAAGCAAACAATTATAGATCTGTTAGTCTAACATATATTGCGGCAAAAGTATTGGGGTTTATAAGTAAAGACAGAGTGACTGAAAGCGAATTTTGAGCTGACTAGTGCGAGCCGATATGATTTGTAACAAATAAACCATGTCCAACAAACCTTATTAAATTTTTTATTTGGGCATCTTTCGTAATGGGCAAAGGAATGTACACGGATGGAGTTTATAGGGACTTCCAGAAGGCTTATGCCGCAGAATAACCTGTTAGTTAAATTTAGAGATCATGGAATTGATGGAAAACAGTTGCCCTGATTAGGAGAGACCAAAGTTTAGAGATAATGAGAGCTTTGAATTGAGAGCACGTTTTTAAAAAAAAATATTTTATGGGATGTAGGCATTGCAACTCTAGCATTTATTGCCCATCCTTACTTGTCCCTGAACTGGGTATTTCACTCAGCCATTTCAGAGGGCAGTTAAAAGTCAAGCAAATTGCTGCGGGTCTGGAGTCACATGTAGGCCAGACCGGGTAAGGACGGCAGATTTCCTTCTCTAAAGAACATTGGTGAACCAGGTGGGTTTTTACATCAGACTTTTAATCCCTGATTTCTATTGGATTCAAATTCCAGCAGGGTAGGATTTGAACCTGGGTCCCCAAAGTATTAGCCATGGTGACAATATCACTACGCCACTACATCCCCATAAATGATTGGTGATGTCCAACAAGGATCTATCCTGGGGCCTCAACTATTGGCTGTATGTGTTAACGTTATATATAGCGCGATAGAGAGTATGTATCCAAGTTTGCTGATGCCACAATGATTGGTGGCAAGCTGCCAGGACGGGAGCATTAAGTTATAAAGGGACATTGATAGATTTGATGAATGGGCAAAAACGTGGCAGATGGATTATAAAGCAGGTAAGTGGGAGGACATCCAATTTGAACCAAAAGTGGACAATTCCGAGTACTTTTAAAATGGTAAAAAGTTAAAAACAGTAGATTGCCAAAGAGATTTAAGAGTCCTTGGGCCAAGTTCACTAAAATATACTCATCAGGGGCATAAATAATCAATAAAATTCATGGAAAGTTAGCCTTGATGTAGAGTTGACCAGGATTTGAACAGGAAAGGGTTTGACCTCAGCTTTCCAAAGTGGGTGTTAGACTACATCTTGAATACTGTACACAGAGAACCTCAGAAAGGATTTAATGGCTCTGGAATGGGTGCGACTTAGGATATCGCCGGGGGGGGGGGTTAAATTATGAAGAGAGATGCGGTAAAGTGGGCGAGTAATCCTTGGAATGTAGAATGCTTCCGGGGCAGTTTGACTGAGGGCTTTTTGGTTTCGAAGGAAATGAATGGAATAGGTAGAGAGAGAGAGGCGTTTCCTCTAGTGGGGCTCCTGGGCCACATTCGAGCCAGCCAAACAGGAGAGGGGGTAGGACATATTTCTTCATACAAAGGGTGGCAAGTCGTGTAGAATATCCTCCCACAACAACAAGTAGATGTTAACTCAATTAATAACAATGGGCGGGATTCTCCGACCCCCGGGCCGGGTTGGAGAATCGCCGGGGAGGGGGCATGATTCACGCGATGCTGCTCCGACGGTGGTCCGCCGATTCTATGCGGTCCCCCCGGCGATTCTCCGCCCGCGATGGGCCGAGTGCCCGCTGAGATAGACTGAGTCCTGGCGGCGCCGTTCACGTGTGGTCCGACCCGGCGGGACCTCGGCGTCATGCTGCAGGGGGGTGGCCTGCTGGCTTTGAAGTGCTTCTTAAAGGAGGGGAGAGCTTGATGCAAAGAATTCCAGAACTCAGTGTGGTGTTGGGTCTTCCATACCTTGCAAAGGAATCCACCAACCACCTAGACTTGTCCTGACCGGGATCTTTAGTGAATCACACATGGGTAAGATAGCGATGTGTTACAGAGCAAGTTATCATGGAATTTCTTTGTACCCCTCTGGAACTACACCGAGCACGATTAACACCCTGTACGTCTTACTACTATCTCCTGGCTGGATGTGTCGCCACTTATATGGGAGCCGCTGGTCACTTGACTACAGTCTGGAGACCGCATGGTAACAATAATTGCTTATTGTCACAAGTAGGCTTCAAATGAATTTACTGTGAATAGCTCCTAGTCGCCACATTCCGGCGCCTGTTCGGGGAGGTCGGTATGGGAATTGAACCCGCGCTGCTGGTCTTGTTCTGCATTACAAGTCAGCTGTTTAGCCCACTGTGCTAAACCAGCCCCATGGTGTGTCTGCACCACCACCTACTGGTTGGAGGTCACACACCACCCATCTGTGATATTGCTTACAGGCCGATCACCACACTCAGGAGGTTGCCAATGAAAAATGACCCAAATTCCGAGAGAAAAACTTTAAAACAGAAAGCCAAATAAACCTGCCCCAAATTCTTACCGAGTCCAGGAAGGCGTTTATCAAGCAACAGATAGAAAAGTGTTAATCGTGCCTGATGGGATCGAAACAGCTTCCTTACCAAAGGTTGGCCAAACAGATGCTGCAACAAGCATTCGCCCATTGTGTTGCTTACATTTCGGCTGTACCACAAGACATGTAATCAAGTGTATTGTCCCACAGGACACTGAGAGAATAGCCCCTTCACTGTGTTATGAAACTGCTCTTTTCACCTGCGCATTTCACAACAATGGAGCTTGCAATAAATATCCCAGCCTGCCAAAATCCTGGCAATTGCTCCATTGTAACCCAGGAACAAGGCAGCACAACACGAGGAGCTTAAACTCTTACGTCAGGGGCGCTTTCATCTCCGTCTATGTCACGCAGCCCTCCTGTGCTCAGGTTGCCCACTAAGTACATCGAAAAGGAAACAGAGGAAGTCACTTAAATACAGCAGGAGATCGTAGTTCTGGCCATCAGTTCCTAATGGATCAGGAGGCAGTGGAATGATTTCCTCCCAGCAGGGGGAGATTTAATCGAGATGCTCCCAAATCATCCAGGGTTTTGTGTGATTAATCAAGGGGAAACTGGCAGGAGGTTTGGAAACCAGAGGAGAGGGATTTAAAGCCATTGATCAAAGAGCCAAGGGATGGGAGGTGAGATGAGGAAATGTTTGCATTTAACACAGAAGGTTATTCTGACCTGGACTTGAACTTACTGAAAGGGCGATGGAAACAGATTTGATAGTAAATCATACCTTAGAATATGTGACACAGAAGGAGGCCATTTGGCCCATCAGGTCCTTGCCACCTCCAAAACCTTATGGTCATCAAAACCTCAGGTCCATGGATAAATACCTGGAAAGGAGACATTTTCAGGATTGTGGAGATAGAGTGGGGAGCGTGGCATTAACCGGATAGCTCCTTCAAACATCAACAACAACTTGCATTTGCACAGCACCTGCGATGCAGCGAAACATTCCTAGCGAGCTTCACAGCAGCATTATCAAATAATACAGCCTTCACAGTGGAAGGCACCAGTGGGATGCCAGAGCTCCAGGAGAACCAGGGGGCAGAGGTGAGGGCAGTGACCATTACAAAGGAGAAGGTTCTGGGGAAACTGAAAGGTCTGAATGTGGAGAAGTCACCTGGGCCGGATGGACTACACCCCAGGGTCCTACAAGAGATAGCTGAGGAGATTGTGGAGGCATTGGTGATGATCTTTCAGGAATCAATGGAGGCAGGAAGGGTCCTGGAGGACTGGAAAGTGGCTAATGTAACACCATTGTTTAAGAAGGGAGGGAGGCAGAAGATGGGAAATTATAGGCCGATTAGCCTGACGTTGGTCATTGATAAGATTTTAGAGTCTGTTATTAAAGATGAGGGGTTGGATTCTCCGACCCCCCGCTGGGTAGGAGAATCGCTGGGGCTGGTGTGAATGCCGTCCCCACTGGCTGCCGAATTCTCCGGCATCGGGTTTTGGCGGGGGCGGGACTCGCGGCGTGCTGGTTGGCGGCCGCTGGCAGTGCCCCCCATCCCCGGCGATTCTCCTGCTCGCGATGGGCCGAGTGGCCGCCCGTTTTCGGCGGGTGCCGCCGGTGTAAATCACAATAGGTCCTTACCGGTGGGACCTGGCTTCACGGGCGGCCTGCAGAGTCCTCAGGGCGGGAGGGGGATCTGGCCCCGGGGGAGATGCCCCCACAGTGGCCTGGCCTGCGATTGGGGCCCACCGATCCGCAGGCAGGCCTGTGCTGCGGGGGCACTCTTTCCCTCCGCAGTCAACCTTCGCCATGGCCGGCGCGGAGAAGAACGCCCCTGCGCCTGCGCTGGGATGACGCCAGCACACGCTGGCGCTTCCGCGCATGCACCAGCTCGCGCTGGCCAGCGGAGGCCCTTCGGCACTGTTTGGCATGGTGCCAAGACCTTCCACGCCGGCTGGCACAGCTCCAAACACTCCGCCGCCGGCCTAGCCCCTGAAGGTACGGAGGATTCCGCACCTTCGGGGCGGCCCGACGCCGGAGTGGCTTACGTCACTCCTCGGCGCTGGATTGGCCCGCCCCGCCGGTTCGTGGTGAATCCCGCCCGCGATCGCGAAGCACTTGGAAGTGCACGGTAAAATAGGACTGAGTCAGCACGGTTTTGTCAAAGAGAGGTCGTGTCTGGCAAATCTGTTAGAGTTCTTTGAGGAGGTAACAAGAAAGTTAGACAAAGGAGAACCAGTGGACGTAATTTATTTAGATTTCCAGAAGGCCTTTGACAAGGTGCCGCATAGGAGACTGTTAAATAAGTTAAAAGCCCATGGTGTTAAGGGTAAGATCCTGGCATGGATAGAGGATTGGCTGACGGACAGAAGGCAGAGAGTGGGGATAAAGGGGTCTTTTTCAGGATGGCAGCCTGTGACTAGTGGTGTACCTCAGGGGTCAGTGCTGGGACCACTACTTTTCACAATATATATTAATGTTCTGGAAGAAGGAACTGAAGTCACTGTTGCTAAATTTGCAGATGATACAAAGATCTGTAGAGGGACAGGTGGTATTGAGGAAGCAAGGGGGCTGCAGAAGGATTTGGACAAGCTTGGAGAGTGGGCAATGAAGTGGCAAATGAAATACAATGTGGAAAAGTGTGAGGTTATGCTCTTTGGAAGGAGGAATTTAGGCATAGACTGTTTTCTAAATGGAGAAATGCTTCGGGAATCAGAAGCACAAAAGGACTTGGGAGTCGTTCTTCACGATTCTCTTAAGGTTAATGTGCAGGTTCAGTCGGCAGTTAGGAAGGCAAATGCAATGTTAGCATTCATGTTGAGAGGCTAGAAGGTAAGACCAGGGATGTACGTCTGAGGCTGTACAAGGCTCTGGTCAGACCCCATTTGGAGTATTGTGAGCAGTTTTGGGCCCCGTATCTAAGGAAGGATGTGCTGGCCTTGGAAAGGGTCCAGAGGAGGTTCACAAGAATGATCCCTAGAATGAAGAGTTTGTCGTATGAGGAATGGTTGAGGACCCTGGGTCTGTACTCGTTGGAGTTTAGAAGGATGAGGGGGGATCTTATTGAAACTTACAGGATACTGTGAGGCCTGGATAGAGTGGACGTGGAGAGGATGTTTCCACTTGTAGGAAAAACTAGAACCAGAGGGTAAAGCCTCAGAGTAAAGGGACGATCCTTTAAAACAGAGATGAGGACGAGTTTCTTCAGCCAGTGGGTGGTGAATCGGTGGAACTCTTTGCTGCAGAAGGCTGTGGAGGCCAAATTACTGAGTGTCTTTAACACTGAGATAGATAGGTTCTTGATTAATAAGGGGATCAGGGGTTATGGGGAGAAGGCAGGAGAATGGGGATGAGAAAATATCAGCCATGATTGAATGGAGAAGCAGAGTCGATGGGCCGAGTGGCCTATTTTTGCTCCGATGTCTTATGGTTTTATGGTCTAATACTTGACACTGAGCTAAATCATCAGGCGATATTAGGGCAAGTAGTCAAAGAGGTAGGATTTAAAGATTGTCATGAAGGAGGAACGAGCGGAGAGGTAATTGAATTACAAAAGCAGGGAGGGTAACGCTCCAGCTACACAGGGCCGCCAACGGAATGTTCCGTTCCCGCTGGCGAAGGGAAATGTCACGGACAGGGCGGGAAAATTTGGAGTGCGGCCAAAAGTCCGGCTGCTCTTCAAATTCACCCATCCTGCCCATGACGATTCTGCTGGCGGAACTGGAAAATTCCAGCCCACATCTGGAACATTGTGTACAGTACTGATCTCCATATTTAAGGAAAGTTGTAAATGCATTGGATTTGGATTTGATTTTTGTCACGTGTACTGAGGTACAGTGAAACGAATTGTTCTACATACAGTCCAGACAGATAATTCCGGATATGAAAAGAAAATAATTAATAGGGCGAACATAAAATACACAATGTAAATTTTATACGTAGACACAGACATCGGGGGAAGCATACAGGAGTGTAGTACTACTCAGTAGAGAAGATGTGTGAAGAGATCAGTTCAGTCCTTGTTACGGTCTTGGGTCGAGCAGTTGCCATACCAGGCTGTGATACAGCCAGATAGCATGCTTGCCAAGGTGTATCTGTAAAAGTTGGTCAGAGTCAATGTGGTAATGCCGAATTTCCTTAGTTTCCTGAGGAAGTTGTGCTTTCATGGTGGTAGCGTCGATGTGGGTGGAGCAGGACAGATTGTTGGTGATGTGCACACCCAGGAATTTGAAGCCATCAACCATCTCCACCTCGGCCCCGTTGATGCTGACGGGGTATGTACGATACTTTGCTTCCTGAAGTCAATGACCAGCTCTTTAGTTTTGCTGGCATTGAGGGAGAGATCGTTGTCGTTGCACCACTCCACCAGGTTCTCTATCTTCCTCCTGTATTCTGACTGATCGTTGTTTGAGATCCGGCCCACTATTGTCGTGTCATCAGCAAACATGTAGATGGAGATGGAGCCAAATTTTGTCACGCAGTCGTGCGTATAGGGAGTATAGTAGAGGGCTAAATACACAGCCTTACAGGGATCCGGCATTGAGGGCTATCGTGGAAGACGTGTTAAGAACAAACAAAGAACAATACAGCACAGGAACAGGCCCTTCAGCCCTCCAGTCCTGCGCTGATCATCACGTGACCCCTCTAGACCAACTGCCTGTGTCCTTCCGTACCCTGTCTGTTCATGTGTCTATCCAGATATGTCTTAAAGGTCGCTAACGTATCTGCCTCAACCACCTCACTTGGCAGTGCATTCCAGGCCACCACCACCCTCTGTGTAAAATACTTCCCCCGCACATCTCCACTAAGGTAAAGTGTTAAAATGGCAGGAGATCCCAGACCCGTGTTATGCTCCTCGTGCTCAATGTGGGAGTTCAGGGACGCGGCCGATGCCCCGACTCCTTCATGTGCGGGAAGTGTTTCCAGCTGCAGCTCCTGTTAGACCGCATGACGGCTCTGGAGCTGCGGATGGACTCACTTTGGAGCATCAGCGATGCTGAGGAGGTCGTGGATAGCACGTTCAGTGAGTTGGTCACACCGCAGATTAGGATTAGTGAGGGGGACAGGGAATGGGTGACCGAAAGGCAGAGAAAGAGCTGGAAGGCAGTGCAGGTTCCCCCTGAGGTCATCTCCCTCCAAAACAGGTATACTGTTTTGGATACTGTTGGGGGAGATGACTCACCAGGGGAAGGCAGTAGTAGCCAGGCTCATGGCACCGTGGCTGGCTCTGCTGCACAGAAGGGCGGGAAAAAGACTGGCAGGGCTATAGTCATAGGGGATTCAATCGTAAGGGGAGTAGACAGGCGTTTCTGTGGTCGAAAACGAGACTCCCGAATGGCATGTTGCCTCCCGGGTGCTCGGGTCAGGGATGTCTCTGATCGACTGCAGGACATACTAAAGGGGGAGGGTGAACAGCCAGTTATCGTGGTGCATATACGCACCTACGATATAGGTAAAAAACAGGATGAGGTCCTACAATCAAAATTTAGGGAGTTAGGAGATAAGTTAAGAAGTAGGACCTCAAAGGTAGTAATCTCAGGATTGCTACCAGTGCCACGGGACAGTCAGAGTAGAAATTCAAGAATAGTCAGAATGAATACGTGACTTGAGAGATGGTGCAAGAGGGAGGGGTTCAGATTTTGGGGCATTGGAACTGGTTCTTGGGGCGGTAGGACCATTCCAAATCGAATGGTCTACACCTGGGCAGGACTGGAACCAATGTCCTAGGGGGTGCTTTTGCTAACACTGTTGGGGAGGTTTTAAACAAATGTGGCAGGGGGTTGGGAACCAGATTAGGAAGTTAGAGGTCAGTAAAGAGGCAGCAACTAAAGCCAGTAAGGTACTAGATAATAAACTCAATGTGACTAAGGGGAAGAGTAGACAGGGAAGAGATGATGAGCGCAAAGGGACAGGTGGTCTGAGGTGCATTTGTTTTAATGCGAGAAGTGTAGCAGGTAAGGCAGATGAACTTAGGGCTTGGATTAGTACCTGGGAATATGATGTTATTGGTATTACTGAGACTTGGTTGAGGGAAGGGCAAGATGGCAACTAAGTAAGGGCAGCATGGTAGCATGGTGATTAGCATAAATGCTTCACAGCTCCAGGGTCCCAGGTTCGGTTCCCGGCTGGGTCACTGTCTGTGCGGAGTCTGCACATCCTCCCCGTGTGTGCGTGGGTTTCCTCCGGGTGCTCCGGTTTCCTCCCACAGTCCAAAGATGTGCGGGTTAGGTGGATTGGCCATGCTAAATTGCCCGTAGTGTCTTAAAAAAGTAAGGTTAAGGGGGGGTTGGGTTACGGGTATAGGGTGGATACGTGGGTTTGAGTAGGGTGATCATTGCTCGGCACAACATCGAGGGCCGAAGGACCTGTTCTGTGCTGTACTGTTCTATGTTCTACTGTATAAATATCCCAGGGTAAAGATGCTTCAGGAGGGATAGAGAGGGAGGTAAAAGGGGTGGAGGAGTTGCATTACTGGTAAGAGATGATGTCACAGCTGTGATTAAGGAGGGCACGATGGAGGATTCGAGCACTGAGGCAATATGGAATAAGCTAAGAAATAGGAAGGGTGCAGTAACATTGTTGGGACTTTACTACAGGCCTCCCAAAAGCGAGTGTGAAGTAGAGGTACAAATATGTAGACAGATTATAGAACAATGTAGGAGCAATAGGGTGGTTGTGATGGGAGATTTTAACTTCCCCAACATTGAATGGGACTCATGTAGTGTTGGAGGCGTAGATGGAGCAGAGTTTGTAAGGAGCATCCAGGAGAGTTTTTTAGAGCAGTATGTAAATAGTCCAACTCGGGAAGGGACAATACTGGACCTGGTATTGGGGAATGATCCTGGCCAGGTGGTTGACGTTTCAGTCGGTGATTACTTTGGGAATAGCGATCACAATTCCGTAAGTTTTAGAATACTCATGGACAAAGACGAGAGTGGTCCTAAAGGAAGAGTGCTAAATTGGGGCAAGGCCAAGTATAACAAAATTCGGCAGGAGCTCGGGAATGTGGATTGGGAGCAGCTGTTTAAGGGTAAATCCACATTTGAAATGTGGGAGTCTTTTAAGGAAAGATTGATTAGAGTGCAGGACAGACATGTTCCTGTGAAAATGAGAGATAGAAATGGCAAGATTAGGGAACCATGGATGATGGGTGGAACTGTGAGACTAGCTAAAATGAAAAAGGAAGCATACATAAGATCGAGGCGACTCAAAACTGATGAAGCTTTGGAGGAATATCGGAAAAGTAGGACAAATCTCAAACGTGCAATAAAGAGGGCTAAAAGGGATCATGAAATATCTTTGGCTAACAGGGTTAAGGAAAATCCCAAAGCCTTTTATTCATATATAAGGAACAAGAGGGTAACTAGAGGCCCACTCAAAGACAAAAGAGGGAATTTATGCATGGAGTCAGAGGAAATGAGTGAGATTCTTAATGAGTGCTTTGCATCGGTATTCACCAAGGAGAGGGACATGACGGATGTTGAGGCTAGGGATGGATGTTTAAATACTCTTGGTCATGTCGGCATAAGGAAGGGGGAGGTTTTGGGTATTCTAAAAGGCATTAAGGTGGACAAGTCCCCAGGACCGGATGGGATCTATCCCAGGTTACTGAGGGAAGCGAGGGACGAAATAGCTGGGGCCTTAACAGATATCTTTGCAGCATCCTTGGGCACGGGTGAGGTCCCGGAGGACTGGAGAATTGTTAATGTTGTCCCTTTGTTTCAGAAGGGTAGCAGGGATAATCCAGGGAATTATAGACCTGTGAGCTTGATGTCAGTGGTAGGCAAACTGTTGGAGAAGATACTGAGGGATAGGATCTATTCACATTTGGAAGAAAATAGATTTATCAATGATAAGCAGCATGGCTTTGTGCAGGGAAGGTCATGTCTTACACACCTAATAGAATTCTTTGAGGAAGTGACAAAGTTAATTGATGAGGGAAGGACTGTAGATGTCATATACATGGACTTCAGTAAAGCATTTGATAAAGTTTCCCATGGCAGGTTGATGAAAAAAGTGAAGTCGTATGGGGTTCAGGGTGTACTAGCTAGATGGATAAAGAATTGGCTGGGCAACAGGAGACAGAGAGTAGTGGTGGAAGGGAGTGTCTCAAAATGGAGAAAGGTGACTAGTGGTGTTCTACAGGGATCTGTGCTCGGACCACTGTTGTTTGTGATATACATAAATGATCTGGATGAAGGTATAGGTGGTCTGATTAGCAAGTTTGCAGATGATACTAAGATTGGTGGAGTTGTAGATAGCGAGGAGGACTGTCAGAGAATACAGCAAAATGTAGATAGATTGGAGAGTTGGGCAGAGAAATGGCAGATGGAGTTCAATCCAGGCAAATGCGAGGTCATGCATTTTGGAAGATCAAATTCAAGAGCGGAGTATATGGTCAATGGAAGAGTCCACCTGTGCTGCCACTTTGAAGGATCTGTGGACCTGCACGCCCAGATCTCTCTGTGTCTCTCTGCTCCTGATGGTTCTGCCATTTATTTTATAGCTCCCACCTGAATTGGATCTACCAAAATGCATTACCTCGCATTTGTCCGGGTTAAATTCCATCTGCCATTTCTTCGCAAAATTTTGAAGCCCATCTATATCCTGTTATATTCTCTGCCAATCTTCATCACTATCCGCAACTCCTGCAATCTGAGTATCACCCGCAAACTTGCTAATCAGTCGTCCGCAAACCTGCTTATGGTGAATCATAATAGCATAATTCACACTGTTATCACACATGTTGTACCATGCCTCTGTAAGCTCGGCACACGAGCAGTTATGCGGCTCTGCCCCTAGGGGGAGGTGTACTGGGAATGTACGGAAGTTTGTACTGAGCTCCACCCTTGGCTCAGCCCATGACTCCTACCCCCCCCCCCCCCCCCCCCCCCCCCCCACTGGTTGTATACAGCTTGGCAGTCGGAGCCTGCCTGCCAGTTCATCTAGAGTTCATCGTGTCACAGGCAGGCTCTGTTGTAAGACGATTAAAACCACTGTTCACTTCTAACCACGTGTCGCGTGAATTGATGGTCTCATCACTGCTAATCAGTTGTTGTTATTTATCCTTACTGATTGTGGTGTATGGATCAGAAAGTCGAGGATCCAGTTGCAGAGTGAGGAGCCAAGTCCTAGGTTTTGAAACTTTGATGTGACGAGGATTATAGTGTTGAAGGCAGAGCGATTGTCAATAAAGAGGAGTTTGATGTAAATGTGCTTGTTGCTGAGATGCCCCAGAATTGAGAGTAGGCCCGGGGAGATGGCATCTGCTGTGGACCAGTTGTGGCGGTATGCGAATTGCAGTGGATCTAGACATTCTGGGAGTATGGAGTTGCTGTGCCTCATGACCAAGCTCGTGAAGCACTTCATTACAATCGATGTCAGGGCCACCGGACAGTAGTCTTTGAGGCACGTTGTCTGGTTCTTCTTTGGCACCGATTTGATGGTGCTCTTCTTGACGCAGGTGGGGCTCTTGGAACGGAGTAGGGAGAGGTTAAAGATGTCCGCGAGCACATCTGCCAGCTGGTCCATGCAGGCTCTGAGTGCACGACTAGGGACCCCTTCTGTACCCGTCGCCTTCCGAGGGTTCACTTTCAGGAAGGCCGATCTGACTTTGGAAGCTGTGACGGTGGGTACGGGTGTGTCTGGGGCTGCTGGGGCAGTTGACAGGGGTTTTGATGGTTTCCTGCTCCAACCGAGCAGAACATTTATTGAGTTCATCGGGGAGGGGTGGGCTGCTGCTGGAGATACTGTTCAACTTTGCTTTGTAGCCCGTTATGTTGTTTAGGCCTTTCCACAACTGACGAGAGTCTGTAATGCTAGTCTGTGTCTCTAGCTTGGTCTGATACTGTCTCTTGGCATCTCGGTTGGCTTTGCGGAGGTCGTACTTGGATTTCCTTTACAGGTCAGGGTCGTCTGCCTTAAACGCCTCAGACCTGTCCTTCAGCAGGGAGTCAATCTCCTGATTAAGCTATGGTTTCCGGTTGGGGAACGTAGGTACAACTTTCTTTGACACGCAGTCATCCACATATTTGTTGATAAAGTCTGTGACGGTGGTGGCATACTCATTTAGGTTAGTTGCTGAGTTCTTCAATATGGACCAGTCTACAAGCAATCACATAAGAGCTCTTCTGTTGCATCGGACCAGCACTGCACGACCTTCTTAACTGGATTCTCGTGCTTAAGTTTCTGCTTGTATGCCGGGAGAAGGAGCACCGTCTTATGGCCTGATTTTCTAAAATGCAGTCGGGGGATGGAACGGTAGGCGCCCTTGATTTTTGAGCAGTAGTGGTCAAGAGTGTTGTCGCCCTGTTGGGACAGGAAATGTGTTGGTGGAATTTTGGCAGTACACTCTTGAGGTTGGCCTTGTTGAAGTCCCCGGCCATGATGAACAAGGCCTTCGGGTGTTCTGTTTCATTGGTATTTCTAGCTGTGTACAATTCATCAAACACCTTCTTCACTTCTGCCTGGGGTGGGATGTAGACCACTGTGAACTCCTGTGGAAGGTAGTTCAGGTGGCACTTCACAGTCAGGTATTCCAGGTCCGGGGAGCAGTAGGTCACAAGGGTCGCCAGATCCGAGCACCAGGAGGAGTTGATGAGGAAGCAAACCCCTCCACCCTTCGCTTTGCCTGGTGAAGCAGTTCAGGGAAAGTTTATCAGAATAATGCCAGGAATGGGCTGGTTGTCCTATGAGGAAAGGTTGGAGAGTGCGGGCGGGATTCTCCGATTGCGGGACAGAGTGTCCGCGCCGTCGTGAATGCCGTTGCGTTTCACGATGGCACAAAACGGGCGGGGGCAGTAGGGATTCTGGCCCCTGTTGGGGGCCAGCACGGCGCTGGAGCGGTTCACGCCGCTCCAGCCTTACTTCCTGGTGCGCACTGGGGGCGGCGCCAACCCACGCATGCGCGGTGGCCTTACTGAGCACTCCGGCCCCGATGCAACATGGCGTGGGGGTTCTGAGGCCGATGTGCAGCGGATGTTTCCTCTTGTGGGAGAATCTGAATTAAACAAATCAGGGATTACCCATTTGAGACGGAGATGAGGAGAATCTTTTTCTCAGAGGGCTGTGACTCTCTGGAACTCTCTTCCTCAAAAGGCAGTGGAAGCCGAGTCTGTGAATATTTTTAAGGCAGAACTGGATAGATTCTTGATTAACAAGGAGGTGAAAGGTTATCAGGGGGGTGGGCAGGAATGTAGGGTTGAGGTTACAATCAGGTCAGCCGTGGTCTTATTGAATGGTGGAGCAGGCTCGAGGGGCCGAGTGGCCTACTCCTGCTCCCGATTCGCATGTTTTCTTGCTCATATGAAAGTTATGGAGATGGGATTCCAGACGTTGGCACCTTGGTAGCTGAAGGAATGGCTGCCAATTGTGGACCGTATAAAATAAAGTTTGCAGAAGGGGCCAGAATCTGAGGAGCGCAGATATCAGAGGGGGATGTGGGGCTGACGGAGGTTACAGGGATAGGGGCGGGTAAGCCAATGGAGACATTTGAAAATGAAAATGTTAAAACCAATGCATAACTTCACCAGAAGTCAATGTGAATCCTCAAACACAGGGGTGGCTACTGGAGAGCACTTGGTGCGAGTGAGGGCAAAGGTGCGAAGTTATGGAAGACCTTAAATTTATGGAGGTGGTTAATGCTCGATCAATAAGCACAGAAACAAAGGAGTAGTGTAGTCCGAATCGAAGGCTTTAATCTACAAGAAGTGTGCCCAGCAGCTTGAGTACAGAAAGAACGATGGCTGCTGGGAAACACGGGTTCTTATACTCCGCCTCGTGGGTGGAGCTACCTTTATCTTGACCAATGGGAAAGCAACACTTGGGCAAATGGACAGAAAGCCTTCTCCACCGATAGCAGTTCACACTCCCAGGTACCTCTAGTCATACTACCACATTCACCCCTTGTTGAGAAAGGAACCGGGGTGGTGGTGGGGGGGCGTGTGCTTGCTGAGAAGCCGGGGGGGGGGGGCGTCCAGTGCGGGTGGGAAAAGATACTGGCAGTATGACTAGTGATATGGGATTATACCTCTCCAACGGCGGCTGCCCACTGGCCCGTAACTATATACAGAGATGTGTAATCACACGGCAAATTATTTACAGAGTCGTGAGAAAAAAGGTCCATTAAAAGTTCATATCGACTCGATCAGCCGATCGTGGGCCTTGGGCGTCCTCAGCGACCTGCGGAGCTTCGTCGGAGATGCGGGTGTCCATGACTCCGGGAGCGATGATCCGGTCCTCATGGAGGTTTCCACAACCCTAGACGGAGCTGGTGAGGGCCGGGCCGTGGTGGAAGGGGGGGGGGGGCGCGTCTGGTCCTCTAGGCGGCACGGGTGAGGGGGTTGGCGGGCAGGGAGGGGAGTGCCTGCGGGGAGCAGTTGCGGTTGGAGGGGGCTGGGTGGGGCTGGTGCCGGGGGCGATGGCGGGGATCCGGTGGGCGCTAGGTCCCGTAAGGAGACCGTGTCCTGTTGGCCATCGGGGTACTCCACATACACATATTGCGGAGCTGCTGGACCCTCTCAACCAACAGTTCCGATTTGTGTGCCCGCAAGTGTTTCCGGAGCAGGATGGACCCGGGGGCAGCCAGCCAGGTCGGGAGTGGGGTCCCTGAGGAAGACTTCCTGGGGAAGACAAGAAGACGTTCATGAGGCATTTGATTGGTTGACGTGCAAAGTAGCGACCGGATTGAGTGGAGGGCGTCTGGGAGGACCTCCTGCCAGCGGGAGACTGGGAGATTTCTGGGCCGTAGGGCCAGCAGGACAGTCTTCCAGACCGCACCGTTCTCCCTCTCGACCTGTCCGTTACCCCGGGGGTTGTAACTGGTCGTCCTGCTGGAGGCGATGCCCCTGCTGAGCAGGAATTGACGCAGTTCATCGCTCATAAAGGAGGACCCCCTATCGCTGTGTATGTAAGCGGGGAATCTGAACAGGGAGAAAATGGTGTGTAGGGCTTTAATGATGGTGGGTGTGGTCATGTCAGGGCAGGGGATGGCAAACAAGAAGCGGGAGTACTCGTCAATCACGTTGAGGAAGTACGTGTTGCGCTTGGTAGAGGGGAGGGGACCTTTGAAGTCCATGCTGAGGCAGTCAAAGGGACGAGAAGCCTTTATCAGATGTGCTTTTTCAGGGCGGTAGAAGTGTGGCTTGCGCTCCGCGCAGAGTTGGCAGTTCCTCGTGACTGTCCTGACCTCCTAGATGGAATAGGGCAGGTTACGGGTCTTTACAAAATGAAAGAAGCGGGTGACCCCCGGGTTGCAGAGGTCCACGTGGAGGGCTCGGAGGCGGTCCACTTGTGCGTTGGCACAGGTGCCGTGGGACAGGGCATTGGGAGGCTCGTTTAGCTTCCCAGGACGATACAAGATATCGTGGTTGTAGGTGGACAGTTCGATCCTCCACCGCAAGATCTTGTCATTTTTCATCTTGCCCCTCTGTGCGTTGTCGAACATGAAAGCCACCGACCGTTGGTCTGTTAGGAGGGTGAACCTCCTGCCGGCCAGGTAATGCCCCCAGTGTCGCACAGCTTCAAATATGGCCTGAGCTTCCTTCTCGACCGAGGAGTGGTGGATTTCAGAAGCATGGTAGGTACGGGAGAAGAAGGCCACGGGTCTGCCCGCTTGGTTGAGGGTGGCTGCCATCGATACCTGCGTCCTCCATGAGCACGCTAATAACCGGTACTCCCATATCAAGGCAGCAGAGATGTGGAGCGGGTGCAGGCTGTAAAATAGCTCCAGGCCCTGAGTCTGGATGAGGGCGGCCATTTTGCCCGCTTTTCCCGGACTCCTGCGCATGCGCGCCACGACCAAGGGAACGGCGAGGCCGATGACCGAACTGCGCAGGTGCGCACATCGTTCAACTGCACCGCGCATGCGCGGTGGCATACGGAACGTCCTGGCATCAGCGCCATGACGTGCAACAATTGTGGCTCCACCCATTTAAAGCGGCAATGTCCCGCGAAATCACGACGTTGTCTACAGTGTGGCAAGCTTGGCCACTACGCAGCCCTGTGCAGATCTGCTCCACTTCCCAACACACAGCGATCCCAGCTGCAGCGCAGGAACGTCCGGTCAGTACAGCAACCCGTCACAGACTCCGACCCCAACATTCTTCCAGATCCCGACACTGAGGGCCTCACATGCCCATTCCGGGTGGGCATCATCACCAAGCATACGATGCTTTCAGCGAAGAAGGTGAAACAACTCCTAGTGATGAGCATTGATCTGAACGCTGAGTGGTGTGCCACCCTTACAGTCAACAAGGCTCGCATACACTTCAGGCTGGACACCGGCGCTTCAGCAAACCTCGTTTCCAAGTCTGGTCTTGACACAATCCGCGTCAAGCCAAGCATTCTTCCACCAGCCTGCCAGCTCCTCGACTACAATGGCAATGCCATTGCTGCCAGTGGCTCATGCCAGCTTGCGGTGTCCCATCGTTCTTCAAAAGCAACGCTGTGTTTTGAAATTGTAGGAACCAACAGAGCTTCCCTGCTCGGTGCTCGGGCCTGACAGAGCTTCCCTGCTCGGTGCTCGGGCCTGCAAACTCCTGAACCTTCTGCAGCGGGTTCACACCATGTCGTCCACAGAGGCAACGGCCTCGCCAGATGTCAACTTCCAAGCCCAATTAGATGACATCATAGCACAGTACCATAGCGTGTTCGAAGGTATGGGCACACTCCCTTACCGATACAAAATCCTATTGAAGCCAAATGCCAACCCTGTGGTCCACGCACCGCGTCGGGTGCCGGAACCCCTTAAGGACACCTCAAGCAGCAGCTGCAGGACCTCCAGGACCAGGGCGTCATTTCTAAGGTCACACAGAACCCACGGACTGGGTTAGCTCCATGGTTTGTGTCATCAAACTGTCAGGGGAACTTCGCATTTGTATTGACCCCAAAGATTTGAACCGTAACATCGAGAGGGAACACTACCCTATACCTAAACGAGAAGAGCTCACCAGCGAAATGGCTCACGCCAAGTTTTTCACGAGGCTGGATGCCTCCAAGGGGTTTTGGCAAATACAGCTGGACGCTTCCAGTCGAAAACTGTGCACATTCAACACCCCATTTGGCCGGTATTGTTACAACCGGATGCGCTTTGGGATCATCTCCGCCTCGGAGGTGTCCCACCGCATAATGGAACAAATGATGGAGGGCATCGAGGGGGTGCGAGTGAACGTCGATGAAATCATTATCTGGTCCACGACTCCTCAGGATCACATCGATCGCCTCAAGCGAGTGTTCCACAGGATCCACGAGCATGGCCTCCAACTCAATAGAGCCAAATGCTCGTTCGGTCAAGCAAAAATAAAGTTCCTTGGCGACCATATTTCGCAGTTCGGTGTGCAGCCAGATGCAGACAAAGTGTTGGCGATCAACGCCATGAAGACCCCAGAGGACAAGAAGGCGGTCCTCCGCTTCCGAGGGATGGTCAACTTCCTTGGGAAGTTTATCCCCAACCTTGCATCACACACCACAGCCCTCCGCCATCTTGTTAAAAAAACTACGGACTCCAGTGGCTACCCGCTCATGAGCAAGAGTGGCGTGAGCTCAGGGCGAAACTCACCAAGGCCCCGGTACTGGCATTTTTCGACCCCACCAAGGAGACGAAGATCTCCACGGATGCGAGCCAGGCTGGCATTGGGACAGTGCTCCTCCAGCGGGATGACTCCTCCTCCTGGGCCCCAGTCCCATATGCCTCTCGAGCCATGACACCCACTGAGCAATGATACGCTCAGATTGAAAAAGAATGCCTGGGCCTCCTCACAGGGATTGACAAGTTCCATGATTATGTGTATGGCCTCCCCAAATTCACGGTCGAGACGGACCACAGGCCATTGGTTCACATCATCCAGAAAGACCTCAATGACATGACGCCACGGATACAACGTATCCTCCTCAAATTCCACCGCTACGATTTCGACCTGGTCTACACCCCGGGCAAAGAGCTCATTGTGGCCGACGCACTCTCTAGATCCATCACCACACCGTGTGAGCAGTCGGACTTTGTCTGTCAGATAGACGCTCAGCTGAAGTTTTGTGCATCCAACTTTCCGGCCACCGATGAACGGGTCGGACAAATTCGTCAGGAGACAGCCAGGGATCCTTTACTCCAGCGGGTCATGCGACATCTCACGGATGGTTGGCAAAAGGGGAAGTGCCCACAGTTCGATAATCTAAATAGACTCTATAGCCGCATGAACTGTTGTCCTCCCCATGGTCCAAAGTTGGTATTGACCTCTTTCATGCCAAGGGCCGAGACTATGTCCTCCTTGTGGACTACTTTTCTAACTACCCCGAGGTGGTCAGACTGACTGACCTCACATCAGCAACAGTCACCAAGGCATGCAAAGAGACTTTTGCCCATCATGGCATTCCACTTACAGTTATGACTGATAATGGCCCGTGCTTCGTCAGCCAGGAGTGGACGGATTTTGCCCGGCTGTACAATTTTATGCACGTCACTTCAAGCCCCCACTACCCCCAGTCGAATGGGAAGGCTGAAAAGGGGGTCCACATTGTTAAAAGATTGTTGTGCAAAGCTGCTGACTCGGGTTCGGATTTCAACCAGGCGCTGTTAGCCTACAGGGCGACGCCTTTGTCCGCTGGCTTGTCCCCAGCACAGCTGCTAATGAATCGCACACTGCGAACGACGGTGCCGGCTATCCACATCCCGGACCGTGACAATTTTCCGGTCCTGCAGAGGATGCAGCAGTCCCGGGCCGAATGCAAGTCAGCGTACGACGCCCACGCCACAGATCTCCCCGACCTGGTCCCTGCTGACCGAGTTCGTGTTCAGCTGCCTGACGGTGGCTGGTCCACCACGGCTGTGGTGGTGAAGCAAGTGGCCCCGAGATCGTTCCTCGTTCGCATGCCTGATGGCTCCTTTCTTCGGTGTAATAGGCGGGCACTGCGGCTGCTTCCACGCCCGCCACCTAACCGTGATGTCCCGCCTCGCATGCTGGTTCCTCAGGCCGCACCCTTCCACGAGGCCACCGATCTGCCAGTTATTCTCCTGACCTCTACATTAGAGGCAGTTCTGCCCATTCAAGTGCAGGTGGCCCCTGATCCACCCTTGAGGCGGTCAAACAGAATTCATCACCCACCACAGAGACTGAATTTATGGACTGAATGTTGCATTGCCTTGTTATCTCATCGTTTACACATCTGTACACATTGTTTCTTCCTAATTTGTTATCTTCCGTCTATCTGCACTAGACACCTTCCTATGTAAATACGTTAACATACTTTGTATATAGTCAGGCTCCTGTACACACACATTCACTATTTATTGACCTACACACATTTTTTTAAACAGTAAAAAAAAGGAGGGAAATGTCATAGTATACATCCAGGTATATGATGGTACACAGACAGGCAGTGATTGACACACAGGATGACCAGTGAGCACACATAACATAGCAGCCAATCACCAGACAGGACACGACCACTATAAAGCCAGAGGGCACCAGTTTTCCCGCTCTCTTGGGATGCAGCCTCTGAGACAGTCAGAGCCCGTGAGCAACAACTAGAACAAACACCATGTGGTAGTAAGATAGTCTGGTTTGGTTAACCTCAGGTCTCCAGTCAAGTCAGCATAGTGCCAACCCACAGTTAAAGTATGTATGATAGTTAAGAGTTCAATAAATCGAGTTGCATTTCTTCAAGTGTTGGAAGCCTGTCTCTCTCACTGCTGCAGTAAACGCAGTCCTCGCAGACCCAGCTTACCCAACACATCATTGGGGACACATATTGTGTAGAATTCAAAGAACTTACAGTGCAGAAGGAGGCCATTCGGCCCATTGAGTCTGTACCGGCCCTTGGAAAGAGCACCCATGCAAGCCCACACCTCCACCCTACCCCCGTAACCCAGTAACTCCACCCAACCTTTTTGGACACTAATGGCAATTTAGCATGGTCAATCCACCTATCCTGCACAACTTTGGACTGCGGGAGGAAACTGGAGCACCCGGAGGAAACCCACGCAGATGTGGTTAGAACGTGCAGACTCCGCACGGACAGTGACCCCGCGGGGAATCGAACTAGGGACCCTGGAGCTAACCACTGTGCTACCATGCTGCCCTAGAACTGTGTCATAGCCCATGAGTAAGTCTGCGATGAGGAAAATATTCAAAAAGCATAAAAAACAGCGTCAAGTTGAAAGTTTCTCTGGGGTCCTCCAGAACTGGCTGTGAACTTTCACATTGACAAGCGGAACAAACGTCTGAAGACAATCATTCCATTATGATTTTGCTGTCATTCTTAAATCATTTGGCATTCACTCTTGACAACCAGGCTTCTTTCCAGCAAGCCTAAATGATAAAAATAGAAGCTAGAGGCAACTGACATTCACTGTCAGAGTGTCAGACATCTCATTTACAACCCGATGGATCATGCAGGAATGTAGTCCTTTTAAATAACAATCAAACTTCCTTTGACTCTCAATATACTCGATAAAAATCCTCAGACTAAACATACTGTCGGGTGGGCTCACACACCCCTCCTTCCCTTTCCAGTTCTAAACGCCCTCTGGTCTAAAGATGATACCATCTCAACAAGTCATGTCTGGTTTACCCGGCACATTAGACGTAGGAACAGAAGGAGGCCATTCGGCCCATCGAGTCTGCTCCACCATTCAATGCGATCATGACTGATCTGATGTGATAAACTTCGCCTCCACTTTCCCACCTTCTGCCCATAACCCTTGCTAACCTGCCTCCCATAGCAACATCGGATACTTTGAGTGAGCAATATTGTTTTCTAGGCTATCTGTAGAAACGTCCCTTTCCCCCAATTATTCACAGGATGTGGGCGACACAGGCCATCATGCATTGTCCACTGCTGCACAGCTTGCGAGGCCATTTCAGAGGGCCATTAGAGTTAAACACACGGCTGTGGGTCACGAGACACATGTAGGCCAGACCAGGTAAGCATGGCAGATTCTCTTCCCTGAAGGGTTTTGAATGACAATCGATGATAGTTGTCATAGTTGATCAGAGGATTAGATAGGGTGGACATCGAGAGCCTTTTTCCTCGGATGGTGATGTCCAGCACGAGGGGACATAGCTTTAAATTGAGGGGAGATAGATATAGGACAGATGTCAGAGGCAGATTCTTTACTCAGAGAGTAGTAAGGGCGTGGAATGCCCTGCCTGCAACAGTAGTGGACTCGCCAACACTAAACGCATTCAAATGGTCATTGGATAGGCATATGGATGATAAGCGAATAGTGGAGATGGGCTTTAGAGTGGTTTTACAGGTCGGCGCAACATCGAGGGCCGAAGGGCCTGTACTGCGCTGTAATATTCTATGTTCTATGTTCATGATGACTATCATTGGGCTAACTTTGATTTCCAGACTCATTTAACCGCCGGGGTGGGATTTGAACCCATCCCCCCACAGCACTGGCCTGAGTCTCATAGATAACCAGTTCAGTGAGGCTGCCGCTACACCACCATCTCCCCTCTGGTGGGATTAAGCCAACCTACCCAGGAAAATGGGTGTTGGGATGTTGGGGGCAAACCTCCACCCCTCAAATAAACATCCCAGACCTCAATTCCCCTGGAGCCCACAGTGCTTGTGAAAGAAATGAAGACAAGCTCAGAGAACAGTGCTGACAGGAACAATCCTGGCAATTATCAAGCCCAAGCTGTTCAAACTTGCTTGAATATCATAATTAACTTCTCCATTTGTGCTCACAACAGAAGCATCCTAATTGCCTTACAGAGAGTAGGGACAATCATTATTACAACCTGTCAGCTAAACCTCCAGTCATCTCCTTCAAGCCAAATAGAGAAAGGATATCAAAACTACAGCACCGAAACAGGCCCAACTGGTCTATGCTGCTGTTTATTCTCCACACAAATCTCTTCCTACTTACTTCAACTCTTTCGATCAGCATTTTAAAAAATCATCTCTTGGGACACGGGTGTCGTTGGCTAGGCCGACATTTGCTGTCCTTATCCTAATTGTCCTTGAGAAGGTGATGGTGAGCTGCCTGCATGAACCATGCAGGTACGGGTACGAGTGCGGGTACGCATACAGTGCGGTTACAGCAGGGGTGGGCAAACTTTTCCGTGCAAGGGCCGCATTCAGAAATTCACAATTCACAAAGGGTCGCATAGTATATTAAGTAAAATAATTACTTCACCCGGTTATGATTCTGGGCGCCTCATATAGAACATAGAACAGTACAGCACAGAACAGGCCCTTCGGCCCTCGACGTTGTGCCAAGCAATGATCACCCTACTCAAGTCAACGTATCCACCCTATGCCAGTAAGTAACCCAACAGCCCCCCCACCCATTAACCTTGAAAAAAAAAAAAAAAAAAAATTGTTTTTAAAAAAAAAAATTTTTTTTTTTTTTTTAATGACTTGGTGGGCCGCAGAAATACCTTTGGCGGGCCGCATGCGGCCCGCGGGCCGTAGTTTGCCCACCCCTGGGTTACAGTAATTCCAGGACATTGACCCAGTGACAATAAAGCAACAGCGACACAGTTCAGCGAGTCAGGATGGTGTTTGGCTTGAAGGGAACTTGCAGGTGTCATGTTCCCGTGCGTCTGCTGCCCTTGCCCCTTGTAGAGTTTGTAGGTTTGGAAGGTGATGACGAAGCAGCCTCGGTGAGTTCCTGCAGCGCACCTTGTAGATGGTGCACACTGTGCGTCGGCGGTGGAGGGAGTGAATGTTTAAGGTGGTAATTGGGGTGCCAATCAAACAGGACGCTTTGTCCTGGATGTTGTTGAGCTTCTTGAGTGTTCAAGGTAAATGGAGAGTATTCCATCACAATTCTGACTTGTGCCTTTGGGAAGTAAGGAGGTGAGTTGCGTGCCTCAGAATTCCCAGCCTCTGACCTGCAGCAGTAGCCACAGTATATATATATATGGCTAGTTCAGTTTCTGGTCAATGGTAATCCGCAGGATGTTTAGAGTGAAGAATCCAGTGATGTTAATGCCATTGGATATCAAAGGGCGAGAATTAGATTCTCTCTTGTTAGAGATAATTGCCTGGCATTTGTTTGGTGTGAATATCGCTTGCCATTTATCAATCCAAGTCCAAGTCTTGCTGCACATGGTGACAGACTGCTTCAGAAGTTGTGAATGGTATTAAATATTGTGGCAATGTCAATGAACATCCCCACCTCCGACCTTAAGACAGAAGGGAGGTTGTTGATGAAACAGTTAAAGATGGTTGGGCTTTGGACACGATCCTGAGGAACTCCTGCAGTGATGTCCTGGAACGGAGATGATTGACCTCCTGTTTCCAGCCAAACAGGGAACTGTACCAGTTCCAGTGCAACACATTGATGATTTTTAAAATTTGTTTTGAGATAATGGCTGTGGGTGCCGATGAAGGCCACATTTGAAAGCCATCGTGATGGAACCATCAATTCACTAGACACGTGCTTTAAGATATGAACAGTGGTTTTAATCTACTTACAACAGAGCCAGCCTGTTCCGCGTTGAACTCTCGGTGAACTGAACGACTGGCTCTGAGCATTGGTATTTATATAGCAGTCCAGGGGGAGGGGTCGTGGGCGAAGCCAAGGGTGGAGCCCTGTACAAACTCCTAAGCATTCCCAGCGCTACTCCCCCTAGTGGTCGGGAAACACAACTACGCTTACAAATGCATGGTCTCATGTATATACAATACAGTGTGAATTAAGGAGTTACATTCACCACATTCACCCCCTACAAAAAAATCAAGTCCGGCGGGGGTGGTGGTTCATAATTGAGTCTGTCCGGTGGTCGGACTGTCCGCTACGATCTGCGGAGCACCGGGGTTGCAGCCTCTTGCGGTGGATGGACGGGTGTTGTGGGTTGGGGTACGATGGCGGACTCCAGGGAAGATCTCGTCCGAGCTCCATACCCGTCTGGTTCGACTGGGGACTGAGGGCGCTGGGGGTTAGCCGGTGCGGGCACGCGGAACAGGTGGGGCGGGCTAGTGGGCTCAGTTGGCCCGGGAGCGCGAGGGGGCGCTGGGTTGCGCGGAACCGATGCAGCGAGCTAGTGGGCTCAGGAGCCCGAGGGGGTGGCAGGATGGGGTGTAGGGTGAGGGGTGCATCTGTAGTGATAGAGGGGATGCTGGATCCGGCGGGTGCAAGGTCCCGGAGGGATACGGTGTCCTGACGGTCGTCGGGGAACTCGACAAAGGCATACTGGGGGTTGGAGTGAAGCAGGCGCACCTTCTCTACAAGGGGGTCGGTTTTGTGCGCCCTGACGTGCTTCCTCAGGAATACAGGGCCTGGTGTCTTCAGCCATGCCGGGAGTGAGACCCCCATGGTAGTGCCCCTGGAAAAAATGAAGAACCTCTCGTGAGGGGTCTGATTGGTCGCTGTGCATAAGAGGGACCTAATAGCGTGGAGCGCGTCTGGGAGGACTTCCTGCCAATGGGAGACTTGGAGATTCCTGGACCCGAAGGTCAGCAGGACGGTCTTCCAGACCGTTGCATTCTCCCTCTCCACCTGCCCATTCCCCCTGGGGTTGTAGCTGGTAGTCCTGCTCGAGGCGATGCCCTTGTCGAGCAGGTACTGACGCAGCTCGTCGCTCATGAAGGACGAACCCCGGTTGCTGTGCACGTAGCTGGGGAAACCAAACAGGGTGAAGATACTATGCAGGGCCCTAATGACTGTGTGGGAGGTCATGTCGGGGCACGGGATAGCAAATGGGAAGCGGGAGAACTCATCTATGACGTTTAAGAAGTAAACGTTCCTGTTAGTTGAGGGGAGTGGCCCTTTGAAATCGATCGCGAGGCGTTCAAAGGGCCTAGAAGCCTTGACCATAGAAGTGCGGTTTGCACTCCGCACAGATCGGGCAGTCTCTGGTGTTCTCCTCGGTGGAGAAAGGCAGATTTTGGGCTTTGATGTAGTGGGCGAGCCGGGTGACCCCCGGGTGGCAGAGGTCGTTGTGGATGACTTTCAGGCGGTCGATCTGCGCGCTGGCGCATGTCCCGCGGGATAGGGCATCTGGGGGCTCATTGAGCTTCCCCGGTCGATACTTAATATCGTAGCTATAGGTGGAGAGTTCGATCCTCCACCGCAGGATTTTATCGTTTTTAATTTTGCCCCTTTGCGAGTTGTCAAACATAAAGGCAACTGATCGTTCGTCGGTGATGAGGGTGAACCTCCTACCTGCGAGGTAGTGCCTCCAGTGACGAATAGCCTCCACAATGACTTGTGCTTCTTTTTCGACCGAGGAGTGTCGGAGTTCCGAAGCAGAGAGGATACAGAATCAGTCAAATTGCTTGGGACAGTGTAAAGAATAAATGCAAGACCCAATCCTAAATGCCCGTGGTCTGAGCTACGTGACAGGATTGGACTGGAAAAACACGGGCCGGAAAAGAACATGGGCCGTATTCTCCGCTGTTGGGGTTTTCCGTTTTGCCGGCAGCCCGGGGATTTCCCGACGGCCTGGGACTGCCCCTCAATGGGAAACCACATTGACCGGGCGGCGAGGCCGAAGATCCCGGGGACGCGCCACGCTAGAAATCTGGTACGACGGGACAGAGAATCCTGACCTATGTCTCATATGATTTCGGAAAAAAATAACCGGGAATATTGCTTCAAAAGAAACCGTGAGGGTCAAACAGAGGGGACACAGATACAAGATAAAAAGAAGCAATTTTATAGAATGTGCACAATGCAGGAGGAGGCCATTCAGCCCATCGAATCTGCACCAACCGTCCGAAACAGCACCCTTACTTAGGCCCACTTCCCCCACCGTATCCCCGTAACATACCTAACCTTTGGGCACTAAGGGGCAATTTAGCATGGCCAATACACCTAAATTGTACATCTTTGTGTGAGGGAACCAGAGCACCTGGAGGAAACCCAGGCAGACACGGGGAGAAAGCGCTTGAGCGCCCATGCAGCTGATGGTTCAGTTGGGGCCAGTGGCCACAAGTTCACAGTGGGCAGTCAGTGGCGGCGCAGCTGCATGGCGTGCGCAGCTGCACGGCTGCCTTGCCGGCTGCGGCAATGGTGTTCCGTGCCCGTCCATCCCGACCCCACAGCCCACCGCCTGGACACCACCAGCTACTCTCCCCCGGCCCTGATGGAAGCCCCCCAGCCACAGACGCACTGTCAGCAAAGTATAGCGCTGTTGGACACTTTCTGTAACCCCTCTCTCTCTCCCTCAGCAGCCACATCGCCGGTATCATCATTTTTAAAAGCACAAGTGAACCGCGCCATCGGGAATTCGGCCCATCGGAGGCGGAGAATTGTGGCGGTCCCGGGGAATACCGGGTTGGGCCTGCTAGTGATATACCAACGGCGTTTACTGTACATGCATTCCGGACCGGACTAACGTCTTTGTCGAGCCGACGGAGAATTGCAATTTGGCGTGGAATCAGCACCCACTACGATTTCAGCATCAGGACCGATTTTCCGCCAAATCGCGTTTACCCGTTTCCGCGATAGCCGATGGAGAATCCCGCCCCATCGATTTCAGGAAGGATTGTTTGGGTGGGCGGAATGGTTCCCCATCATCTGTATTTAACCTTGAAAGCAGTCACTCCAAAAACCCAGACTGGGTTAATTCTCCTGCATTGCGCCTGGTGCCAATCCTGATATGTCGGGAGAATGGTGAGAGAGCTAAAAAAAACAGGAATCGTGCCGGACGCCAAACAGTTTGCCCTTCTCCCGGCCCGTACCGGTTGGCGTGATCAGGATCTTGCCCAGAAATGGGGGGGGGGTCATTTAGTACTCGTCCACAAAAGTAGACTGGGAGTGAGTGGGCAGAGCGGAGGTTTGTTCACTGGATGGCGCTCTGAGAGAAGGGACCAGGTGCCAGAGCGGGAGCAAGGAGGAGGATCAAGGGAACCATAGCTGATGGCCCAGCACTGATGTGGGAGGTGGGGGGAGGGGGGGGGGGGTTTGTCCTTCAAAGGGGCTGGGGTTGATTGTGCAGGACTGGAGGGGCCAGGTCAGGGGTTGACCATGGACTTGGCAGTGCGGGGGGGGGGGGGGGGGGGGGGGGGGGGGGGGGGGGGGGGGGGGGGGGGGGGGGGGGGGGGGGGCATGGTTTCTGTAAGTGAGGTGTTCATGCCAATCTTGATATCTTGTGAACACTAATAATAAGGCCAATCACAGCTGCAGCCTGCCTGTCCTCCAAACATCTCTCAGGGCAGAGCCTGCTGTAACTTCTATTGTTGAAAGTCCCATTCATCCCTCTTGAAGTTCTCATGGACTCTGTGGTTTCAATGTTGCAGTCTGCCTCCTTTTATTGGTCATCGCTGTTGACATTCCATTTCACACTCCAATAACTGTGATGTGGAGATTGTTTGAAACAAACCTGTTGGACTTTAACCTGGTGTTGTAAGACTTCTTACTGTCCAATAACTGTGACCAGCCTCTAGCTTGGCAGCTGAAGGCTACCTCAAAGGAAGGAGTGGCATTGTTAGTGGTGATGGCACTTGACGATCTCTGAACCCTGAAGTGTTTCCTCGAAAGTTCAGGTGGCCTGTCTGAGATAATGATTCGTGGACTGGATGTCCTGCAACCTTTGATGCCTGAATAGTATACCTGTACTCCAGGTGCATGAGCACCATACAGGCAGCTGCCAACAATCAAACAGTAAGGAGCAGGAGTTCACCACTGAGGACCCTCTGACAGCCAAAGGGGTAACAGCCTGGCTGAGCAGCAAATAGCTGAGAACGACCTCCCTCATGCAGATGGCAGAGGCCTGGGGTCTGGGGGCTCCTGATCTGACTGGGAGTGAGTGTGCAGAGCGACGGTTTGCCAGCACAAGGGGCTTGCTAGATGCCGTTCTGAGAGAAGGAGGGACAGTCATGTTAAGGGTGGGGGAGGGTTGGAATGCTAACACCCCATCAGATTTAAAGGCGCAGTGCAAGCTCTGGCAGCTCTGGTACTTTGAGTGCGATGGCATGATGGCAATAAGATCTTGGGCTTCCGAGGTTGGGTCTCGATCAAACATGGTTGTTTGCCCCCTTGTTGACTCTGTTAGATCATGTTTCCTCTGTCATGTGACAATACCTTTAAGAAATGGGTGTTTAAGAAATGGGTGTTTATCAATGACTCCAGAGTGTGGGTGGAGCTGGGCTGTCTGTCGGCTTTTTACTTTCATTTTAGGCTGTTTGCTGCAGGGTGTGTTTTAGTTTCACTTTCAGTGTTGGAGCTGAAGCCAGACAGAGCAGGTGCACTGTTGATCTCTCTGCCATGAAAAGACTATCTCTTGATCATTTGGTGAATTCAGAATTATAAATGTTCTCAATCGTGAATGTAAACCTTATGTGCTTCTGTTAAAAGGTGTTTCTTTTGTCTTCTGGATGTTGTTTGGGAAGTTATTAAGGATTACTTAGTAATGTATTCTTTGGGGGTTGTATTTGAATTGATGGTTGCTGAGATGTTCACTGTATGTTTTAAAAAGGTTAATTTGAGTTCATAGAATAAACATTGTTTTGCTTTAAAAAATACTTTTCCATTTCTGCTGTACCACAACCTGTAGAGTGGGCCGTGTGCTCCCCACACCACAATCTAGTAAAGGTTGTGGGTCAGGTGAACTCCATGATACGCTTTGGGGTTCTCTAAACCGTGGCCCAGAACACCTCTCACAGTCCAGCAAGTCAGGTCACTACAACCACTTGGCCATCATCATTATCCCTCAGGACTCTCAGCTGCATCATCCTCAAAGTCAGGGTCGGGGGGGGGGGGGGCACCCCCGAAGGTAAAGGCTGAGGATCGAGGGCCAGGCAACCTGAGTGTTGGCCAAGGGTCCCGGAGGCAGCAATGGGTGGTCACTGCAATCACAATGAGGACAGGGGGTTGTGGCGAGGGCACAGGGATTTGAGGGTGCCCAGATGAAGACCTAACTGATTGTCAGTCTTTCTCCTTTTCCAATCCTTCCAGGTACAAAGATGAATGTTGGTATCTATCCCTCTGAGTTTGCCTTAGTGCTGATGGTCGCAGCCAAGATGGCAGACAGCCTCAAGGCCAACCCAGGCGGGAGCCTGCACGATACCTGCAGGGGGCCAACGCACAGATCCGGCCACCCATCAGGCTGAGGAACGGGCCTGAAAGATATAACAATGATGAGTGACGGCGTACAGGTCTCGATGGGCCTGCAATCAGCAGATGAAATGAAATGAAAATCGCTTATTGTCATGAGTAGGCTTCAATGAAGTTACTGTGAAAAGCCCCTAGTCGCCACATTCCGGCGCCTGTCCGGGGAGGCTGGCACGGGAATCGAACCGTGCTGCTAGCCTGCTTGGTCTGCTTTAAAAGCCAGCGATTTAGCCTGGTGAGCTAAACCAGCCCCGATGGACACCATGTGCCGCAGAAGATTGTGTCTGAATAGGGAGACAGTGTGGCACCTGCTCCCTCTCCTCGCCAACATGACACCCCGTGGAGGAGGAGGAGGACACCTGCTCCCGGGGGCCTCGAGGGTCACGGCAGCCCCAAACTTTTACGCCACTAGGGGATTCCAGAGCGGGATCAGTGTGGCACCTCGCAGTCATCAGTCCACAGGTGCATCCAAGAGGTGGCGGATGCTCTGTATTCCCGGGCATCCGACTATATCTCCTTTGACATGGACCAGACCCACCAAGATGCCCGGGCTGCAGGATTTTCAGTCATTGCCAAGGATGCCCCAGCTCCAGGGGTCCATCGATGGCACGCAAGCCACTCCGTGATCATCTGGGCATCAGGGAGTGCCCTATATTAACGGGAAGGTGTTCCACTCTGAATGTACAGATTGTGTGCTACCACCGCCTCCGTATCATGCAAGTGGGTGCCCGCTACCCAGGGAGCATGGTTAGCACTGTTGCTTCACAGCGCCAGGGGTCCCAGGTTTGATTCCCGGCTTGGGTCGCTGTCTGTGCAAAGTCTGCACATTCTACCCGTGTCTGCCTGGGTTTCCTCCGGGTGCTCCGGTTTCCTCCCACAAGTCCCGAAATACGTGCTGTTAGGTAAATTGGACGTTCTGAATTCTCCCTCTGTGTACCCGAACAGGCGCCGGAATGTGACGACGAGGGGATTTTCACAGTAACTTCATTGCAGTGTTAATGTAAGCCTACTTGTGACAATAAAGATTATTATTATTATTATAGTTACATTCTGGGGCACTGGGAGATTCCTGATATCTTCATGGACCACCCCAGGGTGACGGGTTGGCTCACGGGGGACAAGGAATACCCACTGAGGACATGGCTGATGACGCAGTGCAGAGGCCTGAGACTGAGGCAGAGAACCACAACAATGAGGCCCACGTTTCACTTGAACGATGCACTGGGCTGCTGAAAGTGCGGTTCCGCTGTCTGGACCACTCTGCTGGTGCCCTGCAGTACAGCCCCACAGGATCTCCCGCTTTGTGGTGGTCTGCTGTGTCCTCCACAACCTGCCACAGCAGTAGGGAAAAGTGCTGGATGAGGAGGAACATGCGGCCTGGTCTGTGGTGGAGCAGGAGGTGGACCAGTAAGGGCTGGAGGACAAGCCCCGGAAGGACCCAGAGGATGGAGAACAGGTGTCAGCAACTGGAGCACCTTGGAAGCCCTCATCGCCTCCAGGTTCGCACGAGACCAGGCTGCCTGTCCATCAGCTCAACACCTGTCAGACCGCCCAATATCCCTGTTTCCCCTTCCCATATCCCTCCGTCCTCCCTCACCCCCAAGGATCTGTGTTACATCACACCAGGGTGATGGGCCTGGGTTGGCATTGTCAGCGGGTCACTAGTCAAGGCAGGAGGGTGATGACCTCTCATTGTGAGGAAAGCTGTGGTGCTCCTAATAATAATAATCTTTATTGCGACAAGTAGGCTTCTATTAACACTGCAATGAAGTTACTGTGAAAAGCCCCTAGTCGCCACATTCCGGCACCTGTTCGGGTACGCAGAGGGAGAATTCAGAATGTCCAATTCACCTAACAAGCACGTCTTTCGGGATTTGTGGGAGGAAACCGGAGCGCCCGGAGGAAACCCACGCAGACACGGGGAGAACGTGCAGGCTCCACACAGACAGTGACCCAAGCCGTGAATCGAACCTGGGTCGCTGGTGCTATGAAGCAACAGTGTTAACCACTGTGCTACCGTGCCGGTTGTGATTAAGTCTGACTCCTGCCTTTCTGCTCACAATGGGGCTAGTTTAGCACACGGTTAAATCGTTGGCTTTGAAAGCAGATCAAGGCAGGCCAGCAGCACAGTTCAATTCCCGTACCAGCCTCCCCAAACAGGTGCCGGAATGTGGTGACTAGGGGCTTTTCACTGTAACTTTATTGAAGCCTACTCATGACAATAAGTGATTTTCATTTTTTCATTTCAGTGCGCCTATCCTCATGACAGTGTCTGCCTCGAGGGCACTTTATATCTGACCGCCGTGGAGGTTGGTTGGGTGCTGTATGTGCCCAGTGAGTGTCGGGGCTTGCAGTCCAGGATGTCCGTCACTATGGGTTTCCGAGAATCTGACCGGTGACGTTTCATAGCGGGACCTGTAGCAGGAAGCAACTCGAGATGGAGAGAGAGACCCACCCTATTGTCGAGATTAAAATGACAAAGGTGTTGCATGTTTGAGGTGTGAAATATTTTAATGATGATCACTCAATATGATTATTATCCATTTCCCCTTAGCTATGAATGCTGACTTCACCAGTGCCCATTCCGAGCTCGTAAAACTCCTTCATCTTCCGTTGAGGTTAGTCTTCATCTCCTTCATCGTCCCCAGGATGTACATCAGAGGTGGAGGTGGAAGGCTGCCTTCCGTTCCTGTGGCCTTTGATGCCACCTGGTGGGCATCATATGGAGGGCCTGGAGATGGAGGGCCCCGGTGACCTATGGGTGTCATAGATGTTGCCGTGCCACCCTGTTCTACCCACTGCCCCTGAGATACACCAGTGTCAGGAGGGAGGAAGTCAGAAGTACTGGAGACCGCCTGAATCTCCTTGGCGGACGGCACAGGGTTGGCCTCCAGTGATTCCTCCTTCCTCGGGGTGCTCATTAGGTCCTGGGTCACTCCATGGGGTGGGGAGGGGGGGCAGGAGGCGTGAGTTCCAGAAGCCTCTGAATAATCTGGCTCTGCCAGTCCTGCAGCCCCCTTATTGAAATGAAATGAAATGAAAATCGCTTATTGGCGCAAGTAGGCTTCAATGAAGTTACTGTGAAAAGCCCCTCGTCGCCACATTCCGGCACCTGTTTGGGGAGGCTGGTCCGGGAAATGAACCGTGCTGCTGGCCTGCCTTGGTCTGCTTTCAAAGCCAGCTATTTAGCCCTGTGCTAAACCAGCCCCTTATTGTCTGCACCATGGTGTTGAAGCGCTCAGCCATGATCCTCAGTGACTGGGCCAAGCTCTGGAGTGCCTCAGCAATGCCCACCTGTGTCCAGGACAAATCCCTCACCGATGGGACATGATGTCGAGGATCTCAGCCATGGTCGTCTGAGACCAAGCCATGCCTTGGACTCCACATCATGGCTCGGACATCGTGCTCCAGGTTTTCCCCCTATGGTCGCTCCCCTTGCAGTGTTGGCCTGGGTGGCATGCAATACCGGCACCACCTCCTACGCCTGAAGCCTTTGGGACTCCTCCAATTAGCCTTTCAGTCGCTGGAATATCGTTGACACCTCCTCCTCAATCTCACACAGCTCTGGTTCATCATCTCCAGCAGCGCAGGGACAACCTTGTCCAGAGGCTCGGCACCTGGCTGGGACCCAACTGTGTCCTGGGGTCAGGCAAATCTCCGACTGCCGATTCCCTCGAACGTTCCTGCCTCCACCTGATGTGCATCAGCAGCTGTGTGGTGCTCACCAGATAGTGACCCTGAAGCCTATCTGCTCATGGCCCCCAGCGAGCTGTGCGTCTCTGTGCTGGTGGAAGCTGGGGGTGACAGCTGTGATGAATTGTCAGTGTTCTCCTCAGCGATCTCCTCCAAGGTGTTCTTTTGGATGGTGGGCGGGGTATGACTCCGGATAGCCCGGCCTCACCTTGCAAGACAATGGGCATGTGGTCAGTGAGAGGAAAGTATAATTGTCTGGGACATCAACAACTCACTTGATACAGGTCACCTGGATGAATGATCTCTCTGATATGGGCCAACCTTGCTGTCGGTCACTGCTTCCTCCTCGGGCAACCCCGTGATCTTTCCTAATAGGGGGTGAGGACTTGCAAACCTGGCATCCCCCCCCCCCCCCGTCTTAGAATAGAATAGAACAGTACAGCACAGAACAGGTCCTTCGGCCCTCGATGTTGTGCCGAGCAATGATCACCCTACTTAAACCTACGTAACCTGTATACCCGTAACCCAACAATCCCCCCATTAACCTTACACTACGGGCAATTTAGCATGGCCAATCCACCTAACCCGCACATCTTTGGACTGTGGGAGGAAACCGGAGCACCCGGAGGAAACCCACGCACACACGGGGAGGACGTGCAGACTCCACACAGACAGTGACCCAGCCGGGAATCGAACCTGGGACCCTGGAGCTGTGAAGCATTGATGCTAACCACCATGCTACCGTGAATTCCCTCTTAGAATTGGCTATCTTTTCTCCTGTGAGGACAAAAAGAGGGCATGATGAGCCACACACCTGACGGGTCAGGGGGTCTACAGCAGGTGGCATGTATGGGCACCTCACTTTGGCATTAAGTGGTTGTGATAGTGAGTGCCAGGGGGTTGTGAGGAACAATCTGGGAGGTTTGATGTTTGGAGAGCGTGAGGTGTCAGCCAATGGATGGGAGTATGGGCCAGGTTTGGGGGGCATTGGTAATTTAGAGGTGGCAGGTGGGATTGATGCCAGGAGGCGAGAGGTGGTAACTTACTCTTGCTGCTTGTAGGAAGCTGTTAATCCTGTTGGTGCAGTGGTTAGCACTGCTGCATCACAGCTCCAGGGACCCGGGTTCAATTACGGCCTTGGGTGACCGTCTGAATGGAGTTTGCATGTTCTCCCCCGTGTCCGCGTGGGTTTCCTCCGGGTGCACCGGTTTCCTCCCACAGTCCAAAGATGTGCAGGTTAGGTGGATTGGCCGTGCTAAATTGTCCCTTAGTGTCCAAAGTGTGGTATTTGGGCTATGTCCCCAAGCAGGGGTGAAAACCGGCGGCAACCACTCCGGCGTCAACGACCCCCGAAAGTGAGGAATTCTCCCCTTTCTCGGGGGCTAGGTTGATGCCAGAGTGGTTTCCGCAGCTCAAGCCGGCACGGAACGGCCCCCGCAAGTTCGCACTTGTGCGGAATGGCCGCCGTATTTCAACGCGAATGGCCAGCGTATTTCCGCGCATGCGCGGGGGTTCCCTTCTTCGTGTCAGCCCCTGGGCAATATAGCAGAGCCCTACAGAGGCCCGGCGCGGAGTAAAGTAGGAACCAGCCCGCCCGCTGATCGGTAGGCCCCGATCGTGGGCCAGGCCACCGTGCGGGCCCCTGGGTTGGAGAATCCTTGGGGCTAAAGGGATCAAGGGGTATGGGGGGGGAAGGCGGTATCGGGGTATTGGACTTGATGATCAGCCATGATCATAATGAATGGCGGAGCAGGCTCGAAGGGCCGAATGGCCTCCTCCTGCTTCTATTTTCAATGTTTCTATGATAATAAGCGACTTTAAAAATGCGAGCATCCTTTAGAAATTCCTCTCCAACATGGTCACAAATCGCCTTTAAATTTCTTCTCTCTCATGACCTTTCTGCCACATTTTGCTTTGATCTAAATCTTTCTCTTTAATTGATATATTCAGTGCTAGTTGCGTTGCACCATCTAATGTCTGCCTGATCTATCATTTTACCAGCCGGCATTGTTCAGCGTGGCTTTCAGTTCAGTTAGCAGCATGCAGTGTGACGGGATTGCATCTGGAGGCCGGAATTTTCCACCAACTGCAGTGTGGGGGTGGGGGGGGGGGGGGGGGGGGGGGGGTAGAAGCGCATAAAACCCAGCCCATTCTTTCCTGTTAACAATAGCTGTTGAATCTTTATAGTAAATCTGCATGCTGAGCAATCCTGTGTTACATCTTCAAATAAACCAAACCTATGTTTCGTTCACCAGTCAAACAAACATACAACAAAACAGACCTGCCAAATTCCTGTAGCTGTCAGTGGGCTCTGCCCATACGTCAGTGTGGAGACAGTTAACTTTTTTTCCTAAATTTAGAATATCCAATTCTATTTTTTTCCAATTAAGGGGCAATGTAGCGTGGCCAATTCACCTACACTGCACATCTTTTTGGGTTGTGGGGGTGAGGCCCACGCAGCCACGGGGAGAATGTGCAAACTCCACACGGACAGCGACCCGGAGCCGGGATCGAACCTGGGTCCTCAGCGGCATGAGGCAGCAGTGCTAAGCACTGTGCCACCGTGCTGCCTGGTGGCAGTTAACCTGTAAGAGTTAAATTCACTGGGCTAATTCCTGAGCTCAGTCCTTGAGACACTATTTGGTTGTTGTTTTTCCAGGAAAAGACATTGGGGGATCTGTTGCAATATTCTCTGCTTCATTAAAGGGCTGTATTTCTCTTATTGTACAGTTGTACGTTTCATCAAATTACTGATGGAGCATTGATCGTAATGGGCTGTTTAGCACACTGGGCTAAATTGCTGGCTTTTAAAGCAAATCAAGCAGGCCAGCAGCACGGTTCGATTCCCGTAACAGCCTCCCCGAACAGGCGCTGGAATGTGGCAACTAGGCAACTTTTCACAGTAACTTCATTTGAAGCCTACTCGTGACAATAAGCGATTTTCATTTCATTTCATTTCAAATAAGAAATTCTCCAGCCCCATGACCATATCTCGGCGGCTATTTTCTTGGTCAAATTACAGTGTCTGTCACAAAAGAACACACCACAAAAATTATATAAGGTCTCGAAACCAAACCGATGGAGATTCTCTATGCCCTAATACTGGAAACCTGGAATCACCAATGATTGGGAACCTTGAAATGCACTCCGTGGAACTTTTGGTTACAATCACCTCATCTATCATTAATCATCTTCTGATTGCTGTTATCGTGCGGGGCGCAGTGGCTGCTGAGTGAGTGCTTTAAAAAACTTACTGTTGGGGGTTTCCAGCTGAATCCGTTCGGAGTGAGGACAGAGTGACTGCTGGGTAAGTAGTAAAGATTTAAATTGTTTGCGCGGACCCATAACAGCTGATTGCTGTTGTTGTGCGGGGCGCAGTGGTTGCTGGTTAAGTGTTTTATTTTTACCTGTATTTAAGTTGGGGGTTCCTAAGCTCTTTCTTTCTTTCCTTTTCTTGTTTTTATCCGCAAGTTATCTAGAGGGGATGGCAGGGAAGGCAGTGCAATGTTCCTCCTGCAGATTGTTTGAGGTGAGGGATGCTGTCAGTGTCCCTGCTGATTTCACCTGTGGGAAGTGCACCCAACCCCAGCTCCTCAGAAACCGCATTAGGGGACTGGAGCTGGAGCTGGATGAACTTCGGATCATTCAGGAGGTAGAGGTGGTCATAGATAGTAGCTTCAGGGATGTAGTTACGCCGAAGAATCAAGATAGATGGGTGTTGGTGATAGAGATTGGGAGGAAGCAGTCAGTGCAGGGATCCTTTGTGGTCGTTCCCCTCAGCAACAAGTATACCGCTTTACATACTGTTGAGGGGGACGACCTACCAAGGGTAAGCCACGGTGAACGGATCTCCAGCACTGAGTCCATCCCTGTGGCTCCGAAGGGAAGTAGGGAGAGCAGGAGAGCAATAATTATTGGGGACTCGATAGTTAGAGGGACATATAGACAGTTCTGTGGCAACGAAAGAGACTCACGGATGGTATGTTGCCTCCCGGGTGCCAGGGTCCATGACGTCTCGGACCGTATTTTCAGAATCCTTAAGAGGGAGGGGGAACAGTCACAAGTTGTGGTCCACATCGGTACCAACGACAAAGGTAAGAAAAGGGATGGGGATTTAAAACAGGAATTTAGGGAGCTAGGGTGGAAGCTGAGAGCCAGGACAAACCATGTTGTCATCTCTGGTTTGTTGCCGGTGCCACGTGCTAGCAAGTTGAGGAACAGGGAGAGAGTGCAGATGAACACGTGGCTGCAGTGATGGTGTAGGAGGGAGTGTTTCAGTTACGTGAATGATTGGAGCACATTCTGGGGAAGGTGGGACCTGTACAGACAGGATGGTTTGCACCTGAACTAGAGGGGCACCAATATCCTGGGAGGGAAATTTGCTATGGCTCTTCGGGGGGGTTTAAACTAATTTGTCAGGGGGCTAGGAAAACAAGCTGTAGTCCAGAAGCCAGTGTTGAGAGTAGTGAGGTACTGAGGAGGGTATCAAGGTCGCAGGAGTGTACCGGCAGACAGGAAGGTGGGTTGAAGTGTGTCTACTTCAATGCAAGAAGCAGCCGGAATAAGGTAGGTGAACTTGGAGCGTGGATTGGTACCTGGGACTACGATGTTGTGGCCATTACAGAGACATGGTTAGAACAGGGACAGGAATGGTTGTTGGAAGTTCCGGGGTATAGATGTTTCAGTAAGAGTAGGGAAGGTGGTAAAAGAGGTGGAGGAGTAGCATTGTTAATCAAGGATAGTTTAACGGCTGCAGAAAGGCAGTTAGTGGGGGTTCTGCCGACTGAGGTAATATGGGCCAAAGTTAGAAATAGGAAAGGAGCGGTCACATTGTTAGGAGTTTTCTATAGGCCCCCAAATAGTAATAGAGATGTCGAGGAAGAAATTGAAAAACAGATTATGGATAGGTGTGGAGGTCGCAGGGTAGTTGTCATGGGTGACTTTAACTTTCCAAATATTGATTGGAACCTCTATAGGTCAAACAGTTCGGATGGGGCAGTTTTTGCACAGAGTGTGCAGGAGGGTTTCCTGACACAATATGTGGCTAGGCCGACAAGAGGGGGGGCCACATTGGATTTGGTACTGGGTAATGAACCGGGCCGAGTGTTAGATTTATTTGTGGGAGAGCACTTTGGAGATAGTGACCACAATTCAGTGTCTTTCACTATTGCAATGGAGAGGGATAGGGCCATACGGCAGGGCAAGGTTTATAATTGGGGGAGGGGTAATTATGATGCAATTAATCAAGTATTAGGGAGCATAAGATGGGAACATAAACTGTCAGGGAACGGCACAAATGAAAAGTGTAGCTTGTTCAAGGAACAAATACTGCGTGTCCTTGATAGCTATGTCCCTGTCAGGCAGAGAGGAAATGGCCGTGTGAGGGAACCGTGGTTCACAAAAGAGGTTTAATGTCTTGTCAAGAGGAAAAAGGAAGCCTATGTGAGGATGAGAAAACAAGGTTCAGCTGGGTCGCTTGAGGGTTACAATGTAGCACGGAATGAGCTAAAAAAAAAAGAACTTGGAAGAGCAAGGAGGGGGCATGAGATCGGATCAAGGAAAACACCAAAGCTTTTCACTCTTATGTGAGAAATAAAAGAATGACCAGGGTGAGGTTAGGGCCAGTCAAGGACAGTAGTGGGAACTTGTGCATGGAGTCAGAACAGATAGGAGAGGCGCTGAATGAATACTTTTCGCCAGTGTTCACCAAGGAGAGGGGCCATGTTTTTGTGGATGAGAGTGTGATACAGGCGGGTAGGCTGGAGGAGGTAGATATTCTGAGGAAGGATGTATTAGCAATTTTGAAAAACCTTAGGGTCGACAATTCCCCTGGGCAAGATGGGATATATCCTAGGATTCTTTGGGAGGCAAGGGATGAGATTGCAGAGCCTTTGGCATTGATCTTTGGGTCCTCACTGTCCACGGGGATAGTGCCAGAGGACTGGAGAGTGGCGAATGTTGTTCCTCTGTTCAAGAAAGGGAATAGGAATGACCCTGGTAATTATCGGCCGATTAGTCTTACTTCGATAGTCGGTAAGTTAATGGAAAAGGTCCTGAAGGATAGGATTTATGACCATTTGGAAAGATGCAGTTAATTCGGGATAGTCAACACAGATTCGGGAAGAGTAAGTCTTGCCTCACAAATTTGATTGAATTCTTTGAGGAGGTAACTAAATGTTAAGATGAAGGTAGAGCAGTTGATGTCATATGCATGGATTTTAGTAAGGCGTTTGATAAGGTTCTCCATGGTCGGCTTATGAAGAAAGTAAGGAGGTGTGGGATAGAGGGAAATTTGGCCAATTGAATAAGTAACTGACTATCACATAGAAGACAGAGGGTGGTGGTGGATGGAAAATTTTCAGACTGGAGACCAGTTACCAGCGGTGTACCACAGGGATCAGTGCTGGGTCCTCTGCTATTTGTGATTTTTATCAATGACTTGGAGGAGGGGGCTGAAGGGTGGGTCAGTAAATTTGCTGATGACACCAAGATTGGTGGAGTAGTGGATGAGGTGGAGGGCTGTTGTAGGCTGCAAAGAGACATTGATAGAATGCAGAGCTGGGCTGAAAAATGGCAGATGGAGTTTAACCCTGATAAGTGCGAGGTGATTCAGTTTGGTAGGAAAAATTTGAATGCGGATTACAGGGTCAACGGCAGGGTTCTGAGGAATGTGGAGGAACAGAGAGATCTTGGGGTTCATGTCCACAGATCTCTGAAGGTTGCCACTCAGGTCGATCGAGCCATGAAGAAGGCTTATAGTGTGTCAGCGTTTATTAACGGGGGCTTGAGTTTAAGAGCCGCGGGGTTATGCTGCAACTGTACATGACCCTGGTGAGACCACATTTGGAGTATTGTGTGCAGTTCTGGTCACCTCATTATAGGAAGGATGTGGAAGCATTGGAAAGGGTGCAAAGGAGATTTACCAGGATGCTGCGTGGTTTGGAGGATAGGTCTTATGAGGAAAGGTTGAGGGAGCGAGGGATTTTCTTTTTGGAGCGGAGGAGGGTGAGGGATGAGAGGCAACTTAATAGAGGTTTATAAGATGTTGAGGGGGATAGATCGAGTGGACATTCAGAGACTTTTTCCTCGGGTGGATGTAGCTGTTACGAGGGGACATAACTATAAGGTTCAGGGTGGGAGATCTAGGAGGGATGTCCGAGGTAGGTTCTTCACTCAGAGAGTGGTTGGGGCGTGGAATGGACTGCCTGCTGTGATAGTGGAGTCAGACTTTTTAGGAACTTTCAAGCGGTTATTGGATAGGCACATGGAGCACACCAGAATGACAGGGAGTGGGATAGCTTGATCTTGGTTTCGGACAATGCTCGGCACAACATCGAGGGCCAGAGGGCCGGTTCTCTGCTTTAATGTTCTATGTTCTATGTTCTATCAGCCTAGAAATCGGCAAAGCTTCTAACGCGCACCATCTTATCCTTCAGGTAATTGGCTTAAAAGGTAACCATTGACTGCCATTGCTAGGTTATTGGAGTTCAAAAAGGCAGAATGGCCAGATGGCCTATTTCTGCGCGGTATCATTCTATGATTCTGAGGCAGTCATGGAACGCCTCCATACCTGGGTGAAACCATTCACTTCAACTTTAGGCCTCACTTTCCCTCCAATTTGAAGGACACATCCGTCCCTTTGGGATCTCGCTCTTTGGAGCTGAGTGACGCAGAGGAAGGTCTATACCTCCGTAAGGACACAGAAGTAAGAGGGATGGGTATTGTTTGCCAACGGCTAACTCCAGGGACGAAGGTGGCCCATTGATTTCCTCAATTTATCCTCCCAGTATTTCCTCTTCGAGATAAAAGAGTCTCGGCCTGTTCCAACGTCTCTGACACTGAAAACCTCTCAGTGACATTATCATTCCAGTAAACCATTTTCTGCACCTCCTCATGGAGACCAAAACTGTGCGCATTACTCCAAATGTGGTCCAACCAATACTCTGTACACGTTTAATATGAGTTCTCCATTGCATAGGGGGGGGGGTCTAGTGCCGCAGTGGGCAGCGTCCTTGCCTCTGATGCAGCATCTCTGGGTTCGCGTCCCAACGCAGAACTCGATGGCCCAGGAAGGTGCGTTCACAACACAGTCAAACAGGTTGAGTATCGACCTGCAAATCCTTCCATTCAGGGCAATGGCTGGTGCGCAGAGTGGGAGAGACTCCTGGCCAGCCACACTCGATGTGGAGTGGTGCCAACCCCGCCCCACAAGACCGCGCCCCCCTCGTGGTCCCCAAGCTATAACAAGACCCTGGCAGCAGATTAGCATCCTGTTCCAGGAAGAACTAGCTCTGGAAACAGACAAAAGTGTGCATTAGTGCGGCACAACCTGGGGGGGGAGAGGTTTGGAATTGGAATGGAATCATAGGAAAGGCAATGCGGCAGGCCAGATTGATATGCTGCCACACGTAGAGATGAGAAACTGGCACTGATTCCTTTTAACAACCATGGGAAGTTTGCCCTCCACATCCCTAACCCCCGAGCATTTGCAAAGTATGAACAAATTTGCTTCTGACACCTTTGTGGATGAGGTTTGCCAAATGATTCAGGAGCAGCCCACCTGTGGCATCAATGAGGCACTATTCCCTCTCGTCTCACCCAAGGATAGCTTCAGCTGGATTTATGATTCATGTTTGGCATCTCTGGGAAAGGCGACAGGTTTAAACCTGCAGTCCCAGCTCATCTGAATCTGCAGGGTTTCAACTTGGGTGTTTGTTCATTTTTATGCGATGTTGACTCGAACCTTAAACCCACTGACCCCCCCCCACCCCCGGCCAAAGAATGAATCATTAGTCGGGGTTGAACTAGCTTGGATACAAACGTGGAGCCAGGAGCGGGAGATTGTGGATGAGGGACAGGGGGAAAAGGGAGTTTGAGCAGAATTCATGAATATTGATTTTATATTTCCTATTTATATTCCTGTTATATTCTCACATTTTTAAAATGTGGGCATCGCCAGCAAGGTCAGAATTTGGCTCCTCTCCCTAAGTACCCTGGAACTGAGTATCTCGCTTGGCCGTTTCAGAGGGCAGTTAAGAGTCAACCACATTGCTGTGGGTCTGGAGTCAAATATAGGCCAGACCGGGTAAGGAGGGCAGATTTCCTTCCCGAAAGGGCATTGGTTAACCAGGTGAAATTTTGCCTGGCTGTGTGCAGCTCCAACAACACTCAAGAAGCTCGACACCATCCAGGATAAAGCAGCCCCGCTTGATTGCTCCCCCTTCCACAAACATTCAAACCCTCCACCACCGACTAACAGTGGCAGCCGTGTGTACCATCTACAAGATGCACTGCAGTAACTCACCAAGGTTCCTGAGGCAGCACCTTCCAAACCCACAACCACTACTATCTAGAAGGACAAGAGCAGCAGATACCTGGGAACCCCACCACCTGGAGGTTCCCCTCCAAGTCACTGACCACCCTGACTTGGAAATATATCAGCCATTCCTTCACTATCGCTGGGACTAAATCCTGGAATTCCATCACTAACAGCAAAGTGGTCGCACCTACACCATAGGGACTGCAGCGGTTCAAGAAGACAACTCACCATCACCTTCTCAAGGGCAATTAGAGACGGGCAATAAATGCTGGCCTAACCAGTGATGCCCACATCCCATAAATGATTTATTTAAAAAGTAAATGAGACACCATTATTGAGACTAACTTCATATTCCAGATTTTATTAACTGTATTTAAATTCTACCAGTGGCTATGGTGGGATTTGAACCCTGGTCTCCAAAGCACTACCTAGGCCTCTGGAGTATTAGTTTGGCATATTGTTGTATATGTAGTGAGCAGCAAAGCATCAATCTAACCAATGGTGTGTCAGGTCACCAACGCTCTGACATCCCTCCTGCCAATTGCCACTTCTCACTATCTCATCTACTCTGAGCTCCTATTTCAATGCCAGTCATGGCCAATTCACTCTGTTCACCGCCAGCTGTCCAGCTCTGAGGCGGCCGTGGCATCATCAAGGAAGTTGTGTTGAACACGAGTTCAGCCTCAGCTTTCGGAAAGAGGTGAAGGTTTTAGAGAGAGCGCGGGAAAGATTATCGAGAAAGGTCCCAGTGACGGGCGACTTCCGCTCTGCAGACAGACTGGAGACGATGGAAGTGTTCTATTTAGAGAAGAGAAGGTTGAGAGGGGATTGGATCGAGGTGTTCTGAATCAAGAAGGGGGCTGGACAGAGTAGATAGGGAGAATCGGTTCCCATTGGTGGAAGGACCGGTCACCAGAGGACACGGCTTTTAGGGAATTGTCTGAAGGATGGAGACGTGACGAAAAACCTTTTCCTGCAGCGAGTGGTTAGATTGCTCTGCCTGAGTGTGTGGTGGAGGCAGATTCAGTCAAGGCATTGAGGAGGGATTTAGATTGTTATCTAGAAAGGACAAACTTTGCAGGCTTGCAGGGAGAAGGTGGGTAAATGTTACTGGGCGGAATACAATGCGGAAAAAATTTGGAAAAGTGTGAGGTCATGCACTTCGGTAGGGAGAATAGAGGCATGGGCTATTTTCAAAATGGAAAAAGGCTTCGGAAATCTGAAAGGCAAAGGGACTTAGGAGTCCTAGATCAAGATTCTCTTAAGGTTAACGTGCAGGTTCAGTCGGCAGTTAGGAAGCCTTTATGTCAAGAGGGCTAGAATACAAGACCAGGGATGTACTTCTGAGGCTGTATAAGGCTCTGGTCTGACCCCATTTGAAATGAAAAATGAAATGAAAATCACTTATTGTCACAAGTAGGCTTCAATTAGAATTAGAATTAGAACAGTACAGCACAGAACAGGCCCTTCGGCCCTCGATGTTGTGCCGAGCAATGATCACCCTACTCAAACCCACGTATCCACCCTATACCCATAACCCAACAACCCCCCCCCCCCCCTTAACCTTACTTTTTAAGGACACTAAGGGCAATTTAGCATGGCCAATCCACCTAACCCGCACATCTTTGGACTGTGGGAGGAAACCGGAGCACCCGGAGGAAAGCCACGCACACACGGGGAGGACGTGCAGACTCTGCACAGACAGTGACCTAGCTGGGAATCGAACCTGGGACCCTGGAGCTGTGAAGCATTTATGCTAACCACCATGCTACCCTGCTGCCCTCAATGCCAATGAAGTTACTGTGAAAAGCCCCTAGTCGCCACATTCCAGCGCCTGTCCGGGGAGGCTGGTACCGTGCTGCTGGCCTGCTTGGTCTGCTTTAAAAGCCAGCAATTTAGCTCAGTGAGCTAAACCAGTCCCTCTCCACGTCCATTTGGAGTATTGTGAGCAGTTTTGGACCCCATATCTAAGGAAGGATCTTCTGGACTTGGAAAGGGTCCAGAGGAGGTTCACAAGAATGACTCCTGGAATGAACATCTTGTCATATGAGGAGCGATTGAGGACTCTGGGTCTGTATTCAGAGTTTGGATGGATGAGTGGGGATCTTATCGAAATGTGCAAAATATTGAGAGACCGAAATAGATTGGACGTGGAGAGGATGTTTCCATTAGTTGGAAAGTTGGAAAAACTAGGACCAGAGGTCACAGCTTCAGACTGAAGGGACGATCCTTTAAAACAGAGATGAGGAGGAATTTCTTCAGCCAGAGGGTGGTGAATCTGTGGAACTCGTTGCCGCAGAAGGCTGTGGAGGCCAAATCACTGCGTGTCTTTAAGACAGAGATAGATAGGCTCTTGATTAAAAGGGGATCAGGGGTTATGGGGAGAAGGCAGGAGAATGGGAATGAGAAACATATCGGCCATGTTTGAATGACAGAGCAGACTCGATGGGCCGAATGGCCTAATTCTGCTCCTATATCTGACGGGTGCATTGCTTTTGGAGAAGCAGTGCCGGCAGGGCTCCTTGTGTACTGTTACAATCTGTGATTCTGTGATCTGACTAAGAACATAGAACATAGAACATAGAACATTACAGCGCAGTACGGGCCCTTCGGCCCTCGATGTTGCTCCGACTCGTGAAACCATCTGAAGCCTATCTGACCTACACTATTCCATTTGCATCCATATGTCTATCCAATGACCACTTAAATGCTCTTAAAGTTGGCGAGTCTACTACTGTTGCAGGCAGGGCGTTCCACACCTCTACTACTCTCTGAGTAAAGAAACTGCCTCTGACATCTGTCCTATATCTACTACCCCTCAATTTAAAGCTATGTCCCCTCGTGTTCGTCATCACCATCCGAGGAAAAAGACTCTCACTGTCCACCCTATCTAACCCTCTGACTATCTTATATGTCTCTATTAAGTCACCTCTCAGCCTTCTCCTCTCTAATGAAAACAACCTCAAGTCCCTGAGCCTTTCCTCGTAAGACCTTCCCTCCACACCAGGCAACATCCTAGTAAATCTCCTCTGAACCCTTTCCAAAGCTTCCACATCCTTCCTATAATGTGGTGACCAGAACTGCACGCAGTACTCCAGGTGCGGCCGCACCAGAGTTTTGTACAGCTGCAGCATGACCTCGTGGCTCCGAAACTCAATCCTTCTACTGATAAAGGCGAGCACACCATATGCCTTCTTAACAGCCCTATTAACCTGGGTGGCAACTTTCAGGGATTTATGTACCTGGATGCCGAGATCTCTCTGTTCATCTACACTTCCAAGAATCTTGCCATTAGCCCAGTACTCTGCATTCCTGTTACTCCTTCCAAAGTGAACCACCTCACACTTTTCCGCATTAAACTCCATCTGCCACCTCTCAGCCCAGCTCTGCAGCTTATCTATGTCCCTCTGTATCCTATAACATCCTTCAGCACTATCCACAACTCCACCGACCTTCGTGTCATCTGCAAATTTACTAACCCATCCTTCTACACCCTCTTCCAGGTCATTTATAAAAATGACAAACAGCAGTGGCCCCAAAACAGATCCTTGCGGTACACCACTAGTAACTGAACTTCAGGATGAACATTTGCCATCAACCACCACCCTCTGTCTTCTTTCAGCTAGCCAATTACTGATCCAAACTGCTAAATCACCTTCAATCCCATACTTCCGTATTTTCTGCAATAGCCTACCGTGGGGAACCTTATCAAACGCCTTACTGAAATCCATATACACCACATCAACCGCTTTACCCTCATCCACCTGTTTGGTCACCTTCTCAAAAAACTCAATAAGATTTGTGAGGCATGACCCACCCTTCACAAAACCGTGTTGACTATCACTAATCAACTTGTTCTTTTCAAGATGATTATAAACCCTATCTCTTATAACCTTTTCCAATATTTTACCCACAACCGAAGTAAGGCTCACAGGTCTATAATTACCAGGGTTGTCTCTACTCCCCTTCTTGAACAAGGGGACAACATTTGCTATCCTCCAGTCTTCCGGCACTATTCCTGTCGACAAAGACGACATAAAGATCAAGGACAAAGGCTCTGCAATCTCCTCCCTGGCTTCCCAGAGAATCCGAGGATAAAACCCATCTGGCCCAGGGGACTTATCTATTTTTACACTTTCCAAAATTGCTAACACCTCCTCCTTGTGCACCTCAATCCCATCTAGCCTGGTCGACTGTACCTGAGTATTCTCCTCGACAACATTGTCTTTCTCCAGTGTAAACACTGATGAAAAATATCCATTTAACGCTTCCCCTATCTCCTCTGATTCCACACACAACTTTCCACTACTATCCTTGATTGGC